>NC_065515.1:29237222-29248189 GCF_006386435.1 Epinephelus moara
ATTAATCTGATGATTCTTTTTTCAATTAGATTATGAATTGTTTACTTCATAAAATCTCAGATATTAGTGAAAATATCCATCATGACCTCACAAATACAAAGATTTATATAACAACTCAAATGACTGGTAATAGCATACAATGATATCATGCTTAGATTGCTTTAGTTCAACTGTCATTTCAAACATACAGCAGATGTGTTATGATCATAAAACCAGTAATTCGATTTAGTTAATAACAAAATAGAAGTTTTGGAGACACTATTTTAAACTCTGGATATTGTGTTATGGAAAGATTAAAGCTATATGTTTATATGTTGTCACTACAGATAGAGGATTTAATTCTAGCATCGAAAGAACAATGTTTTTTTTCCCCACAAAGGAGGCTCCATCCCGACAACGCCCTACCCACTGTTAATGCTGGTTGAAACCCTAAATAGTGGTATGTTAAAACCTTGTTTAACTGTTATGAGTTCTGAATCATACCCTCACCTCTGCACACATGCATGCATGCACACACACAGACACACACAGACACACACAGACACACAGACACACACACACACACACACACACACACACACACACTGTGGTGTTTTGACCGGTATGTCAGAGTTAAGAGATCAGTGCAGACCACCCCAGAAGAAAGGAAAGGAAAGGGTTTAAAATTTGAAGGTTAAAGAGTAAGTTTTATTATTACATTTCAATGGAAAACTACATACACAATCTTTGAGAGGTATGGAGAGATGGGAAGTCTCTTTTCCCTTTTTTTAAAATACACATTTAAGGACCAAACACTTGAGAGACAAGGTAAAAAAGTAACCTCTGGAAGATGTCAAGAAAGCCAGAGTCTTCCTCTCTGTGCGAAAATTGAAAAAGCATTTTCTTTCTGAAGCTCCACTCTGTGATAAATGCACCTGTGTTATTAAAATATTGGGTATTAGTGGGTAGAATGGGGTGTAGAGAAGTACAGAAAAGCAGCAATGAAAGGAAGAATGTTCCTTGACCTTTTTACCCTGCAGCAAAAAGATGAATCAAACTGTTTTGAACTTTTTAAGCATTGTTCCCAGGCTTTTACTTTTGTCGTGAACAGCAGCCGTTACCTTAAAAACTTAATCTGTGATCCAGACTTTAAAAAAAAAAAAAAAACTCCCTTAGAAAACAGAAAATGAGGCATATGCTTTGTTAAGCTGATTAAAACATAAAATACATTTCAATATAAAATGATCAAAATCATATTTTCAGAGGAATTCACTGTCAGTAACAGTTTATGTGTTGTAATGTTCAGAGTGCATTGTTTTGCTCCGTCTGGGCCGAGTCCGGTCAGTCCAGTTTAGGTCACGTTTCCCCTGAGCCATGCTAAGCCTCGCTCTGTGTACCTGTGCTCCCTCCTGTTTAGTCTCAGGGCAGAGACGCCCTCACTCTGGACAAATACCTTCCGGAAAACTTCCGCCCCCCCCCCAAAACCACTTCTATCACTGGCCCAGACAATACACACTCACAAAGGGATTGAAAAGACCGTAGCGACACGCAAGCATGGGCACTCACACACATAAATGCATGGACACAGAAGTGCATGTGTATAACTTGTTGTAAATCTGTATGTTTAAAATGTGCAAATGCCACTCAAATTCTTCTTTTTTGCAGTAAGGGCAGTGATATTACGCTATTACGTTTGCCCCATTTTGCCTTTTCTTCAATGCCTGTACAGTTTCTAAATAAAAATTAGAAGTACTGCATTACACCAGATTACCATGCAGGACTCTTTGTCTTTGACTCCTCACACTCAGATATTCATATGTGACCCTGTTGGGGGCCTTTGGCCTTTGTTGAAGGCTTCATCACAACAGAACAGTTCATCAGAGGAACACAAATTGGCAAATATATAATCTTTTTCTTAAAAACATTTTCTTAAAACATATTTTGTCTTGTAATTATTTTATGTTTGTTGTGTCTTCATTGGAATCTTTAATTTAAAAAAAAATGTATTCAGGTTGTTGACAGTGGGAGTGCTTGTAAATCATACATCATATGCCATTCAGCTTTGTCCTTGGATCTAATTCAGACAGTATGTATTTATTTCATACAACATTCCAGATACTTGATGGCTCCACAGACACTTCAAAACTTGCAACTGGTGGACAATCATCATAAGTACCTTGTATTTGCCTTTTATTTAAGTAGGCACTTTGTAACTTTATTTTGAAAGTTATTTAGTATCATATTGCCAAAATGTACAAATAGTGTTTTGATCATTTTAATTAACATAGAGGAGTACATGTATCGAACAATAAAGGATACCAGAGTAAATGTGCTAACTCCAAAGACTCCCTGTCAGAATGCTGACAACTGAATTGTCAATAACTAATTGATGACATTAATGAACACTTAACATGTTGGGGGGGGTTTAATGCTTCCTGATTATTTGCTGGATTTTACTCTGCAAGCTACATGCATTTGTGTACTTTGATTGATATTTCAAGATCTTACCTCATATTGAACCAAATGCAGCAAAAATTGCAACATAGAACATAAAATTTTCCGGTCTGAAAGGTGGGAATCAAGAAAATTTCACAAAGTGGGAAAAGTCAACTACCAGTTGTACCTTCAATATGTACTTGAGTAAATGTATTTGTTTACTCTCAATCTCTAACACACACACAGAGGACAAAGAAAAAGCCTGGAATGTGTTTACCAGCCTTTACAACTCAACCTAATGTCCAAGGTAAACGTGAAGGACCCCTCCCATATTCCTCATCTCTCTCTCTCTCTCTCTCTAACACAAACACACAAACACACACACACACACACACACACACACACACACACTTTGGAATGAGCCCGGTCCACTGCAGTGTGTTGACAATGAGTCCAGTGACAGACAAGGCTTTACTTCGACATCGATCTGCTGACAGACAGCTCCGACCTGATCTCTGACCTGATGTATTAAACCTGTTAGTCACTTCAGGTGCATTTATCAGTCAAGTTGAGATATTCTCCTGTTATTTGTTTCTACCTGGCTGTTACACTTGTTTTAATGTGCTGCATAAGGTTTTAGCAATTATTTTACATGTCTATGGACTGCAAATACAATCAAAATCAATATCACTTTAAAATATATATCATTTTCACTGTACATTGTCAATGTTCAATAGGCTAAATAGACCAAGTTGAGTAAGGACAAAGAATCTCTGTACACTTAGTGCAAATCACTCTGTAGAAACAAACCAGATTTTGTTTTTAAAGTACACAGGTACGGAAAGAGATTTTATCTAGAGTACAATGTATGTCAAGCAATGGTGTGAATAATAAATTCAATTAAAAACATTTGCTATGAATTTTCTAATTTGGCACGATTTTCCAAGTCAACACGTGTGATGTGGCTCCTTTAACTTTGGTCATGACAATAATGTTACGTAATCTTTGTGTGTTGCTGGTTTCTACTGAAACTGTATTCATAAATAGAAAGGAAAACAGCTGATGTGCTGTATGGAGTGGCTGTATCCATAAGAACAACACATACAAATGTTGTCTTGATGCTCATAATTGATGCATCAGAATACACCAGTGGACATTTTTGTGTTTTTGTGTGTCAGATCATAAAAAAAGTATCAGTTTTTATCACATTTGTTTCTCAGATCGGCACATGTTGGGTATTACTCACAGCGTTTCTATTCTGTATGGTGCGTCTGCTGTGTGCTATGGCATCGATGCAATGCTACTGTACATGACTCAGCTTTTGTGTGCTGCATTTTTCATCTTTGGTGACTTTTTTTTAGTCACCAAAGAGAAATGACCAAATACTGCAAAAAGATAATTTAACATACAGCCTATATTGTAAACATTTGCATTCTTTTAAAGATTAAATCCACAGGTGTGGGACTATCAGATACTGATAAGTAATATAATATGATTAAAAAATGTCATAAAAAATGTCATCTTTAATTTGTAAACCACCCAGAGTGTTAAAATGCCATCTCGACTTACAGATTCAAGTTTCTAGTTTAAAGCAGGTGAACCGAAGCACAATGAGGGCGATTACAGGTGAACGGGCCTCTTGGCATGCTGGGTAATTTACATGACATGATTAGAGTATCACTATAACTACTAAAGGGATGCTTGAGCCAACAGTGTCACACTATACGTAAGCATATTGTCATGGTAATTTTACACAATCTTAGACAGTCTATTTTTGTTCATGTCCTCATTGAACCAGCAGTTCAGGTCTTACAAATGGTCTGTCAGACGGACGTGTTCGCTTTGTTTACAGCATTTCTGGAAGTTCATTGTTGCTGTTTCCAACTGTCATCATGTATGTCACAAACCTGAAGAGTGAGACAACTGCTGGGAATATTTCTCATGGGGAGTTTTTGTCACGCCTAAACGCCCAAAGTTTCATTCCTGGTTCCCACTAATTGTGGAAAAACAGCCGCTTAAAAGGCATTTGGAATATAACACAATACATTTGACATTATGTTTAATATATGTTTTTCAGATAAAATGGGAGAGCACACTGAACTGCGGGCTGCAGTGGCTAGTGTATTTACACTTGTGGTCACCAGCCACCCACATTCTATGTATCCTGTTGAAGCAAACAAACACAGAGATAGCACTCTGCATGCAAGTTAAGTCTTCATAGTTATCAACTTTTACTGGATGTTATTAGATTGTTTAAATTTGATTAATTTCATTTAATTTTATTTTATACAACAGTTAGTTCCGGCCCTGCAATCTGATTGGTCGAGAGACAGTAAAACCGTGACGATATTGGAGTACAACATCACGGTTATTTCACTGTGTATGTATCACTCCGCCTCACAGCTGATTGCAATCAACAATCAAATCAAAACTGACGGTTAGTGTCAGTTAGGTCAGCAGTTGCGTTGTAGGCTAATTAATTCATCCACTGTCAAACAGCCAAAAATATGGATTTATTTCCTAAAATAAGTTTTGAATTGAACTATGAATGGTCATCAGAGGAAGATGAGGGAGAGGAGAAGCTGAATCCATCTGAGCACACATCCAGGTTTGTCAGTGTTTCATCAGCGGAGCTCAATGACTTGGAGAAAAGCAACATACTGTCAGATCAGAAGGCAGAGTCGGCTGTGCCTGTGAAGCGACAGTCCACCATGCAGTCACCAGAGACTTATTTCACCGGCTGCACAATTAATGGAAACGTGCAGATAAATGTGTATAAAGAGTAAGTGCCTGGCGCACCATGTCTGCGTTACATAGCAACGGTGACAGCGGAGTCCTGAGGGAACTATTTTTGTTGGCGGAAGACAAATAAAATGCTTAAATTATCTATTTTGTCCTCATTTTTCAACATTTCTTAATCAGCCTTGCTTATTTAACTGTTGAACTGTTGTATAAAAGCAATATCACACTCAAGCTCGTGATGTTGTACTGTGATATCGTCACGGCTGTGATTCGGTCGTAGGCACGAGGCTGCAGGACAACATCACGAGCTCTCGTGTGATATTGCTTAATTAACACCTTGTTTCATCTCTGTAATCTTTTATTTGTTATTGATCCACCTTAGAGCTGTTCTGCCTTTATAGTTATTCTTACTGCCTGTGCATTTATTTCATCTGTTTTGTTTTTACTGCCTAGTGAAGCACTTTGTAACATTTGTTTTGTAATTTAAAAAGATTTTTATTCACGCTGCAAAAAAAACAAAATCACAATAAGCCAGTGCTGGCTAAGAACATAAAGTATGTGCTGGTACTTCAAACTGAGCTTGTGTATTTATTGTGATGTGTTTTGATTATTTTTCAACAGAGAAAAGATGAAAACTGATGCCGATGTCCTTGTGGAGTAGGGTTAGGTATTGTTGTGGTTGTTTTTGTTGTTGTTTGTGTAAGTAAATTCCCACTGATTGTCACACACTTGAGTGTGCGAAATTCATTCTCCGCATTTGACCAATCCCCTGAGGGAGTGGTGAGCAGCAGCGGTGCCGCGCTCGGGAATCATGTGGTGATTTTTGCACATGTATACTTTTGTTTGCAGATAAATAAATAGATGTGGAACTAAATGTGTGTATAGCAGCTGTTATGATAAATCTGAAAACAATGACAAGAACTCTGACACATTGTCTCGCTTACTGCTGGTGTACTTATTAAATCAAAACAACAATAGGTATATATATATATACATACACCTGACAAAGGTAGGACTGACAGAAACGTTGATTTAATAAATATTTGAGCAGTAAGCAAGACTGTGTTGAGGATTCTTACAGTTCTCAAGTTACACCTTCCTCTGATGCACCTGTCACCTGTTGAATCAGCTTTGCTAATACTGCTCGTTACTTTTTCTGTGTCGACTCAATTACTCCATTATCATGGCAGTAAATTGCGATCAACAACAGCACCACTTGAATCTCCACCATGCTTACAGTCGATGCCGTGTTGCACAAATAATGATGCCTGTTCATTAGTTTATAGGGCATCATCATTGTAATAGTCATGCACAAAAACAACATGTAGTATAGCCATAGCTTTCTCAAACGTCAGCAAACTAACTGCCTAATATTTCAGATCTTTAGACTGCGGTCGAAACGAAGTCAACAATAGTCTGAGGGAATCTTTTAGTTCCTTGAAAAGAAGTTTCTGGGACAGATAGTCCTGCGAACTTTGGGTGGAGCCCCAGGTTTACATTATAACATGCTGACTGTTTAGATGTGCTGCCAGCGTCATGTGTACTTTCAGCTTTAGATCTTTTAAATGGTTGTCTGGGTGCCAAATGCAGCTTCCTGTTTTGCCTTTGAAAGTAATAAACCTGAACTCCGAGGAACCCATGTATGTCATTGTTGAACCCGAGGGAACTGTCAAAGTCAGGGTGGGTCAGGATTGGGCGTACTGAACCAGGATTAAAGTCTAAAATTAGGCTGAGGGCAGAGGAAAGTATCAGGTGAGTCTGAACCGTCTGAAAAACAATTATCATTTCCTGTCTGGCTTCTGTGTGTAATATAATTTCGGATGAGTTGCTCTGAATGGAATGCACAGTTAGCATAAAGTTTTAAAGCCAGATTTCAATGGAATGCACTGTTAACTGAACAGATTAATAAAAGATTTGACTTGAATGGTTGGATGACTTAGGAGAGAGGAAGAGAGTGACTCGTCTGGGAGATTCCTCTGAGGCTAAGCAGCGCTTACACACGAAATGCACACATGTTACTGCACACACCCAAGTTCCCCATCTCTCTTTTACACACACACACACACACACACACACACACACACACACACACACACACACAACCCTGACTTCCTCCAGTTGTTGTGTGTGTTTTGTCAGTCTAATCTCTGGTCTAATCCTCACACTGCTGCCAGACAGACAGGCCCACCCAGGTGAATGAGTCTGAACTTAAGTATAAGTGTTGTGTGAGAGTGTGTGTTTGAGAGAGACACAGCTGGTGGATGTTTTAAGTCATGTGACTTAGATGACACTTAGATGGGGATGTGTGAGACATGGGAAAGCGAGGCCCGAATTCAATTCATTCTAATGGAATCCCGGCAATTAGTGAATTCGCCAACAGGGCCAAAGCAAATCCACACATAGTCGTTATCAACTTGGGTGAACTTTGACATCCGACTTTGCACCTTTGACCAATAGCAAATCGTCTTGACAGAGCTAACCTTTTGGAGAACAGAGAGCCAAAGTCTAAAATGAAAGAAGCTTTTGTAGCTTCTCAGTTGAACTGCACCTTTCAATTGAATTGAACCTCCTCTGCCAGAGCCTGTACTGCTCCACAAAAGAAATATGGTTTGCAAAAAGTTATGAGACAGGAGTCCAGGGTACAGATGTTTTTTCCCCCCTACTGGTCTCCAGCAGTGTCACCGTGTCCACAAATCTCAGGAACATTGATAGAGCTACAGAGGTGGCAAAAAGACAGACATGTTTGTTTGTTTTTGTGGCTGCTCAAGAATACCAGCAAACTTTAAGGGAGCAACTAACATGACTGTATTGGTATGTGGTTCAATTCTAAACATGCAAAATTGATAATCACTCTTTGAAAGCACACATATAATGTACTTACTAGATGTGGGGGGTTTAAGACCATGTAATGGTTAGAACAGAAGGTGTAAAAGCATTCATGCACCTGTTATAGGCGTTCAGTTGGTGACAGTGTAAGCAAAATGCTGCTTTACTTTAAGCACCTTGTAGTGTTTTTTTCTGAATTAAAAGAGGAGTAAAAGACTGGATAAGAGAAAGAGGGTTGAGAGCCACTGACCAGTATGTTGCAGTTTTAATTTCCTGGCCACTGAGCCTCTACCTGCTAAAGTATCGATAAATGTACATGTTCTGTAAAAATACATCTCTAATTATTATATGTCATGTGGTTATCTGGTGCCTCGACACCCCAGCTCCAAGAAATAATATTTCACTAACACTGTAAAGTGTAACTTTGAAGATTTTTTTCTTTTTTAATTTAATCCATGTTCTAGCCATTCCCAGCCGACATTAAAAGCCGAGTTGCATTTCATATTCAACTGAGACATGCTGCAACTATTCTATATACCACATATGACAAACAGCTAATCCTTATTTATGCCTTGCCAAGCCCATCACATATTAAGCTGCAGTTGCATTATGGCCGGTGGCAGGTAAGGTACAGTAAGCCTGACTGGATTTGGCAGCAGCAGCAGAGACACCCGACGGTAGACAGTTTCCTTATAAACTGAAAGATATACTGCTTGAAGCTGACACCTTCTCTGAAAAACAATTGCTGGCATTAAAGTAAAACACATTATGTGGCAGGAAGTCATTAGTTATCTTGAGACCTTTGCTTATGTAAGTGATGATGCTGCAGTTAATGTCAAAATTTGTGGTAAAACTCTGATTGAGCAAGTTAAGTCATGTTAGGTTGATACATATTGCTCAATGAAGGGAAATTTGGTGTGCAACAATGTTTTAGCTCCTTGGCATTTTTCAAAAAGTCACTGCACCTATCACTGTAAATTTAGTAAACAACCATGTACAAGCTGGTTTAATTTTTATATTTGCGAAAACTTATGCGTGTTTATACTCGCTGTAGTGTCACTGGCACAAGCTTTGTCCAAAGTTGTCTCAGCGCTTGGTCTTGCACCTCAGAATTTTTGATTGCATGCTTATTGGCTCACTAAGGATGATGTGATTTACTCCTTCTGTACTGAAATTCTGTACCAATCAAAAGGGCATTTTTTTTATACTCTATAGTATTGAATCAATCTGGTCAGTGTCGTAAAGTATCTAAGTTTATAACCCAGCCCTAGTGAGTTGAAGGGTAGAGCTTAACCTCTTTGTGAGGAAGGGTCAGAACAGTCTGGGTCTTCCTGCTTACTGTAAATATTCATGAACAAAGCCGAGCTAAGGCCAACTTTCTGCATGCCACATTCAAGAATGCCAATTCATGTTAACACAACTTCTTCACTTGACAAAAGCTAAGACAGTCTTGATAGAAGCTTAGTACTACAGAACCGTATCAAGACAAACATTTAAAGTCTTAGTTTTCCTAACAAATTTAAAGGTTGCTGCAATTTTCTGATGTTTTTCTCCATCAGTGCAAATGATGCAAAACATTTCCATCTGCTTCAAAAAAGTCACCACAAGGGTGGAGGAGGACTTCCTAAAATCAATACTTGTGTCCTTTTTGCTGGATTTAGCTGGAGAATTAACTTGTCACACTGTGATACCAAGGTCCATGATCTTGTTTTAGGAAGGTAGGCTGTGTTAGTTATAGCTTCTGTAAGCACACATAGGCACATCACGAGTTGCAGGTCCGACGCGATTAGCATTTCTGCTGACCGCAAAGGGTTAAAATACCAATCTTTCGGTTATAATGCACTAATAAGAAGGAAAAGATGAAGGCTCCAAGTTGATATAAATAATGTACGTTTGAAAATGATCAAAACAATGTAAAAAAGGAGATTCAAGAGGTATGAAATGCCTGAGTACCTTTGAATGGTAAAAATATAGTCATCTATGACAATGATCACCCACCAACTTCACTTCCTGTAAACATGAAAAAGTCATCCCTGCATGTTCACATACTTATTTAAGTATTTAAATGATATTAATATTTGGAGCAAATCAACACACAACTACATATAAACTAGGGCTGTACCCAAATATTCGGATATTTGAATATTCATTTCTATGGGTAGGTATTCGTTATGAAAATTTGGTATTCGATATTCGTTTTCTTATTTACTTTTTTTTTTACATATTTTTTTGGTGCTAAATGTAATCTTTTTGTTGTTGGTGAATGTAGGTTATCAATAAAAATCAAAACTTTTAAATTGCATTGTTAAAAATGTGAAAATATAGTATCGCCTACCAACTGAGCATCCGTCTGAGGCTGTGGATCAGTGCCAAGTTTTACCACTTTATCACTATTCCCTCTAACTTGTAGCTGTTTTTTCGTTATCTTTTGAATTTATATGAATTATGGGACCGTTTTTGTCAACGTTTGTTTCCCCTGTTTTGTACAATACATTATTGTTTAAAGTTTCAACAAGTTTCTTTTGGAGTGCGTGACACAAGTGTGTTTTGAAAACGGCCGCGGACTGTCACCTGGTCAACGCATCAGTACCTTCGGATGCCATGACAGTAATAGCCAATAATGTCAAAATATCATTTACAGACCGATTTAACAGACGATCACTGCTGCCCGACGCGCAGGTCCATTTGCGGGTCCCGCGGGTTAGGGGTCGACCCGCGCATCACTACTCAGCTCAGTCTATAAATGCTGTACACAACAGTAAGGCTATAGACATTATATTCTATTCAGGCCGGCAGAATAAGCAGCGCATCGGCTCTACAGTGCACGGCACTGCTGATTAACCATTTTATAGCACAGAGTGTCTGCCAGCAACCAATTACTTGCAGAGGCTTCCTACAACTTGTTTCAACGGTTCCGATTTAATCAGAAGACAAATTAAACAGGATGACTAGCCACTGTGAAAATCAAAAGAAAGCATAGAATA
>NC_065515.1:29248434-29398380 GCF_006386435.1 Epinephelus moara
AGGCAGATGTGCCTTTTGTCATTTCTAAAAAGATAAATCACTTTTCTATAATACATCACTGATATTTCAATGGAATAAATTACTTACTGACTTATTCATACTTCAAAAACAGCATCAATAAGTGATTAACATAGTGGGGATCAAAATAAAATAAATAAATGAAATAAAAATCAACCAGCCACCCTCCTCCCCTGACAAGTTAAGAACAGTCCCTTAAGTGCGGTGGGGTTTGTGGAAATGTGAACGGCTCATTTCTCCTCTGACACGTCACATACCTGTGTGCCACCATGGCTTGGCTGTTCAGGTACTACTGGGCAGTCATAACACCAACTTATTCACCTGGAGCCGGGCTTCTCGGTCGCCGGTAAACCGCGTTATCTTGCGGTGGCCATAGCGCTTGGCCATATTCCTGTATGTGACCGCCGTTCAACCCACAACCGGCAGGATTCGCCTTTCGTTTCTGCTGCTGGTTGAAATCTGTGGACTTTGAACTTATCCCACAGTAGTGGTGCCGTGAGGTACCGTAGTACTACGGTTCTCCAACATGATGGTATCATATGTACCGTGGTGTTTAAGTACCACGGTCTACCATTGGTATCAGTATACCCTGCAACACTATACCATAGTACTACGTAGGGCATTAACAGAAAAGTCGATTTGTCGACGTGTCGACGTCAGTGGCACAAGTCGACACCGCCCGGGAGGAGTCGACAAGTCATGTGTTTTTCCCCCTCTCTCTCTCTGTGTGCTTGTGTACGGAATGCAATCGCTGCCTCTGATTGGCTTACGCTGATACTTTATCCTTGAACATACTCGGGTGTACTGCGGAGCAGACTCTGCGAGAATGTCCGTAGTCATTCGGGCTTTCATAGTCGAGCGCACTTCCGCGTTGTAGTTTCCTGTAAAAATGTCCGTGAAAAATCCCTGCGATGTGAAAAATACATGCCGAGCAGTCACTGGTGCGCGGAGCGGAGTCCGTGCGGTCATAAAATCTGAGCTTTGCATGCACAGAGGGTCCGCTTTGAGTCCGCGCGGACCTCCGCAGAGTCCGTTCGGCGTACCTTCCACCCGAGTATGTTCGGGCCTTCACAGACACACATCACATGTGTGGAGATACTTCACTTTCCTCCGCCGTGTCAATGTGATGACGTCATCAAATGACTTGTCGACTCGACTTCGACTTTATTGACAGATAAGTCGACCTGAAAAAAATCGAAGTCGTTAATGCCCTAGTACTACGGTACTCCAACATTATGGTATCATATGTACCGTGGCGTTAAGTACCGTGGTCTACCGTTGGTACCAGTATATTGTGCAATACTAGCCTATAGCACCTTCCCTACTTACTGCCCTCCTACCACATCCATCTCCGAGCTCGGCCATCATTGTTATCTAAATTACACCTGTAAAATTTTGTGACTGTACCTTGCACAGTTGCGATGCTATCATTCAATCATTCATTTTCCATAGCCGCTCATCCTGTTATGGATTGTGGGGGGGCTGAAGCCTATCCCAGCTGACATTGGATAAGAGGCAGGGTACACCCTGGACAGACTATCACAGGGCTGACACAAAGAGACAGACAACCATTCACGCTCATATTCACACCTACGGCCAATTTAGAGTCACCAATTAACCTAGCCTTTGGATGATGGGAGGAAACTGGAGTACCCGGAGAAAACAGGAGGAGCGTGCAAATTCCACACAGATGGGGTCCCCCACCACCCACCCTGGGTTCGAACCAGGAACCCTCTTGCTGTGAGGCGACAATGCTAACCACTGCACCACCATGCCGAACGTGCAGCTTTTGTGGTATTTCCTGTTAAACAGATGTCTTCAGGACCACACTGTAACATGATGGCACACACACAAACTCACAAGGTGAAAACAATACCAGCCCCAGTGTCGCAGCTGGTAAAAATAATGTCAGTTCTAATAACCAGACCATGGTCCTGGTCACAGTACTTTTAACTTTAACAGAGTAAGTTAATCAAGAGGCTAGTCTCCCCCCCAAAAAATGTCCTTTAAGAATACACCACAATAAATACATCTATGTGCAGACACAATATTAACATACTGTAGATACAGATGAGTAACATGTCTGTGTGAAACTACATTCCTGGATGTGTCAGAAAAAATTGCCCCCTCCTCCATTTTGCAGGGAGAAGTTTCTTGTTGAAAGCAGGTTGGACTGAAGCACCGTAAGGCTGATTGCAGGTGAAGAGGCCTCTTTGTATGCTGGGTAATTTACATGACATGATTACTCCAGCAGCCCTTTCTTTGTGTGTGCACGTGTGTTTGTGCATGAGTGTGTGTGAAGGAAGGAGAGAGACAGAGAGAGACAGAGAGAAAAAAAAACATGTAGGGAACAGGGTTTAGTGGTAATATGGTGCTAAACATCTGTGAGCTTGATGACACTCACTTAAAACAACGAGAGGAAAGGTGGGAGGGAGTCATGATTGAAGGATGAAAAGAGGAAAGACGGGGGAGGTGAGGGATGCAAAGGGAACGATGAAGACGGGACGACAAGAAAAACAGCAAAAATATAGAAGAAACAGAACAGAAAGAGGGAGCAAAGATGGAAAAGTAGTATTACATTCATCAGACACCCTCAAGATACCAAAGCTTAATGTGCAAACATCAAAGACAGAGTGGAATACTGTGTGTGTGTGTGTGTGTGTGTGTGTGTGTGTGTGTGTGTGTGTGTGTGTGTGTGTGTGTGTGTGCGCAGGGGGCAGACAGGGCAGGCAGGCTGCATGGTCTAACTTGCTGTAAAAGCACCTGAAGAAACAACACAAGACTGGCACGATAACATCTACGCTGACTGCCCTTCCAGCTGTGTGTGTGTGTTTGTGTAGGTACGTTCAGAAGTCTGACACTCAGATTTATGTGGTTTTGTCATATCCTGCACTATGTATAACCTTTTCAAAACAGTTTTTTCTTAGATTTTGTCTTTAAAGGGGACCTCTTATGCTCATTTTCAGGTTAATACTTGTATTTTTGGTTTCTACGAGTACATGTTTACATGCTTTAAAAACACTATTTTCCTCCTAATGTCTGTGCTGGAACACCTGTATGCACCCTCTGTGCGAGACACTCCATGTTGGCGCCTGTCTCTTTAAGCCCCGCTATTGAGAAAGCCCAATCTGCTCTGATTGGTCAGTGTTTCCAAGGTCTTCTACATCTGCGCTCTCAGCTTCTCTCAATGAATGACTCTAACAGAGTATAGTGGCAAGCTCTACCTTGAAAATTCACCAGTAAAAGCTTTGAAAAACAATCTTTAAAAATGGACATGTTCACTAATGTTAGCATGTAGCTGCATGTCGCAATGTAGTCAATGTAAACAGCAAGGGTACCACACAATCGACATGGCATTTTATTTGTACCAGCTCTTTCTCATCTGCGTTTCTCCAAGATTTGAGTCGTTTTGTCTGTCAGTCTGGAAACACAGGGTTGATTACATTGCTTACAACGTTTCGGTGGAACAATGCCAGTTAAACTTTCGATATTAACCTTCTTATAAGACTCTTACTTGTTGCGCATTTAGACCTGTATAGTTGCAATCTTTGTTGTACGTAAGGGGTAGGTCGATAAAGAAATTAATTTATCAAATGACTAAAATTAGGTTGGTTATTTTTTGATGAATTGCCTAAACCTATATATTTGTATATTGTTTTTAAAAAATTGTCTTTTGTTTGTGTTGATACGGTTGTAGTATATAATTATAGACATTTGCTAACTGACACTGTCATATTTAAAAGGTCTAGGTCATCCGAAAAGCAAATAAACTAATTTTTGCATTTAACTGATTGTATCTAACCACAGTGATGGATTTTGTTTTATGTGACCAAACTGTAAAATGTCCACCTCTGGAATTTCTATCTCCACTCCAACACAATGGAGGTGAATGTAATGTTTGCTTGTAATGTTCGAAGCATTGAAGATATGAATTTAAAAAATCCAGCAGCTACTTGTCCTTCCAAAAGAAATGTCCTTATTATCCACAGACTTAACTGTGAGCAGCATTAAAACATTATGCAACTTTTTTTTGCTTTACAGTAATTTCAAAATCATTTAGATGGTACATTGACTGGTGTTAGAGAGAATGGCACCTCTTTCACCTAATCACCTGTTCTTGAATTATGTAACTTTGGTAAGAAGTTAGGATCTTCCGAAGAACTGTGTGACCCAAAGCTTGAAGAAGACCTAACTCGGTATTTTCAGTGAGGACGTCATGGCAGAGGCAAAGAACTTCATATGCCATTAGCAGTAAACAAAGCATTCAAGACAGATTAAAATTCAATTCAAACCACCTACAGTATGGAGTAGGTAAACTGGGCCTTAAGCATATCATAATGTTATTGTAGGTTTTCAATATAGTGAGTCCCCAGGACCCACAGGTGGTCATTTGAGTGGGTCCCAGGGAAATTGTGTGGGTCCCCATAACATTTGTGTTTTTTGACAAATTGTAGTCTTGGTTCTATTTATGGTTATATTTTAGTATGTTGAAAATGTATCTTAAAAGGAGCTATATGTAAGAAATCTAAAGCAAATAGTCGTAAAATCATCCTAATATGTCACAGAGACTAAGGAATAATGTTTATATAACATACTGATCTCACCGACAACATTAGTACAGCCAGAATATTCGCATTTAAATAAATACTTTGAACTGTTATTCATTTTCGATCATGCATTGTAGCCCATATGCAGGTGGGTCATCGACCCGACTGATTTTTTTGAGAAACAAATGTTAGCAGCACGGCAAGCAGCATTAGCAGTGTCCCGGTACATAGCATTAGCAGCCGGCTCCTCCTCCACTGTATCCCGGCAGCAGCGGCAGGGAAGCCGGACTTGCTCGAACAGTCCGCTGGAAAACCGAAGATCAAGGACATGGCGACGCGGCCCTGCCACGGCAGCCACCCGTGGGAAAACAAATCACCCCCAATTTCCACCAGATGTGTGTTGGTTGCATCTGCGCTCCGGCACGGCAGCAGAGCCGATAGGATTCAGTTCTAATCAATGTGTGTGTTTCCACACGACTCGGGGCACTATTTAGAATTTGAATGCAGTAACCGTTTTGGCCACATTCTTACATACAGCGCCTTTAAAATTTAAGAAATAGAAATCCTAAATCTGAAAACTATCTTAAGATATATATATATATATCGTCTATTTGCAAAACATACAAATGTTACATCATGAGATAATTATGGAGAACACCAAAGTCATCTACCCAGTATAAAGTAAATCAAATGTCACATATGATTGCAATATGTGATTATACCATACACACGAAATCACAATCACAATATCACAATGTAGCAATACCAGGGGGAAAAAAAACATGTTGTGACCCCTGTACGGTGAAGCATCATCAACATAAGTGAATATAGCACCTGCTGTTACAGCAGACGCAGCTGCTAGTGCTGTAAGATAACAGGAATGTCTGCAGTAATATCATACACCTTTGTGAATTTGGATACATTTTATGAAGCTAGAAATATGAGGTTATTGTCTGCTGGCAGTCCCCAGGGAGCTCTGTGCTGCCCAGTGGTCAGGTGTCAGATCTTTGCTGAGCACCGGTACTAAGACACATCACAGACAGTATGATAATAACATCCAAAACATTAGTTCTACTCTCAGTGGTTTCTGTGACATGAGAAGTACTTTCAAAATAAAAGTTATGCAGCATCACTGTCATGATTCCAACACGGATTTGTTGTTCACAAAGTAGAATAATCTGGGAAAATAATAGGGCACATTCCCTGGACCTATCAATGGTGAGTTTACTGTGTCCTTACAGATTTTAATGTGTCAGGGACACAGGACGTGTACTCAGAAACATCACTGGGCATATATAGCCATGTGCCTTCACTCTCAACGCTCCCTCACCCACACAGATTGGTCGGTGGTTGCACTGACCAGGGATCAGAAAAAACAGGTTTGCTCAACTTCATGTTGGATCCTTTTAGCCTCTTCCTGACGCTTTAAGGGGACAACTGAAGTTAAACTGAAACAGCAATAATTCACCCTGCCACTATCACAGGAGACAGATCCTGTTGAGGACATTTCACAGATAGTTTACTGACAAAGTTACACTTGGGAGGAGTAAAGATTAATATGCATGTTAGAGAGATGGATGCATTTACACATGTTCATCAGCTAGTTAGAATGTGTCTCAGTTGCAAATATGTTTCTCCCAAAACGCATTTAGTAACAAAATGTATATGGGGTCCTAAATGCCTTGTGCATAATTTCTTACACATTCCCTCAAATTCAGCCTGATAAAGCCCACTTGGTATCTCATAATCACTTTCTACAGGTGCAAACAATGCTTGCCTGCAAAAAATACATTTGTAACGATGTGTTATTTAGTGACATTTTGGTGTTTGAGAAAACACTACTGCACCTCACGTCACTCTGTTCTTACTTCACCTCTTGTGCTCTCTCTCCCAGGCAGAGGTGGATTAGCAGAGTTCTGCTCCGTTTACCTCCACCTGTCAACGCTGCGAGGCCTCGTGTGTGTAGCTGCGTGCATGTGTGTGTGTGTGTCCTGTGCATTCAGCCATGAGAAGCTAGCGCTAAGACCCTGCATCATGGGTTCTGTGTAGGTGACAGCTAAACAGTCCCACCCAGAACACACACACACAGGCACACACACACCTACACGCTCTTAAAGTGACGCTTTTAGACGGTTAAGCCAAGTAAATGCTTTGGGTATCAAGTACCATTAGCAGCAATGCACTCAGAAAATGAAAACCTGACGCTGCTTTTAAGTTTCTGTTTCCACTTTCAGCAGCTGAGAGGACAAGATAGAGAAACACAGAGATGGAGAGAGGAAAAAGTAGAGAGAGAGAGGGTTTGTTGTCTTGTTGTGTGGTCCCGTGTGACTGTGCGGGAGCTGCACCTCCACGCCTCACTGCCATCCTCCCTCCTCTTCCCCCCAGCTCTCAGAACCTGCTCTGGCCTGTTAGCAGGAAGTGTCCTCCCAGCTGACACACATACACACAACGCTTTAAAATTTTGGCAAAATGCCCCCCGTGAGACCACAAAATGCAAACATTTCACTCAAACTTCAGAATTAAAGATGTCTCTGGATTCATTCTTGGAAGAGGGCCTGGGTGAGTAATACCTGAAATTTAACTGAGAGTTAACGAGGTGAGGAAAGAGAGTTTCAGCAGGTGGTGCTCTTTTGTCTGTTTAGCCTGACACTGCCAGCTTACATTTTTCAAATCAGTAACTGTTGTTTGGCAAGGCTTGGCAGGTATTTGTTTGCGACAGATGTCAAACAGGAAAAACATGTTATGAAAATGCTGTTAAATTCGTTGTAAACTATCAACCAAAATCAGTGTCTGAATAGGTATAAGGGCAAGAACAAGGGCTCGAAGAGTTTCAGGAATGTTGACTCATATGATTATCTTAAAACTCCCGAGCATCAGAGTGGTTTCCAGTCATGAGATTGTTACGTGTAATTTGACATTAGTTTTTCAAAGGGTTAAAGACTTTTGCTTTCAGCCAGCATGATGTTACATTTTTCCCCATTAACATGAACTAAATTGCTCTGTAAAGTGAAAGGGGCCATATGTAGTGAACCAACTATGAGTCTCATAAGTGTGCATCTATAGAGCATGAACCTTTTAGCACAGGGGTGTCCACACTTTTTGAATAACGACCAGATTATTGTTTTTCACTCATTTTCCATAACTGCTTATCCTTTCGCTGACACAGACAACCACTCACGCTCACATTCACACCTACGGGCAATTTAGAGTCACCAATTACCTGCATGTCTTTGGACTGTGGGAGGAAGGTGGAGTAACTGGAGAAAACCCACGCTGACATGAGGAGAACATACAAATGCATGGGAACCCTCTTGCTGTGAGGGAACAATACTAACCACTGTACCACCGTGCCACCCAAAGACCAGATCAGATAATAATAATAATTAATATCTGAGGGCCACCCTCTTCTTATGCCATATCAGTTATTTAAAAAATAATTCATCTATAGGTTAAAAAAAAACGTCTTGAATTTCCAATACTCCTGAAAGCGACAGCCCTCACTTTCAACTTTACACTTCTTTGGTGTGGCCATGTCTGCTACCTCGCTGGAAGTGTCTGCTGTTACGTAACTGTTGGACTACTTGTTTACCATCTGTTTATGAAAACACATTAGTTCTGCCTGTGTTGTTCCTACATGGTGCATGTCTACAAACTGTATGATAGTCCTGCCATCCTGAGGTGAACGGAAAAGACACAAAATGAACTTGCTCGATTAACTAAAAATGTGGGCTGGGCCAAATACAGTAATTCTGAAAGACAAGCCACGACTGGCCCTGGGCCAGACTTTGGACATGCCTGTTTTAGCATCTTTTAGCTCATTATTTTGGGTTCTCCTGCTCTTATCAACACCCCAAGGAAAAACAGTCTGTGAATATTCAAGTCTACACTAGCTGCCTTGCACCCAATGTCTAAAAAAAATATAAAGAAAACCAGCTGGTAAAAATGGCCCAACATCTAAAATCTACTGACGATTTCTGCATCAAACCAAAGTAACTGTAACTGTAACCAAGTGCTGTGAGAGACTAAGCATAGCTATAAAAAAGGTTACAAAATGTTGAAGCCACTATAGATGGATATTGTATTGCAAGATCACATAATTTGGCAGAGAACAAATGGAAATACACTTTCAATGTACATTATAGGAGGTAGCCAAATATGTTTATTAACAGGTCCTCATTATGTTACTATAAAACATGCCAGCATAACGTTTCCTCTCTATACATATCTGATGTTGCAAATCTGCTGAATACAAACATAATTTCTAGAAGACAGGGTTGCAATGGTACACCTTAATGTAACAGAGCATTTATTAATGTCAGTAGTTACTGTACACCTGTTCATTTCCTGCTATGACTAATTAAAAATGTTGCCTTTGTTATTTGTCAAACAAATTCAACCACTCCAAACACCTACCCCACTTTCACCCTCTACATATCCAGCTCTTCCTGTTTCTTCTCATTGTTTTGTAATTTTTTCAGATGCTCATGTCTGTTGTCAGGAGACACTGAATAGGCAAAGCCTCTGACGTTCTCAGCAATGCTTTTTGCTTATTTTGCTGCTCTGATCACTGATTTGTTGACCACTGCCAAAGTGATTTTGGCCATCTTAGTATCCCACTGACTGACAGGCTTCTTTTTAAGCAATTTACAAGTCACAATGGGAAATCAAAGAAGTTAACATTACTAATATTTCAAAGAGCTTTGACAGTGACAGCTGAAGCTCTGACTGTAACAAAAAAAAGAGATACTGGTTGCAATCTGGGACGCTCGAATATTACACAAATTAGCAGGACTTCATTATGTCATGAGTGTGTTTTTGCAAGTTTGTTTTGGAGTCCTTACAACCCCGAGTGGTGCGCCTTTGTTGGAAAAGGGTACATGTTAATTTAGAGCACTGTCTATAATGTCAAGGTGGTCTGTACATTTGTAATAACAGTGAAGAGCGATGGAGAGACTGAAAAAAAAGCCTAAAAATCCCATCACCTGCGAGTGATAAGGCCAAACTGTGATTAAAAAAAACAGTGTACATACTGTAGCCACCAGGTCACAACTGAATTACTTATTTATTTTACTGTAACTTTTCCCCTGTGAATTGACGGGTGGTTTGTCTAAGTACCTGAATTAGAGAGAGACATAGAAAAGAGGCAGAAAGAGCGCTAACGAGAGAGAGGGAGAGAGAGAGAGAGAGAGAGAGAGAGAGAGAGAGAGAGAGAGAGAGAGAGAGAGAGAGAGAGAGAGAGAGGTAATTAGAATCCAGTGATTAATGTTCTAATGAGTTTATTCTCCAAGGGGATTAACATGGAGGCTAATAGCAGCTGTGCTAAAAACATCCCAAAAAACCCAAAACACAGGAGACAAAAACAGAGGCACAGGATTTACCGGGTCCGAGAGAAGAAAAACATTAGTTTGTTGTTGTTGTTGTTTTTAGAGTTTATTCTGTTAGTTTCCCATCAACTCGTGCAACCTTGGAACGACCTTTGCTCAACTGCAGAAGTTTATCTTCGACTCAGTTGCAGCATTAAGGCAGACACAGAGTAGAGGGTAAATCCAGCAATATGATGGCGTTTATTTACATTTTTACATGTAGAAATGAGAATCTATGATTAGAAGTTTCTTGCCTATGTCTCCATTGATTGTGGCAAATTATTGCAAATATTGTAGACTGGTGAGAGACAAAAAGGGGGTGATAGAGAGGGGGGGGGGTGTAGAGAGAGAGGTGGAAGGTGGGAGAAACAGATACCAAGGCAAAGAGAAGGGGAAAAAATATATATCCTTGTAACCAATTGGTTTTTGGAGTGATAGGGAGAGTGACATTCGGGTTGGCTTAGCCCTTTTCTGAAGGAAAAGGAGAGATTAAGACAATCCGCAGCAAGCCACCTTCCCTACGCCAAGGTGCTTAGGGACCCCGGGAGCAAAGAGGATTGTGGGAGAGAGAGGGGGCTTCTGGGATAGCGTCGCAGGGATCTTAGAGGGCATTAGCAGTAACGTACTCTACCTGAGATAGACAGAGGAGACCACACCGCCAGCACTGGACCCCTTTGTTGACAGGCTTAGTGGTCCTGTCTCTTACACACACACACACACACTCAAACACAGACACACACAAACACATGGGCACACACACTCAATCTTGTACACAACTGTACCATATTGTAATAAAGATGAACATACACGCACACACCCTCCACATGCTGCATAAACATTAACATACCTGTATGCAAATACCGCACAGTTACAGTACTGTAAACATACTGTGTGACCACAGAATACACTCACACACACACACAGATGCACTCACACGTCTGTGGTTTCTTTGTAGTTTTCTAATAACTATTGCTAAAATAGGTCACTACATATTTAAAAGTAAGGTACTAAAAATTGTTTAAAATTCAAATGAAACCAGCATGACCCACATGGAAATACTTTGAGTCCTATTTAGCATTCATAAACACTATATTAATATTTACTAATGGTTTATAACTCACTATAATATAGTAAGCAGATGTAAGAACTTCTTATTGTGTATGTCAACAGCTATTACTCATCCTGTGGGCACCCATGAGTGCAGGCTGGGATATAAATAGGTAATGAATGATAATATGCTAAAACTAAATATAGTTGCATATGTCTTTATGAGTTTCTGTCGTTGACAAATACTCTACATTAATAAATGAAACTACATTGCAGTAAACCATTTAGAGGGACTTCAAATGAATACTTCACCCACAAAAGGACCATTTACTATCGATTATTCATGCATTCTACCTTGAATTTGTGAAGAAAGCTTTTTAACAGCAAACATTGTTGATTAATTGACGTAAACGGTGATGACATTTAACAGCAAAACTATATCAAAACATGTGTTCAGAAATTCTAACACAACTGAGGCAGTATAATCCAAGTATAATTTACTTCAATTAATAAACAATTTTTGCCATTTTTGGATTCAGAGGCATGCAAAAAAAATTAAAAGATTTCTTCACAAATTTAGGGTAAAATGGCATAAATAAATGATATAAATGGTCATTTTGTAAAATGTTGACACCTGTAAGGATTAATAATGAATGTGGAAATACCTTCAGTGTCCATAAATGTTTTATTCAAAATCAGCCTAAACTGTATGTTTGTGACCAGATTAATGAACATACATTACTGTATGTATATGTAAGACCATATTAGATGTAACCTATATTTATAAACTACGGTGGCCTTTGACAGCGTAAAGCCTTACTACAGTATATGAAGGTTTCGGTGTAGTTCATACATCAACATGTCAAATAATCATTAATCAGATTAATCAAGTAGGTACAGTATCATGCCATACATATATTACTAGGTGTATGTGCACAATGAGACATTGCAGAAAAGTGATGTATCAAAATCATTGTGATTCAATAAACAATAAACTGTCACATAATTCCTTTAAGTCTGTTGCTAATTTAACAGAATGTTTTTTATTTCTTCAAGAGCATAAAATTATTGAGTTGGCATCAAATAGACTGATTACCTTTAAACATCCACAGAGCAACAAATTAAAAAATTATGATGGTAACTTTGCTTTTATATTTTTATACTATACTTTTATACTTCCAGGCAGTTTTCATTAATTTCACTTCACTATAAAAATCTGTTTAAAACAGGGGAAACTACCGAGAGAAATGCAATGTGTACAATCTGTGTTGATTTTATTATTTTTATGAGGGTATGTTTTGGTAATGTGGTAACAGCTGAGAGCAAGTACATTTAAGTATAAGTGGTCAAGTGGCTAAAATGTGACACACCAGTTCAATCAATTATCCACACTGACAACACATAAACATCCTATAGATCTGCAAAAAATGTTTTTTATGTGAATATCCCAATGATACTCTCATTTATTTGAAGTGGATGGGCTTGTCTTTGAAAATAAACTCTTAATTGACATAACCTCTGCATCTCCATGATGAAATCTCAATGGTTAACATCAGACCGGTAAACTAGATTTGTGGTTAAATCCAACAACTTACAGTATATTTGTGCAGTGTGGTATTTTTCATTGCATGCAGAAATTATCACATTACATTCCTGACACTGTGTAATCACGTTGGATTTACTCACAAATCTCATGCAAACGGTTGACTCAGTTTTTTTATTTTTTTCTGCTGTGTGTTGGTATTTTTTAGCACTGCCACGTTGTCGAAGTACAGCCTAAATCTAATCTGGGTTCTGCTGGCTGGTACCTTTGCCTGAGACATTGAGGAATTAAGGAGGAGATTAAGGTGTGTGTGGTAATCTATAAGGATGTGTTGATTTGTAAGGTGGAAACAGGGATAAGCATGACTGTGTGTGTGTGTGTGTGTGTGTGTGTGTGTGTGTGTGTGTGTGTGTGTGTGTGTGTGGAGAGTTTGACTTTGGGGGGTGNTGTGTGTGTGTGTGTGTGTGTGTGTGTGTGTGTGTGTGTGTGTGTGTGTGTGTGTGTGTGTGTGTGTGTTTCAGAGTTACATAAGTGAGAGTTTGACTTTGGGAAGTGATCTATTTCTTCTGAGTCAAGTTGTGTTTCTGCCTGAGACACAAACTCAGAAACAAACACACACACATACTGTACGTACACATATATGCATATTAATACATACACAGATGCTCACTAGTGCACTGCCATTCATCGACACAGTGATCTGCCTCGTCCGTTAAGATTAGTTGTCACCGTCTTTGTTAGGATGGTGATTTATGTGTTAGTCGTAAGGTCTAAATGCCGAGTGTGTGTGTGTGTGTGTGCGTGTGTGTGTGTGTGTGTGTGCAGCCTCAGGGTGAAGCAGTACGACAGCTGCAAGAGGCCTCAAAACCATCCATCCTTCCTTCTTTTCTCTCCCCTCTGAAATTTGCTGCTTTCTTTTTAGTTATATCACCTTTCTGAATTTCATACAGCTGAACAAGGAAACCTAAGGATATCTTACCCGATTTCTAAAACTGATCACCCTCTCCTAAATAAGGTTAAAGAGGATTTCCCTGCAAAACAATGTACAGACTGGTACAGAAGTAATCCCTCTCACTCAGAAGTGTGTGGTGGTGTATTTTTCTGCAGACTTTGCACTCTGTATTTTCTTATTTTAGGTGTTCCGAACATTTATAGTCGTGTATCCCACAGTGCTCGGGGTTTTATAAAAAGGTAGTGACCAGGTGCCAGACCTTTAAGCAGCTTGCTTCCATGAGACACAGAACCGAAAGAAAGGCAAAACACAAAATGAGAGTGAATCTGGGGTTGGCTTTTACTTTCACTTTTGCTGGCGAGTGTGTTAAAAAACAATGACCAACAATCCAGCATAGTATACCTTAACTGTCACAATCGCTGTCCAGGGTGCTGATTCTGGAGCTGTCAAAAACACTCACCAACATTTGCTATTAGCCTCACTCTATTAGGAATGACAAAACTAACTAATGTTGTGGCCAAGTGAATTGTGACTGCAGTCTCTCTGTAACCTTAACCATGTGGGGTTTTCTGTTTAAACTTAAACATACGCTACATTTTGGGAAGTGAGCATATTGACTTTCTTGTCAAGAGTTAGATGAGGAGACTGACACCAGTCTCATGGCTGTATCATCAGCAGCAGCTGGCTGGGTTAGCATAAAGACTGAAAATAGGGCTGGGCGATATGGACAAAAACTGATATCTCAGTATTCACAGGCTGACTGGCGATACACAACATATACCTCAGTATTCTTCGAAACGGGCTACATGTTTTCAGTTGCAAGTCTTAGTCTAAGTTTTATAAAAACAGACTGTGATTAAAATAAAATGCAAAGACAGGGATTTTTTTCCCTGTATGCAGCTGCACAACAGTTACGCCTTCAAAACACTAGTCGGTGACGGGATTTCTGTGTAAGAGATGTGCTGTGAAGTTTAGTTGCTTCAAAACACACCGAAGGTACACATTAAACATGGCTTAGTAGCCAATTTCAAACAGAAGTACAAAAATCAGCTTTATTATAACTCGCAGCATTCACAAACAAAGCACTTGTCTTTTGCTGGACACATTTTCCCCACAAATACAACATGCTAATGTTTCTAGCACAAGCATATGGCATTTTACATTGTATCAATTAGCCTAGCAGCTAGCAGACTTTTCCTCTGCTCATATCAAGCCAGGGACAACAGCAATGTTTAACAAAGGTAACGTTACAAAATTCCACTCCATTACAACTCACAAAGGTTCACCAACAAAACAACTGTCTTATACTAAACACCTTTCCCAAACAAATATAACATGCTAACATTATTAGCACAAGCCTATGGCATTTTACATTGTATAAATTAGCCTAGCGAATAGCGGGGATTTCCTCTGCTTATATGAAGCCAGGATAAATTACACACAAGACTTAAAATGCTATATTGTGTGGCGACTTTATTGTCTTCACAATTTATTGTTTCTTATCTGTGAAATTAAAGTAAAGAATGGCTTACAAAAATAGAAAGGAGGTCTGTGTCGCTGCAACGTGTAGTTACATTTCTGGGGAGGTGTACTTCAGGCTATGGCTCTAAAAAGTGTTGCTGGAGAACTGAATGAGTGAATGAGTGAGGCAGAGCTGTGCGGAGAGTATGAGAGAGGAGAGATGCACACTGGTATGCATCATGTAACACAACTTGACCCTATAGCGATATAAACAGTGTTGTCTAAATTTACATCTTGCTTGAAAATATCGATATTTCATCCTCTCTACATTTAAGGGAGAAATTTTGGTTAGTATAGCTGCAAATGGAGTTACAGGTGTCTGTGACCAATTCAGGTTTGTTCAGTTATTACTGCCCCTTTTGGCCTTTCTTCCTTTTTCAAATTTATTCTTCATAGTATATTTCAAGTTTTGAAGACTTAAGACACTTCTGGCACGTTCATTGCACTTGGGTCCTATTAATATCCCAGAACCTGTCCACATCTGGCAGGTATATGGACCAGAGCTGGCTCACATTTGGTCCTCTGATTTGTTGCACACAGCCAAGTGTGGCAACACTTGAAGGCTTACACCACTGGGCCCGGCTGTTATTTCCCTCCCTGCATTTCTCTAATTATCCACCCACCATTTTTCTCCCAATGTTCACTTAACTCCCTCACAGGCTCCTTCCGTCTCTCACCTTCCTTTCCTTTGTATGCCTCTGCATCTTTTCCTCCCACTGTCTTTGCTTCCACTTGTAACTTCCTCCACCACTGTCTCCTCCCCTCTACTATCATGTTTATATGTTTTGCTTGCTGCATCTAAATCTACCATCACATTAACAGCCTCAAAGCCAAACCATTCAAGCCCATCTCACTAGAAATTCCATTCATGCATTCTGCAGCACATAATTATATCCAGTGCCAATGTTCAGAGCGAGTGCAGGATGTGCTGTGTCTTCTATAAAGCAAGGTGAGAAGTCATTCACAGAGAGTTTGTATTCCATCCCTTAGAACTTTCTTCTAATGCCGCCCTAAGGTCAATTGCAGAACAAGAACAGATAAACAACTCCAGACAAAGCAATTCATAATATTCCACTACGTCGAACACTGCAGCACTACAGACAGCACTATTAGAAGCAGAGAGGCTGGAGCCAGAAAGAACATTAAACTAGGATTTAGACTTACTTGTTCGGCAGTAATAAAACTCCTATTTTTTTACAGCAGTGAGAAGTCCAAAACTTTGATTTTTCTGTTACACTTGTTTTATTATGGGGTGAGTTTTATGTTATAGTCACTCTTATTTAACTGTAACAGGTGGGCATGAAAGGGGGTCCCCACAGGGAGAGACACAGAGTGGCATGATGGATTGATGGTGGGCACGGCTGATGCCAACCTCTCTGTGACAAGGAGAGGCAGCTGAAACAGACGGCCCCCTCCCCTTTATTTGTGTGTGTGTGTGTGTGTGTGTGTGTGTTGTCACACTGCACTGGCAGGGGTGGCACAACCATCTGCCTGGTCAGGGTGGTGTGTGTGTGTCTGGGGGAAGACAGGCCGAGATAAACGGGTGATTGAGTGTTCAGGGCTGCCTGGTGTAACTGAATGGACCACTGGCACTGCCAGCAACACACACACACACACACACACACACACACACACACACACACGGTCAGCTGTATGCACGAGACATTAGGCTATAGTTGACCTGCTTGGAGACAGACTGGGCACCATGTTTGTTTACAGCTCAGTGTGTGTGTGTGTGTGTGTGTGTGTGTGTGCGTGCGTGTGTGTGTGTGTCTATGTGTGATATTGTCAGGAGTGGAAGAAGAACTGTGATCTTCTACTTTAGTGAAAGTAGCAATACCACACTGTAGAAATACTCTGAGCAGGTAAAAGTCTTGCATTCAAAATTTTACTTTACTGCAAAAGTACTAGCATAAAAATATACCTCAAGAACAAAAAGTAAAAGTGCTCATTATGCAGAATGTCCCACTTTAGAATAATGTATAATATATTGATGGATTACAAATACTGACAGATTGTGTTCATTCTACTTAAAGTAAGTAAAGTGCAATACCTCAAAACTGCACTTAAGCCCAGCACTGAGTAAATATGCAGCTACTTCCCATCTCTAGATTTTGTTTTTGCTACTGTACATCTATGTTTTCCCAGTTTACATGAACATTGTTTAACAAAGCTTTCCAGCTTTTCACTTAAGAGGTAGGCTAGATTAAATTTAAAACAATGGTGTTTTCGCACCACTCTCAAAAGTATACATCGGCACTGGGTAAAGAATTAAAACAAAGTAAAGGTATCAGACAGTTTAAAAACAGGAACAAAGACAGTATCTTCACAAAGTGCAGAAATGAGGAGAGGGAATGTAAAGTACACTCAGGGTGAGACTGTTGCTGGTAGTATGTATTTGTTTTATACATGGGGTAATATTTGTTCTCAGGTATTAAGAAGTGCAGTGGTGTAAATGTGTGGTTGATCGATTGTGAGGAGTGTATTTATGTAACAGTCTGCTTAGTGATGGAACAGTATAGTTTGACAAGTATGTTGCCTCTTCCTACTCTTTTTCGGACATGAAATGTGAATCTATATTTCTCATTGTAAGTCTGTTTATGATTTCTCATTTGTCTCTGTTTTGTAGGGTTTTGTTCCTACAATATATTCTATTTTTTAATGTTCGAAATAAATTAATCAAAACAAATCATTTTTGTCTGGCTGCATTGTGCAACCACTGAGTATGTGCATGTCTGCATGCAGGGAAAGAGTACCAGAAAATTTCACACATGTCCGTGGTTTCTTTGTAGCCTACTCAGGTACAAGTAAAATTACTTGTGTAAAAATGTGCTCAGTTAAAAGTAAAAAGTAATCAAGTTAAAATGTAATCTGAGTAACAGTTATTGCCAACATACTTAAAAGGGAAAGAGAGGTCGGGGGGGAGGGTAAAGAAAAACATATTTATGCTATATTTACTATGTTTAAACACATCAAAATAAGGTGCATTAACATGTCAATGTATCTCATCATCCATATGATCACATCACACCACAGAGCTCCTCTGTCCAAACCAACAACATGTTCCTTTTCCACGGACGCAATCTGCAGCCTGTGTTACCAAGTATTAATTATTAATTATTAATTATGCAGCCGGAAAAGAGACATAACTCGGACCATTTAACAAAAACGACCAAACAGCGGAAGCAAAAAGAAAGCAGCACAGTTTCTGCACAACCCGCAGTGCACACATACACAACACACACACGTTACAAGCGTCAAAATCAGTGTGTCATTGTAGCTGATTCACCTGTCTGAACGGCCTCCTGTGAGTCCTCCTCAGTCTGCTCCAGGGTCAACCTCTCTGTTCCAGTGTTCCCAATATAACCAGTCCACTCAGTGTCTCTGTCCCACGAAGCTCCTCTAGCTTTTCAAACATGTCGAGCTGAATGAAGCTCTGCAGTCACTAATGTAAAAGGTCCTAACGCACCCCATTGAGTCTAAATGTTTCTCAGTGAAGGCCATCATTTAGCATTTAGCATGTTAGCCAGACCTAGCATACACCGGGTCGCACAGGTGTATTTAATTTGGGGCACTTACTCAGGGCGCTCGGCGGGTGGAGAAGTAAATGAGAAACAGTTGTATTTTTCTTACCTATTCCAAGGCAGAATATTTTTAACCGACGTTAGCTAGTCATAACCCCATAATGCCATAATTATTTATCATGACGCTGTGTTATTTTGGTCAAAGCCTCACGCGACTGCACCCCCTGCTGGCATGCGGCTGCGGTTTTTTGTTGTTGTTGTTTTTTACCCTCATTGGTTCCGGGGCAGGTCCCGCCCTACTGTGCTGTGATTGGCTAATACTCATTACTCGTTATTGTGCTTGTATGCTCTCAGTATTTCGATTTAATACTATACATTAAAGAGTAAAATATAATACCTTTTATTGCACTGTATTTTACTAAAAGCTTTAGTTACATTAGTTACATAAAAAACTATGCTTTTATGATGTGATGCAGTAGCCTACTATTCTACAGATTTACCTAGTAGTGTAGGAAGTATCAAATGAACTACAGCATTAAAATGCTTACATGTATTTGTCAGTGGTAAAAACAGAATACAACAATAATTTATTATAACACTGTGAAATTAGCCTACATAATAAGCAGTTTTTCTTGTAATACTTTAAGTATTTTTCTTTCTGATAATACTGAATTGTAATATTGATTCAAGAGTTTTACTTGTAGGCCTAATGGAGTGTTTTTAGACCATGGTATTTCTACTTTTACTTCAGTAACGGACCTGAGTACTTCATCCACCACTACATGTATGTGTCTCACTCTCTCCAACTCTGTCTCTTAAAAGGCCTAGTTAATAAATATTCCCTCTACAGAGGTGTCAAAGCAAACATCTGTTGTTTCTACGCTAAAACTCCGTCCTAACAACTGACACACAGCCAGAACTGTGTCCGGAGGCTGTATATTTAGAAGCCTACTGTGGCATGTGTGTAGATTGTCCAACAGGCAACGTGTGAGTGTGCCTCAACTCTACATTGCTTTTATCAAATCTAAGCAGTGAGATGAAAACATACAGACATAGTTTAGTGAAACTTTTTTATTCCACAGAGGTCGTTGAACTAGAGCTTGAAGGAATAAAAAATAATTGATTAAATTACTCATGTCTGACTTTTATTATTACTGGCTTTCAAGAAAAAAGATATATAAAGGTTCAGTTCTCTTTACCAACTGGATGTTTGATAAATGCATCAAAGAGTGACTCTTTCTTTCTTTCTTTTGGATGCAAATTACAGCAGGATTCTGCATTACTTTATCATGTACATTCTGAAATTATTAATTGAACATGATCCATCTATCCCCACTGTTGTTGTATTTCTATGTATATCTCTATAAATACATTGGCAAGCCTTAAAAATCTGTCTGCAGTTACATCAGTCAGTGATGACCAACAAGAATTCATCTTGCTCAGTGGCTTACTGTCAGCCAGTGTGACAGAAGCTAGTTTACAGTATGTATGAGGAAACCATAGTTAGATACTATTTTTAGATAGTAATTTTTAAGTTCAATTTCAATTTGAAATATTGTTTGAACAGTTAAGGTAGTTTTCACATGCATAACAGCAGAATAATCTGTAAAAAAAAAAAATTCATTTTAGAGGCAATAATTCACGCACACCTCTATGGAGCACAATCACTGTCTCATAAACCTCACATTACAGGCATTTTGTTGTTGCATTGCACTTTCTTTTCCTCCTGTTCCTCATCAATGGATTTCTACCTATTGAACATAAAAATGGTTACTGTAGAAAGAAAAAGGCTTTGCTCGATGTTTCTGAGCAACATCAAACATTACTTGGGAAATCTCAAGGTGAAATTGCTTCAGCAGGAAGAAGACAAATACGCCGCCAAGTGACAAAATGAGAAAGACAAACATCACAAATATGGCTGGTTTTGTGTGTAAATAGTGTTAGAGTGGAATTTTAACATTATGCAAATTCATCAGCATGCTGCAAAGCCTTTTTTCTTTTGAATACCGTACATATTGCATTCCTCATGAGAAAGATTCTGTGTCTAAAGAGAGACACTTAACAGCGAGTCTGGTGTTTGACATTGTACTGTAAGTTGACAGCTCACTTAACAGAGACACTGAGACAGAAGAGCTAAACAACTAAAGACTGTTGTGTCTTTTCATCTCTCTCTCTGTCTCATCCTCTCTGTCTCTCCTTCCCTCTCTCTCTGATTGAGACAGACAGAGAGAGAGAGAAACCACTAAGCAGCGAGAGCAACAGTATCTGCTGTAATCACACTTGTCTGTCTGCAGCCTATTGACTCTCTGGTTAACTGAGACCCACACTCTCTCTATGTGTGTGTGTGTGTGGGGGGGGGGACTTGAAGGTCTGAATGTACATCCAAAGTTTATGCATTGCTGCATAGCTTTATTACACTTAAATCCCCTTTTAATATGCTTTATTTGTGTTATTTCATACAGTATGTATTGTATGTATTGTTGACACACTGGCAATTATACCTACAGTTTGTTCAATGCTTTCTGTCCGCTAGCCTAATTTACACATTTCTTATTACACATACACAAGTTCATATTTATACTTTTATTTAGCTGTAGGCCTACCCTTGTTAATATTTTGTTACTTAACTTCTCCTCATTTTTCCAAACAAATATACTGTAAATATTTGAAATGAAGCTGAGCATATTATTTGACTGTGTGGCCAGACCTCATGCCCCTTCTCCCCTCTACTCACTTCATCTATCTTTCCATTCCTCCCTCCCTCTTTGTCCAACCTCTCTCACTTATCTCCTTGCTCACTCCTTCCTTCCCTCCCTCCCTCCCTCCCTCTTTTCCTACCTGCCAGCTGCTGCTCAGGGCCTCATGGCTCTTACAGTTCCCAGACAAAAGAATGGATAGAACTACAAAAAAAAAAGAAAACGAATGACAGCTATGAACTCCTTTGTTCCCTGCACCACTGTTCTAGTCTAGTTCTCTCCCTCTCTTCTCTATTTTATCCCTGAGGGAGTCTTCGTGGTCTCTGGTGTCCCAGTCTTGTCTAACGGTCACTCAGACCGTCTTGTCTGCACAACTTGAACTACAATGGCCCGCTCTCTAACACAGGGCCTAACACAGGGCCAGCTGGGGCTTCATCTTCACTCTTGTTTACGTTACAGGGCCAAAAAAGGTCAGTCAGGATATATTCCTCAGGTCCACTTCAGCTTTCTCCAATGTCCCTCGTATCATTAACTTGCAGGTCATTCTTTTGCCTGGGTTATCTAATGTGGTTATGTAATATCTGTATGACTGGGCAAAAGATGGACTCATGTATGAGGGCTCAGTCTGTGTAAAAGAAAAATGTATTTGTCATTTTGGGTGGAAAGTTAATCACTGCTTCAGTATGCTCACTGGTAACATCTCTTTCCCGGTCCAAATGTTATAGTCATTTACTTGTGGTCATGGGAGTCGATTGTGTTGGAGGTGGGCATGCAAGGCGCAGGACTTTGTTACCAGTGTCCAACATTCACACGCTGTCCTGCGCCCCAGATCATGGTAAAATATTGTCTCCTACTTCATATTAAATTACAATATAAATGTAACTTTAAGTTGACAGGTTTGTTTATCCAGATAAAGTTCGGACTTGTTTAACAGAACATTTTTCAAAGAAGTTGTTCAAATACTTTTTTCCACATTTGGTCCTGTACTTGCATATGACTAAAAGTATCACACTTTCAAAATTCCATTTTTTAAAAGAATTATTATTTATATAACCTACCACAATCGCAGTACAATAATTACATTTACAAAACATATAAATAATAATAAAAGATAATTTAAAAAAAATTAACTTAAAAGAGTTTCAGACAATGTGCAAAAATTCCTGAAAGCACAATGATATTCTTTTTTATTATTCAGCTATACACAATTAAATCATAGCAGCTCTGCATTCAATAAAAAATATTGTGTGTTGCTGACATTATAAAACCAAGAATGTCTTGAGCACAAGGTTAGTCTCAGTGTCTAAAAATCAATACAATCCCTTAATGTACACCTGTGATGTCACATACGATGAGATCTGATTAAAAAGCTTTCAGGGTCTGAAATTGTCCTTGAGATTTTTCAATAGAAGCATTGGACAAAATGACATTGACATGAATTAAATCTATATTATTTAAAAGAATAAAAACAACTGATATAAATTTGTCCCTGCAGCCTGACTAGTTGACACACTCAGACTTATGATTCACTGTCATGTCGCCCAAGGCTGCAGGACATTTGTGTGCTAGGACACACAATAGCCAGTTGATCTTTGATTTATTAGGGTCCAAAAAACTTGTTCTGCCTCAGGAAGAGTCACAGAGACACCCGAGCTTTATGTTACATGTCATCAGCAAATGTGGATGACAGTTGCAGGTGAGAACGTTACTCTTCAAATATGTCATATCCTGAGCTTAGGCCCTGTATTAGAGTAAAATGTGAAAAAAACTGGACCATGGAGATGTGAAATGTCAAGATACCAAATGGACAATGAAGAACCATACATGTTCAGGTGCATGCTGGTCCTATACCCGCCTAATTATACATCCCTGAGCTGCCTATGCCCAACTATTACATGACCAAACTATACAAAAAGATAGCAGAGGAAAATAAATAACTCACAAATGCAGGATAAATAAATAAGTGGTTCTCCATCCTAACGTGAATTTCAATTGGCTGTGTAATTGATCAGTGTGCTTCAATAGTGACTCAATTATGGCTAAGTGGCACAGTCAATGCAATAATGATAACACAACTTCTTATGTGCATGCACTCTGATCTATCCATTAATGGGGTATTCTGTCAATTTGTTGAAGAATTTTAATAGATTTTATTTTTATTTTACTTCTTATCAAGTGACATCACATACAAATAAATACTTCAGGACAACTCTTAACTCTTAAAATTTTAAAAATCTTTTAATATGATTCATTTACTTTCAATCAAATCTACACTGTCTAAAGTAAACAGAGAACAGAGTTTTCATATTTAGAAAGTTAAGAGTGTCAGAGAATCTGTCAGAAGTATTATTTTATTTTTATTTCTAGAGATCTTACTGGTATAAATTATATGATATTATATGAACACACCTTCACCCTCAGAGGCTGTGCATACATTATTTATTCATATATCATATATTCTTAAATCAATTTGTCAATACAATTAATTAAATCAAAAAAGTAACTTATAACAGAGGTTAACTGATGTAAAGAAAGCCTAAGGTCGAATTTGTCAGCATCACTTCTTGAAGATGTGAATTATGCGTGCGCAAAAACAAGGCTGCGATTCAAAACATTCAATCTAAAAGGAGGCATTTGTGTAATTCAGTAATTGATTCTACAATGAATAGTTCTGTGTGGATGGGTAAATGTTTGTGAGCGACAGAATCAATCTGTTATGATAAAGACCTCCAGAGAATGAATGTTAGTATTTTTTGTTTTGTTTATAAGAATGCAGCAACAAGGAGGCAAAGACAATTTTCCGTAAGGTACATCATATCTTATCATTTTTATCTGCCAAGGTAATGGACACCTTTGTCCCTGCTGTCAACAGCTTTCTGATGGAGTGAAAGCAAATGTTATATCAGGGCTGAAAAATGAAATCAACGTGAAAGTACCAAGAACTGCAGTTCCTCTAATGGCCACTTGAGGCTGATTCAAGAAGTGAGTCAATCCCCATAGACCCCCATGTTAAAATTCCCAACTTTACAGCTGATAAATAATAAACTGATAAGCCTGATACAAAAACGGGTTTTGGTCTCTATAGCTAATGTCAAAATACATGACAACTGTGCAGGGTTAAATCTTTATACAACTAACCTGTTTACATTTATTAAGGCTTTAAGTTATGCATAATTAAAGGCAGGCCGCTTTGCATTCACAGGCTGTCTGCCGATAGTGTCCTCAGGTTTTCAGTCGGATCCCCTTATTTTCTATTTAATTTTTGGCCCTGTTGCTTCGGTCCAGACAGAAATATCTTAATAATTATTTGATGGGCTTCTGTTAAAGTTTGCACAGACATTCATGGTGCCCAGATGATGTGTCCCACTTACTTTGGTGACCCCCTGACTTTTTATCCTGCGCCAAAATGAGGTTTTTCATATATGATTTACAGTTAAATGTACTGGTTTGCTATGAGATTTTCCCCTACGGATGAGCTGCAATGGCTTTTTAAGGACTGACTTTTCCTCTAACACTAGTCCACATTTTTGGCTGTTTTATGGCTGTTTGTTGCTACAGACAGCCAGATGACTTGTGCTCCAATTGACAGTACTGAATGTCTTCTTTTGCAGTCTGAGTTGGTCTATGTTTGCTGTCCACACTCCACTCTTCATTTTGTCCTTGTCTCTTTACACAAATAAAATCACATCCTGCAGTTGGGATATCCACAAATATTTCACTAATTCTGAGACAAATCCAGCACATGAGGATGTTTTTATCTTACCTCATACCACATAGAGTGAATCCACATCTGTTTGCATCCTCTGCACAGTGATATCACACACTGCCTGATTCACACTGCTTATCAGCCTAATGACTTTAATAATTTATCACAACCTTCATCTCCATGTAATCAGATTACTGTCATTAAATCCCTTTGCATGTCAATCAATTTCATGTCTCTGTCTGACAAGCTGACAGGCCGTATGTATGGACAACAGGATGTTTTGAGACAAAATATTTAAAGTCACAGATAAGTGATGTGTGTGTGTGTTTGTGTGTGTGTGTGTGTGTGTGTGTGTGTCTGAGTATTTTGTCAACCCTTTACTGACTGACATCTGACTGCATTCCTCACAGGTGAGATGAAGTGCATTGTGGGAAGTGTTAATGTTTAACAGAGTGTACATATGAGGCAACGCTGAGGCAAGAGAGGAAAGATGAACGAGAGAATAGAAAGGAGGGAGATGAAGATCTATCTATCTATCTATCTATCTATCTATCTATCTATCTTCTATCTATCTATCTATCTATCTATCTATCTATCTATCTATCTATCTATCTATCTATCTATCCATTGTTACAGAGTTCCTCTTATTAACCTGCTGCCCTCAGGGACGTTAATAATACAGGAGGAACTAATTTTGAATTTGACACCAAGGATTGCCGGCCTTTAGCTTTACAAAATACCTCCTCCATCAATTATTGAAAGAGCAAATCCAATATGGGAGGGCAGGCTGCACTGACGGACCGACAGAGGGACAGAATGAAAGATGGACTGATGTGGAAATAGGCCGATACACAAAGAGGCAGACAGGCAGGTAAATGTAACACACCCTGTAGTTTCCATCCAAATGTGGCACAAATTTCTAGAAAGTCTACAAAAGAGAATGTGAAATCATATGTGCGTCCATCCACAACTGTTATGTGAATATCAGGAATTGGTTCATGGAGAGGTGGTCATTCTCAAGTTAGTCTCTAGTCTAGTCAGTCTTGGATTGAAGAGCATGTTCTGCTGCAGAGGATTAACAATAAATGTTATTCAGTAGGGAACATACACACATTCCTTCAGTCGGTGTTCCTCTTTTCTGCCTGAGATTGAAGTACTGTGCTGTTTTACTAAAACTATGACCTACTGAACTTTAACCACCCAGAGCTGCTGAACCAGGAAACACACTGCATGCAAAATACAGAAAGCAAAAGCAACAGAAACTCTGGCACAGTCAAAAACGTGTGTGATCATGGACAAATATCAGTGATGGAACGTCAGTACAGTTCTTCTGGGTACTTTGCTAGAGTACTACCATTTTATGCTACATTAAGTTCCCCTCCACTGCATTTCAAAAGAGTTTATGGTACCTTTTACAGTTAGTGTAGTATTTTTCACATTGCAGTATTTCTACTTTTACTTTCTATCAGTCTGAGTCAGGATTTCTTGCACACATCTCTCAAAATGGAGGTGTCTGAGCCAGTTGCTAGCAGCTAACAGTGCTAACAGCACGAACAGTGCTAATAACAGCAACAGTGCTGACGGTATTAACATGGCGGGTGATGTTACGTTGCTGTGGTTATCACTGCCGTATAAGTGCGGTGCAGAGTGGTGGCGATTAGCTAGCCAGTGGGATACAGACACAAGGATGACATAGATCACATATGCTAACATACACACACGGTCAGCTCATCTACCACAACAAAACACTGACTGAAACAAACAGAGGGAGCGTGACTTCCTTCTCCCTCAGGACACCTTTACTCCATTATATCTTTACATAGCAAATAGTTGTTTGCTGCTATATTAATGCTTTAAATGTTGCATTCTTCCACCACTGTCTAACATGGCTGCCAAGGGATGGGTTATTTAACCTGGAAGCTCTCTGCTGGAATATTTTCTCGACCACAAACCCCCCCCCAAGAGCAAGTTGTGAAACACTTCGACGCAGGACAGGGGAAAAGCTGAATGTGATCTGCATGGGACTGGTGCGTGAGTATGATGTGGTGTGAGGATTACTGGTGCTAATACCAGGTGTTAGGGAGCAATCACCCTACCCATACACACACACACACACACACACACATACAAACACATACACGTCACAGCCCGTCTCCAAGCACCTCAGCTCTCCATCAGCACACAGATAAGACAAACACAACACCCACGCACAACTGTGTGACTCACCGCACACAAACACACTCACACAGGTGTGTGCGAAGAATTTGCACACCTGCGCAGAAACACGCTCAGAGGGAAAAGCACGTACACGTTGTCATTGGCGTGCGCGCATGCATGCACACACACACACACACACACACACACACACACACACATCACAGTGCATTTGCAGAGCTGGCTGGCTGCCTAAGCTGCTAATTACAGCTGTGTGTGTGAACTCTCACTCTCACTGACTGAACAACCCAATATTAAACAGCAGAGAGAGAGAGAGCGAGAGAGAGAACCTCAGGGTAGTTCCTCCATAATCCATATTTAATGGCTTATTATGGTACAGCCTGTGGTTGTGTTCTGCTTGTGTTTTCATTAGGCCGATTAAAGGGATATTTACAGAAACCTTCTGTTCTGTAAATAGTTTCTGTGTGTGTGTGTGTGTGTGTGTGTGTGTGTGTGTGTGTGTGTGTGTGTGTGTGTGTGTGTGTGTGAAGATGCTCCTCTCAAGCTTTACAGTCTTTGACCTTCATGCCCTTTTCTCTGTAATATACAGTCTACAAGCAAGTTGTGTTCAGCTAAAAGCCCTTAAGCCACAGTACAGTAGACTGTAGAGAGCAGCTCAGATGGCTTGTAAAAACATATTTTATTCACTGGATTATGTACAAATAATTCAATTTAACCTTTCATTCCCATCAATGACCATTCATTTGTGAATGGAGGTTAGGATCAGTTACAAAGTGAGTAGCATAGCAGTGTACTTACTGAATATTTATCATAGTTTTTAATACTAAAAGGCCCAAATAAACTCTTTTATCAGCCATATTCTACCTCCTAAATTATATTTGTGTAATTTAATTCCTGATATTTTTTGTTCTTTCTTAGCTGCTCTTATGCTCCAGCATGTTACAGGAAATGAAAAGTCTTGATTTCTTTTTTCTGTTCTTTAGCCTTGAAATAATAAAACTTCAGAGCTGCTTCCCCAGACTCTGACTCTCTATCATTAAATGTCTTTCCTGTCACCAGAAGAAAATGTTGGCATTGTATGTTTCTGCAAACCATGAATATGTTACATTTCTTACATATCATAACAGTGTTTCTAAAGTGAGGTAGTATGTGAGCCGACTTTGTCATCGGGAGGTGGAGGGGATGGTGGACAGTGTGTCACCTGGGCGAGACGCCTGCCAAGCTGCAGACCACTTTTCGTGACCAACTAAAACATAACAATTGTGATTTAGTGAGTCATCACTATGTTTGCAGTGGGGATAGAAGTGCGAAAAGCTTTATATATATATATATATATATATTTATATATATGTACCAAGACACCACTACATTTCCTGTGGACATAGCCGCACTAAAAGCAGTTGTATTTTAAAGAGACGTTGCTGCATTTCCAGTGGGTATTGACCCCCCAAAACTGGGTATTTTAAGTTAAAATATTAACTTTTCTTAACAATAAGTGATTTTTTTTTTTGCCTAAACCTAATCACACATTAACCTCAGCATCCCTGAATTGTGAAGTATCCTCTCAACATATCCTCTACACAAAAATGTGCAAATGTAACATTGGTGGTTTGTAGAAATGTAAAATGACAACATTTTATCTAGAAATTGGGTTGTTCCTCTTCAACCTCTGTGATCTAACAGTGGAGACAGGCTTTAATAAGGAGTCATACGAACATGGGCAGATGCTGAAAGCAGAGAAGAGAGTACTAAAGTGGAGTAATTAAATGTAGAGCAGGAAACAGGTTTATCATTGAAGTCAAGACACAACAGCTGCTTAGGCCTATTCTGGCACCATGGAGTCAGAACAGGACACATTGTTGCATTCTCAGATCAGATTGTCTTTGAAAACAGATGACAGTAAAATAACAGACATTATTTACGCACACACACACAAACACACACACACACACACACACACACACACACACACACACACACACTGTAAATAATGTCTATACTTTGTGTGTATGTATGCGTGTGAGTGTGTATGGTTTTTAGCCTATTATCTACGTGCAACCTCAGTAAGGAAACGAAGTAACGATTCAACCTGATTCAGCTGAGGAGATGAATTTAAGGCAATTGACCCTTCACACAATTGTAAATCCTCCACAAATGATTTGACTTGTAACTTGTTGAGGCAAAAATACAAATGAGCAAATTATGATATATATATATATATATATATATATATATATATATGGTCCAGGGGAAAGTTTACTTAACTCAGCATAGTTTACTTATTGTATGTGTTGTCATGTCTTACATGAGTTCGTTTTTTTGCAATCAGGAGCACACCTTTTGGTCTGACTTCACACTGTTTATCTACTCGAGGTGGAAATTTTAGTTTGCAGTTGTTCACTCACTCACTCCAGTATTTCCTAATGACTTAGTCAACACTCAAGCTATCTGTGTGCATGCCTTGGTGTGTGTGTGTGTGTGTGTGTGTGTGTGTGTGTGTGTGTGTGTGTGTGTGTGTGTGTGTGCATGTCTTGCGGTGCCCTGGTGAGCCAGCTAAGCCTTCACTTTGCCTCAGACATGTGTGGAATTTTCCCTCTTCATGAAAAATAGTCTTGAAGAAAATTGAACCTAGAGGAGGTGTCTTTGTGCTGGAAATATGGATGGGAGGGTGGGGAGCTGTTGGAAAAAAAAAAATCTACTATGGAAAGGTGTCAAGTTGTATCCAATCATTTAACTGCCATTGCCATAAAAGTCATATAGATTTATTCAAATTATTAGAAGCTACACTAATCACTCTGTGCTGTGTTTCCCCTCCACCCTACAGAACATTTTAGCATCTATGAGTTCATTGTTTTGGTTTCATAGTGAGCAACTTTTCTATTTCAGATCATTCTCACTGCTCTCATCTGCATTGTTTTAGTTCTGATAAACCCACTGTACACAACCTGATCAACAACAAATCACAGACAGAATTAGCAACTTCCTTGTGAGAAAAGCAGAGTGTTCAGCAGGTTAACAGCCAGATATTTCTGTTCATGCACTGTGTGACGGCGGATGTGTCCTCCCTTCTTCTGATGCTCGGGCCTATGTGTGTGTGCAAGCATGCATATCCCCCGATAATGCCCGTCCTGTCTGTTTACATGTGTGTGAGTGTGAATGTGTGTCCGTACAGTATGAGGGTGTGTGTGTGTGTGTGTGCGCCCACAATACTGTTAGGTTGAGGTGTTGACAGAGGAGGAAGGTAAGAGTTGCAGAATTTTCCAGATGACTGCAGACACTGATGGCTGAGCCCGATATAATATTATAATGACCAGACTGAATGGGCCAGACAATGTGCTGGTGTTATCTGGAGTTAAGAAGAAAGTCACAGACTCCTCCCTGTCCGCCTGGTTGTTGAAAAAATCCACAGGTCAAATATAAAATATGTCTGATGGACAGGTGTTTAGGGTTGTGAGCATCTCTTTAAAGGAGCATTCTGCCGCTTGAGGAAAATGATCAGTTCTATAATACTGAATTCAACTCATCACTCATTATTTGACACCTTTTTAAACAATATCTTACTCTATTGTAGTTACACTGTTTTAATTTCTGCACTTTCATTCGCCAGATTGTATTTACTTGTAGTGTTTAATCTTTTTCTCCCTGTAGAGGGCTTTGTAACTTTGTTTTGAGAGGTGCTATATAAATAAAGTTTATTATTATTCAGGGAGTTTGAAGCTGTATTTACTTGAATTGTTTATGTGATTCTGTTTTACTGTCAGCAATAAATAATCTGTGTATATTGGTGAAATTTAATTAACCCCAACACGTCTGAATAATCTTAAGTCAATTCAAATCAAATGTTTGCTTCAACGAAAAGTAAGAAAAGGCCGTCCAACAACTCTAACGCTGTCTTATTTACGTGTTATATCTTGTCATCTTGCAGGTTAGTCACCAATATATCCAGGCATGCCCAGCTGCTCCAATTTGAAACTACTTTTATCACCAGAATATCTCATTATCTAAAATCTGCATTTGTTAAAAACATTAAACACATTATATGCATGAGCCATGAAAAGCAAGTTTTCCGTGGATGGACACTTATTCTAAATTCTTTCATGCAGTAAATCTACAAAGTGCAAAACATGTCGGTGTCGCAAGAATTTTCCAACTTCAGAAAAGTGTAACCTGCCAATTATGGATTGAACCTTTTGTGTCAAGCCTGGGCCAGCTGCTGTGTGTGTGTGTGTGTGTGTGTGTGTGTGTGTGTGTGTGTGTGTGAGTGAGTACACGAGGAAGTGGTGGGGATGAAGCTCTGTCAGCAGGCTGGATTAGACCCAGTGCAGCTTCAACAAGACGAACCTTTTCAGTCCTTCTCATCAAAGAACCCCAACAGACACACGCGCACACACATACACACAACCGTCCTCCAGTTTCACACTCGAGCAAAATCAGTGTTCACACTGGGTACAACACACCTGTTGGTGTGTGTGTGTGTGTGTGTGTGTGTGTGTGTGTGTGTGTGTGTGTGTGTGTGTGTGTGTTTGCGACTGTGTAAACCCTCCTCCAAGCAGCAGGGTTTTAGCGAGTGCATTTAGAGATCAGAGGTTTCTCAGGGCGATAATACAGCAAACTCCACTCCCTCCCTCCCAACCAAACCAAACCAAATACACCTGAAAACACTCACACAGGTGTGTGTGCATGTGTGTGTGAGTGAGTGAAAGGGGGAAGGGGAGGAGAAGGGGTGTGGAGGGGAGGGGAAAGTGAACACACAAGCACTTGCTCTAATATACAAAAACAAACATGCAAGTTCGCTCTCATATCTCATATTCTCTCTCACACATGCATGCACACACACACACACACACACACACACACACACACATTGATCCAGGGCTCGCAGGCAAAGGATTATGGCTCTGTGGTGCAGCTTAGCTCCGATGTGAAATGTGAGGAGGCCTTGGATTGAACTTTCAGACTAATTCAATAATTACAGCTGTTATGAGCAAGAAGATCTGACAACCTGTCTGTCTGTCTGTCCCTGTACCTGTACCTGTCTGTCTGACAGATCTGTCAAATAACATGTCTGTCTGTTTCTGTACCTGTATGGCCAACATGTCTGTCTGACCTGTCTCACTTAACCACTGTCACTGTACCACCTCTGTATTTGACCTGTCACTGCACCTGTCTCTCTGGCCTGTCAGCCTTTATACCTGTCTGACCTACCTCTGTATCTCTAACCGTTTGCCTCTGTATCTGTGTGACCAACCTGTCTTTCTGACTGTCTATGTCTTTACCTGTTTGTTTCTGGACCTGTCTGTATTACCAGCTGTCTGTTGTTCAGCATCCTATCTTTATATCTTAAAGATGTCTGTCTTTACTACCTGTGCAACTCTCCTAACTATCATCCAACCTGTCTGTTTATCATCTGTCTTCCTGACCACCTGCCTTCTTCTTCTTTTCATTTCGCTATCGCCTATGTGTGTGTATGTGTGTGTGTGTGTGTGTGTGTGTGTGTGTGTGTCACCTAGTAGTTATTAGGTCACAGAGGGTTTAGTGGTTGGCTGCCAGAAACATAGGTGTACTGTAGTTGCCGTGGTAACATAATATGTCAAGCATGCTGAAGGTTTTAAGCCCCGCCTCCTGTAGACCTCACCTAGTTTTCTACTTTGACAAAGTTTACATGAGGATTTTTGGCCAACCAGCTTCAAATGACATTTACAAATGACTTTTATGGTTTTGTAACACCGCGGTCATTTCCCACACACACAACACATGCCAGGAACACTTTAGACAATCACAGGAGGCCTTTTGAAAATGACAACTGACAGCTGATCTGATACGGTAAAGGTCACCCACATGATGTCATCAGGGCAGATGTGGGGTATCCAGAGGTCTAAAAGTTTTACTCAAGGCTGTAAAAAAGATAATATGCTTTAAATAAAGTTAAGTTAAGTTAAGTTAAATAGTGAATGACTATACTACTAATAGTCATTCACTATAATGACTATTATAGTACTACTAATACTACTAATGACTATACAGACAAGGAACACTTAGTTTCACCCAAAAACAATACAAATGGTAGTACTTTTGTACATGAATAAAGGCTGTTACACCCTTGAGGCGTGATGAATAAACGACATGTGAAATACTTGCCTGCCAATATTTGGCATCAAAACTAGTCACACCAGCAGCAATGCAAATTTGCAACAACTAGTTACCAGGATCCTGTTGACCCAGAGCAGTGCCTAGTCGTCTGTCTGAGGTGAGTCATTGTATAGCTTCAGCTACTGTGAGCTATTTTATTGAGTTTTCTTCGTGCTTCAACTGAATTTGAGCTCCCTTTGGCTAACAGTTATGTGTATAGGGCTTTTATTGTGAAAGGACAGAAGGAGTGGATCTGATATGTGCTGCCTTTGTCAAGGTAGGACTAATAAAGTTTGCCATCTTGGTTCAAAATACGGATCATGGACAGAGCCTCAGTGTTGTTGTTTTATAATCCTCTTAATTATAGGCACAACAGAATTGGTTGATGCCTTTATTTGCGGTACGAAAGCTCAGAAAAAGCGAACTCATTGGCTTTTGATGAAAGAACAATAGCTTGAAAAATTGCAAATTATTTGCATGATAAAAAAAAGTCTTGCGTGTCGTTGTGGGCATTAAATAGGACTGCAAAAAATTAGGTTGTCATAAAAAGTTTGTTACAGATACAGAGGGACAGGAGAGAAAGACAAACTACATAAAATACAACAAATATGATAACAATCAATTTCTTCATGTCTTTTTCGTTACAGTGCATGTTTAGATTGTTAGAGCTCTAAAGAGGATACCATTGATGACATCATCAGTGTTATCTTCTCAGGCTTGACAAAACTCCCCCAGAGCCATGGAAGTCATCAGACAACAGCATAAGTACCACTCCTGATGACTAGTGAACCGACCTTTATGTGTAAAATCTGCGGAGGTGCCCTTTAATATTCAAATGAGTCTGAAACATGTAGTTAAATGTTCCTGCAAATGAATGCTATTAAATTTGAGAAAATGTTACATTAAGATTAATTAAAATGAAATTAATTTGCAAGTTAATTATAGCAGCTATTATTTGGCCTGATTTTGGTCAGTGAATTTACATTTTCACATTTAGGCAATAAGCTAATGCTCTAATCCTGAGTGATTCAGCGCGGCGGTTAAACCACACTGTCACTACAAGTTACCGACAGTAAAGCAGAGTAGTTACAATGTGTGTTTGGATTAGATATTCTTATTATTATTTGTCATTATCATTTGGAAATGAGAGAAAGGAAGTAAAACATTTACTGTGAAGGTTTTTCATCAGTGGTCTAATTAATGTTATGTGTTCATAATGACATACAAATGTGGTTTTGTTGCATGAATAATAAAAACAGACCCAGTTTATTTGACCAACATTAATATTTAGGACAAATGTAAGAAGAAATAATATTGTCAACAGTCAGAAAAAAAGTCTGGAGATTTAGACTTCAGGATGTTCAACAGAGCCTGCATTCAACCCCAAAACAGTAGTTAGTACAACTTGAACTGAGGTCATGGAAAAGCTTGAACATAAACAACAAACAAAAGTATGATTGAGCTCACATTGTTTGTGTTATTACAGCAGCTTTGTGGTCCGCGCATCTGTGTTTATGTAAGTGTGTACACATGCATCGCCTGTGTCGACATTCAATTAAGTGCATGGAAATATGTGCATGTGCGTATGTGTGTGTGGGTGTGTGTGTATGAAATCAGATGAGCTCACTGTAGCACTATGAATGGTAATCATACAGCCCCCTCTCAGCAGTCGTGTGTAACCTACTGAAACCCAAACAAGAGATGAAGTGTGATAATACACACATACACACACATACACACACACACACACACACACACATAGACATACAGTGTGATAGGAGATGCAGGGCTATTGTGGAACTTGAACCCTCATGTCTCACTGCCAGGTGATCTCATGTTTTGGCCCAAATAAGACAGAGAGAGAGAGAGGGAGGGGGGGAGGGGGGGGGGTTAGAGAGAAGGAGGTCGAGGGAAGGAAACAGGGACAGTAATAAATACACCAGCAGTGATACTGTAATCTGATATCTGCACTTGCTGCTGTGAATGTATCTTCACAAACCTGTGGTTGACTGATTACTCAGTTATTAAGCAGGGACAAATATACATATTTGGCAGGAGCAGGGATGAAAATCATTTTTTTCCTTCCCGCATAATCACCTGTGACCAACCAAAGTAGTGACAATAAAATTAACCTAGCAGTAGAACACAATCTCCTCTGCAAAGATAAAACTTTGTTCATTGATGTTTAGCCATAGTTGTAAAGAAATGTGCTTCATGGTTGACTTTAAGTTCCAAACAGTTCTTTTAAACACACTGAGCTAAATGTTGTTTAATTTTTATCATCAAAGGGGACCTATAACCTTTTCCTCTCTGTCTCTCTCTCTTCATTCTCTGTCATAAACATAATGATAGAATGTCGGATGTTCATATTAAAGGTGGCCAAAGTCTTAAATCACGAGGTACAAGCTGACGTCAGCTTGTGATATGGTGCTTCATCAGGTGTTTATATCATTCAGCTTACACTCCCAGCTGGCACTGGACGTCAGTATGATGTCAGAAAGATGTTGGAATCTTGTCTCAGACAGACATCAAATTTTGGTTGGAATAAAAATCGGGTTGATGATATTTTAAATGTCTAACAACGTTAGAATTTCCCATTGTGTCAATGTAAACATTAGGATGTTTTGCAGACATTGGTTTTGTTCTCCATGCCCTACCACTAAATGTCAGTCTATGTCAAGGTGATGTTGGCATAAGGCATTTGGAAGATACTGGATTTTGGTCACTTAACATCAAGGTAAAAACAATACAATATCTACACTGGCATTACATTGAATCATGGTCACCTGACATCACAACCTATATTCAAATAAATGTCAGCGTCTAACAACATCGGTGGCTAGCTGGGCTGTGACATACATCCTGACATCAGGGAAATGTGATCTCAGTTGCCAATATTGTTAATTTCTCCCTAATTTTGCATATATTCTTGCTGGAAAAGTTTGTAGATTTGGGTTTAAAAGCTTTTGTTGATTATTTTTCACAGTAGAAAGTGCCGCTATAGTCAGTTACAATAACTCCCACTGACGGTGCACAGACACCAAGATATGGAAGACACAGAAACGTCGACCAATCAGAGCAGTCTGGGCTTCTCGGGAGGAGAAAGAGACAAGTGTTAAAATGAAGCGTTTCAGACAAAGGGCAAATACAGACAGCACAGACTGTACGAGGACTGTCAAGTGTTTTTTTTTTTTAATTGAAGCATGTTAACATGTTCGAATAGAAACTTCAAATACAACTTTGAACCTGAATATGAGCGTAATAGTGCCTATTTATGTGACACTATGTCTTTCTTTATTATAAAAAATCCCACAAGAATATAATGTATCTACACAGTAGTTCAGGCACGATTCAGGATGAGCACAAGTATAAAAATAGAGGAGCAGGAGTCACAGCTATGGTAAAAACCACACCGGTGTTTTCACTTATTTTGCCTGATCAGACCTCTTCTCAGAGTGTTTGACATCTCCCTCTCCCTCCTGTCACTCCAGTTGTACCTGTTAAGGCGGGACGACTTTCACCCTCATCATTCTTATTGGTACACTGAGTTGGTAAAACTTAGCAGAGCTCAACCCAACTTAAGCCTGAGCAAATAAGGTCTTATCAACTAGAAAAGCTGGTAACACCTGTGTGACCGTGCAGGGCCTCGGAACAGAGAAAGAAAAATAGCAGCTGAGAGGAAAGATATTCAATAAATGAAGATTTATGTTTTGATAATTATCAAGATAAACACAAAAATGTCTTAAATCCACTTTCATGCACTACAGTTGGAGTTCAGAAGTTAGTCGTCCACCTGCAGTTTTTTATCCGACTCTTCCACTCTGTAGTGTAAAACAAAGCTGTTTCAGGAAACAAAGCTTACATTATAAATTTCTTTTGAGGGAGAAGCATCGGGGGCATCACAGAGCAAAAGCCAAGTCACGTTTTTCTTACATAATGCCTCATAATGCTTACAGCCACACACACACACACACACTGACAGGTCGTGACCCCTGTGAACCCCCACAACCCCTCAGGTTCCCCACCAACCCTCGCCCTCCGACCTTAGGCTGTAGACAGGTGGACGCTGGGGAAGTGGCATTGGCAGAGGGGGTATTATTTGTTCTAATTAGTTTGGTGGCCTGGAAAAAAATACAGACTCCTCCTAAACTTCATTTGGTGCCCCCCAGTCCTGGATAAAGAAACTAATATTTTTCAGTCAGGGCAGCTTAATAATAGTGTTTTGTAGCTACACAGGCAGATTTTTCAGACTTCAGAGACAATAATTATAAGTTTTTTTTTTTGTTTTTTTTTTAAGATATTTTTTGCCTTTAATGGATAGGACAGTTGAGTGTGAAGGGGGGGAGAGAGAGGGGATGACATGCAGCAAAGGGCCACAGGCTGGACTCGAACGCAGGCTGCTGCAGCAACAGCCTTGTACATGGGGTACCTGCTCTACCACTAAGCCACCGACGCCCCAAGTTGGTGTTTTTTTAAATTTCTTCTGCAATGTTTCCCCCATAACCCCTGAACTTTAGTATTAATTGTTCAGGAGATTGCAGAATTGTTGGAATTTTCTGCACACTTCAGTCATGCTCTGGGAAGAGTTTTATCTTCATACAGTTCAATGTGATGTAGCTATACTTTGCTGTGCCTATGGAAGTGTTACAAACTTACAAGGGAATACTGACATTTTTATTCTGGGCCTAACTGTTCCTTTAAGAAGAGAGAGAATTACTGGGGTGAGAGGGACAACGCAGGGAAGACTGGAGAACAGAGGAGGCAGGCAGGGCAGGAGGGATGGAGGGCAGTCACCTGTGGTGTGGGAATGGAGCAGTGCTCTCCACGGGGGTTGGTGGTTTCTCCTGCTCCCCACTTCTCACCCCATCCCTCCCACCACCACCACCCCCACCACCACTCCACTTACCTCATCCCCCTTTTCACCTCCTCCTCCTCTCTTTTGGATGCAGCTGCAGGAGGGGAGGTGCGGGTGGGGGTATGTGGGAGAAGCGGATAGGTGCACAGTGAGAGGGGTAAAGTGACAGAAGAGTGACAAGAGACAGAAAAGACAGAGACCAGGATGGGTGAGTGGATGAAAGCCGGGGAAAGAAACAAACCACAATGACTGCGTGTTTATGTGTAGAGTTATCATATTAGAAACATTAAAAGATACATAACACATACAAATTGTGGAATTCAAAATTGCTTTGTTATTTGGACTGATTGTTTGCCTGATAACACTTTATTTTATGACTGCATCACTATATTAATGCACCAACAGTGGCTTGCAGTGCAGAAGTTGTCCTTTGCATCTACAATGTTTGTGTTGCTGCTGAATGCAGAGCTTTATGCTTGCTTGCGCCAAGTGTACCTGCTGACACATCTTTAGACCTCTAAAACCCAGAACTAAAACTTTTTTGCACCTCTAAAATCAACATTGGATTTTTTTGTACGTATTAAAAACAATTAAATATGTTGAACACCCTAACCCTAACCCCTAACTTCTCTTTGGTGCCATGTTATCGTGGCTAAATATGTTTCCTGTCACTGAGAATTTGCTGCAAACGTGTCAATTGAAATTTTAGTGAAACTATACACGATGACGTACTTGAGTACGTGTGTGTGCGTGTGTGTGTATGTGTGTGCTGCCCTCCGTCCCCGAGGCAGCTGCTTCCAGATGACCTCCAGCAGCGAGCTGTCACTGGACATCTGCATCACACAGACACACAGACACACAGACACACACACACACACACACACACACACACACACACACACACAAGTTTGTGTGCCTGTGCGTGTACATACAAGTGTGGTGGCCTCTTTTCTGCTTGGTTGGGATTCTGTCACAAGTATTCGAAGCGTCTCACAGCCACACACACTGACAATCACTGACACTAACTACAGGAGACGGACAGACAGATGTAAGTGTGTGTGTGTGTGTGTGTGTGTGTGTGTGAGTGTGTTGCTGATGTTAATGATGAGAGAAAGAGTCGTGTTACTACAGTGCCGCCGAAATCACGGCCCGTGACCCCTTTATTAGTAGACACATGCATGCAAGCGTGCACATATCATAGTGTAAAAATCGTTGGTTGTAACATAATGAAATACAGTTTACATAAATTATTATTTTTAAATGAAAAGAACCTATTAAAGACATAATATTGCAACTGAGAACTTTCCCACAAACTTTTTTTGTTAAATCTTTTAACTGATTGTCAACTTGCTTAATTATCACAGACTCTCCACCTTGTTCATTGTGCTTTTCCCAAGGTTGATTTCAATGCTCATTCTATGTTTCCTCATTGCATTTTACACTTGCAACTTTAGGGGAACAGTGATCTCTAGTCGGTAATATAGCTTTTTACTGTGATTTAAGTCGAGTAAGCATCAAGTTTAATTCTCAACCTGAGAAAAACAGAAAAGAGATGTCAGAATCAGAAAATATATAAGGTCTGCTTTTCAGCAGTAAACTTTGGGAGAAAAAAAGGTAAGGTGAATATGTAAATAAATAATTACAGTAAGAAGTAAAGAATATAAAAGTGTAAATCACTTTGCTTCTGTTCTTGCCATTTAGTTAATATGGACTTACACACAATTGCTGTGAATGAGTGTGTTTATAAAGTGAGAGTGGTAATAAAGATTCTGATTTGTTTTCACAAGCTAAAACTGAAGCTTCAGGGTTTACTTTGCGATGTAAGGAGCCCAATTTAACTAAAATGCTGCAGCTGTAATGGGCCCTGACACACCAAGCTAACGGTCGGCTGTTGGTCAATGTTGGGCTGTCGATGAGCGTATGTCGCCATAGTTTTTGCAGTGCGTCCCGCACCATCGGCCCTTGTCGGCCCTCATGGGCCTTTTTTATCTTTTTTTCCCCATCTGATTATCATGTTGAATTGCTGTTGGAGATGGCGGAGCCTGTCAGTGAATGAAATCAATCTGATTGGCAATTCAGCTCAGTGCACGAGAAGAGAAACGGATGTGAGGAAAGCAAATAAACGACTACATTCAAGAGATCGAAATATTAGGTATACTGGGTAACTAGGTAAGATTTCTTTTTAGCCATTGAGCTCTTTAGCAGAAGCAGTTCACAATTGTGTGTGTTACTGTTCGCTAGTGCACAGTAACTGTTCTTTCAACAAGTTGTGCTGTTAATGTGCTAACTGGCTAACTCACGACTTGAATTCGTCTTGTCGGTCTTCTAGTTTACTCTTTTGAATTACAAATACAGACCATTGCAGCCTGCTGCTGCCGGAGAGTTATTTCATCTCATGCAGGTGCAGAACGTAAGTGTTTGCTGGCTGCTGGCTGTAGTGGTGTGTTCAAGTGCAAACTTTTGGCTGAGACACAGGCAACATGAAGCAATGCAACAGTCGGCCTTCACTGCAGATAGTTCTGTGATGTTGGTTTGGTGTGTCTGGATCCGTAATACACCACAACTTTATAGGTCCAAGATAATATATGGATAGATTTTTAATTAGCACTCATCACACACACAATTACTGTATTTACATTACAGTAAAAGCACTTCTAAGAAGCTATTTTGTGTCTTATGCTGTAAACTCAGTTCTTCTTCTCGTTGGTGATAAAAAGGATTATAAAATTGACATTTATCTTATTATCACTGAGAACATTAAACAGTGGTAGTTCCTTTTAAATTAAGTCAGTGAAAAAAAAAAGAGACAGACAGACAGACAGACGGACAGACAGATGGACGAACAGGAAGTGGGAACTTTTCTTTCCAGTCGTCTCTAAGTCTTTCTGCTGTGCACACAAGTTGAACGTCTGACAGAGTTTTCCGGCAATCTCCCCTAATCTGTTGAAACAATGTGCTGAGGTGTGTGTGTGTGAGTGTGAGTCTGTGTGAGTTGGGTAAGGTAGGGTAGGGTCCCACACCACTGTGATTGGGGTCAAAGGTCGTCAGGGAACCAGGGAGCTGTCATGCTCTATTACATGGTGCTTTGGGACAGAACTAAAACCAGAGTGAGGTGCACTGAAAACTTTTTTAGTCCACTTATCAGCCCCATTTTACACTCATCTGGACACTTACAGGTTATGCATGACCACACACGCACACACACACACACACACACACTCTCACATACTGTATTTGAAGGGTTCTTTAATTCATAGATGACAGAAAAGGTCATATTGGTGCTTACATGCAAGATGTTGGATGTACACACTTCCACTACTCTTTTATACTATCGATATGAAGGTATAACTCTTTTCAAAAACATAGTTTTTTAACATCTTTTCCCCAGTGTGTCTCATTAAAGCAAGCAACTGTAGCAAGGGTTGTTTTCTTGAGTCGTCCTGCATTGCTAGAAATTAATTTGGTCACAATCAGTAGCTATGATGGGGAATAGGGGTAGGTGATATAGATAAAATCCAACCCAGTCTCAAGCTTGTCACATAGCAAAGCTTGGTCAGTGACCCGTCTGTGTTAGACACCAACAAACAGAGGCCCCCCTCACATGGCGGTAGGAGATGCCCTGGGCGATGGCAGTTGTTTACGCTCCAGCCAACTACTATATTAAAAAGAGCAAGAAAGTAAGCATGGGGCGCGTGGTGTGGAGGTGGGTCAAACAAACTGCGGACTTTCACCTGGGAGCCCCTTGTTTATGTCCCATGTGAAACCAGTAGTTTATCCAGTTATTTTAATAACGACATAGTGTGCTAGTATGTGTAGCATACTATGGGTGTTGTATGTCACGTATGTCATGATGTTACATTAGTAACAAAGGTAGTTATTTTAAGCCAAACCATGATGTTTTTTTCTCTCTGTGTGAAACACACATTGAGGAAGACACTTGTCGAAACCGGTCTATGTGTTTAATCGCCTGTACCAGTGAGGTATTAAAAGTTTGTAACGAAGGACACTGAGTGTTGCTGGCTTTTTCTTGTTTATAATGTTCTGTGGCTGAGCACCTCCAGACTTTTTTCTTCTTTTTTGAGAGTGCGTGTTGTCTTTCTTCATTGACTTTGTCTAAACCTGACCACATGTTTTGGTTTGTAAAATCTTATATCAGGGTAAATGTATGATAGGACATCAATATATATTATGAAATAGTAAACTTTTACTTTATTCATAAAAAAAATAATAAAATTCTGTTCCTGTTACTTTATCGCTCTTGTTGCTTTGACCTACCCAATCAGTATCAAGTGTTGTATCCATCCCATCAATATTATTTTTACTTGACACAGAAACTACAGTATTGGTTGCTAAGATCAGGACACCTACCATTTTTCATGCTTATTGCATTGTTTTTTCAATATTTTCTAACCCAGTTGTCAGAATAAATGTAGTATGGTTTGTGGGTTTCTTTGTTTGTTGGTCTCAAACAGTGGTATGCTGCTGTCATGCCATCCACCATCCCCTTGATTTCCTGATGATGAACTGTGCTCATAAACATATAATCTGAACTATGTCATATTAGAAATGTTGATATGATATGTATGAAATGTACAATCATATTCCTGGTTTGTAGAAATGTACAATAATTCTAACACTGTATTCTGATGACTGGGCTGATTTTTTAACCAACAGCTAGGTAGCCAGCCAACTACATAGGAAGATGATGCCCGTCCATATTTAGCTAGATGAGAGCAACGGCAGATCTATTTGAATCACCAATGAAAGTGTCCCAACTCCTATGCCTATTGGTTTCCATTGATAATTTTGTTGGTAGTAGTAACCACTGCTGACTGGCACAGTACCACAGCAGTTTAACTGACATTGTGACATCCGCTGTTTTGTCAATTGCAACCAAACAAATATTGACAGGTGTCTTTGATCTATTCCTCCAATGCAATTGGAACATTATTATAAATGCTGTGTTATGCTTACTATATAAGCTAAATGTTGATCTTTGACTTCCTGGCTAATTTGTCCGCAAGTCTATGTGTACTTTGCAAATCAAGTCGTTACTTTACTCATTCATTTTTACAATACCTTTGGTCTAAATATGGTATTTCATCTTTTTTTCTGATTTGTGATACAATAGTTTATTTGTCGCATTATATACAACACTCTCGTGACTCTGTACCAGGATAAGCAGTTACACATGATGAATGAATCAATTAATGAATGAATATACAACGCTGGTTTCAGTTTCACATTTGCCTCCAGTATAAACTTTGCATTTCTCCTGTCAAACAACTTTTTTCTCAGTGAGTAACTGTGGTACGAGGTTGTTATACACTAAAAAAAGGAAACACACTTTCATGGCCACATTCTTGGCCTCCACCTCTCCTTATAATTGATAAACCTGCTACGCCATCTAGGTAAGCAGTAGGTAAATCTCTAGATATCACTAATGCAGTATCATGGCTGTTTCACGGGCGTAGAAACTAGCCAAAAACACACCAGCTTCCTGCAACATTAATGTCTTCTTCCTGCACTGAAGCATGAGACGGCACTGAAGACAAAATAAGAATACCAACCAGGAATTTTTGGCTTCTTTTCTGACGTAACGTTTGGCCATGCATCACTGTACCTTGAAAATGACCACTGAAGAATGTTGATTTGAAAAGGTTGTAATGGGTTTGTCCTTTCTATTCTGAGGCAACTTTCCACCATCTATGAACAGACTATTTCCCTGAAGGTGCTACCAGCTGTCCACAGCCTATTCATCACTCCAACAGGATGGCTGACTTAATGTCTGCTAGCGCTGCACAGAGAGAGACACGTGATGATGGAGCACAGTGCACGGTATGCCTGGGCAGCAGGTGTGTGTGCATATGTGTGTGTGTGGAGAGAGACACAAGGAGGTAGTCTTTTATCTTTCATCTTGTCTGGTCAAGTCAAGATATGATCGATTGGTTGAATGACCAGCGGCGGAGCAGGGAGGTGGCTTCTGGGGCTCCAGCCCAGAATGTTTTCTCAAAAGCCCCGAATCTATGCTGTTCCCTGAAGAAACCTCTATGGAAAATTCAGCTCACAGTAAAAACCTCCTGAACATCAGGGTTAGAAATAAGGTGAGCTTACATGAAGTTATCAGAGAACATAGCTGAGCACACATTAACAAGTGCTGGGCTAGCAGCCCATCTGCGACATCAGAGAAACATTGATTTCTAACCTGAAACTGCTTTATTCAGTGTTTTTACTGGTTTTAATCAGCTGGTCTGTTTGTTTTGGAGAGGAAGAGACCTCTGCGGATTATTCAGCCTTCGTTGAAAACCTCCTGAAAAATGAACAGCGAAGGAACTGGGAGACTTCTTAGCTGGTTGCAATCTGCAATTCTCACCACTAGATGCCACTAAATCCCCTGAAATCTTACACACTGTTACTTTAAAAATCGTAACATTAAACATTTTTAAAACCTATAGGTAGCAGGAGTGAAAAAGAGTCATCCTCAACATTTGTTGTGTTATGGTTTCAGAATGATGAAGACAGCATAAGAACAATTAGACAGAAAATGGGATGTAGACTCTAGAGGACGACTATCATGTTTTTCCCAAATGACTGATAGATTCTTAGGCCTTCTGTTTTGTCAAATGGCTTGAAAAAGAATGCATAAAGTTGCTGTAAATGAAGGGGAAAAAAGCTCCCCTAGGTTTGGACTAAGTCCCAAATGTGTACAAAGTTTGGCTCTGACTTTTTACTATTACTATTTGCAAAAGTGTTGGGTTATGCAATTAAAACTGCAGAGAGTCCTGAACTGCCCCTCTGTGTGACATCACTACAAGACAAACTACTGCGTTTAACTTTTCTAATAATGGGTTTATATATATTGCAGTGTGGATTCTGAATAAATAGTTTGTTTTTTTGAATTTGGTATAAGTCGGAGGTCTGGAAATCAAATATTTGCTGGAAACATTGCGTCAAGCATACATAATATCTCCACATAGCTCTACACAGCCAACAGACAGATATCGTAGCCGTGATGATATATAGTACAACATCACTCCCTCTCGTGTGATATTGCTTAATTAGCCCAAAGACTGAAAATGGGGGGAAACAGTCAGCCTGGTTCTGTCCAGCGACAACAAGAATCCACCCACCAGCACCTGTGAGGCTCACAAAGTAACACCGTATATCCCATTTGCCATTTGCAGGGGATTACGTACCGGACTATTTCTCGGCTATGTGCATTTACCAGGCAACCAGTTAATTACTCATGTGAACTTGCGATTAGCAGTGAAAGAGCTGGATTTGGCCAAAATGACATGAGGTTTTATGTGGACTTTAAAAAGTCTTAAAAACAGCTCAGAGACACAGAGACATCCTAATATCATCTCATGACCTTGAAATTGTATTTACTGCACTGTGTTTGATTACAGCTAAAAATGAAGTGAGTATCTTTCCTGACCTCTGCCACTCCTAACTCTAACATTTTCCAGTACTTTACTTGCATCATCCACATACCTTCGTACTCTTGAACAACACTGCCCTGTTGAGAAACCGATAAGGGGACACAAAGGTGAGCTGTGAGAACTGCTGTTGCTGAGATGCTGGGATTTCCAGCCAGCAGGTCTGTGTGAACTGGGTGGTGATGGTGCAAGCTGCTCCTAAGCAAGCAGCTCATGTTTAGTCGCAGTCTAGTGGAAAAAAACCTGCCTAACCTGTCCAGTACTCCCTCTGCCATGTCAGTGTGTGTGTGTGTGTGTGTGTGTGTGTGTGTGTGTGTGTGTGTGTGTGTGTGTGTGGGCTACTTACCTCACTGGGTGCTGTAGGAAAAACATCCGAACATTCATCAAAACAGCAAAACACAGATGAAGATAAGGCCGCTCTGTTTTTCTATGACATGTCTGTTGTTGAGTGTGTGTTCCCCACAGAAGACAGAGAGGGGTCTCCGTGTGTGTGTGTGTGTGTGTGTCACAGAAAGAGGGAGACACAGTGTTTGGGAAAGACACAAGACAGGACATAGAGACAAAGAGCAGGCTACAACTAGTTTTAAAGCCATATGCTGCCACCAAGTCAAATATCTGACTTTGATTGGAGCTCTCTGGAGGCCAGATAAGAAAAGCTTCAGCAGTGTTTGTGTATACGTGGTTTTCAGCTTTCAAGGCATCTCGTTTTTCCCTAAGTCTGATAACACATATTAAAGGCTGCAACAGCCTGAGGTCCTTTATGAGCTGTGTAGGGGGGCACGGCATCCTGGCAACGGGAAACAAAATAAGGCAACAAAATGTAAAAATAGGTTGTTTATCAAAAATGACCTGTGTGACTTTTTTTCAGAACAACTCATATGAACATTTGTTGATCTGCAACCTGGTTAAAGGAACTCTTAACTCATGAAAATGATCATTTGTATAACAAGTACTCATCCTGTATTATGTTTGTGAAGAAAACTTTGTTTTTCTCACATGCCTCCACGGTAAACAATTCTTCATGAATTGGAGTAAATGGGGGCTGCATTAAACAGCGAAAGAATATTAAGTATAATCCAAATCTCATTTATCCAGTTGTATGCTCCTAAACACTTTTTCGCTAAAGACCTTATTGTTTAAAACACTTCCATTCGACCAGTCTCGCCCACAGAAGAGTACGCCTGGGCAAGCATTTGTGTTTGAACTCTGCAGTGCACAGTAGCATGCACACGCAAAGTTAAAATGCACTTGCTTACTCAAGTGCACTATTTGTGTTTTGAATAGAAAGGTTTTAGACAAAATGCACATGTTTGGGAAGTACTGTACAAATGACTGGACGAATGAAGCTTGGATTATACTGGATGGGTTGAGTGAGGGTTAATCACAGAAATAATATCATAATTTGTACAAAGAAAAGTACAGACCCGTACAATCTTTTAAATTAGTCATTTAAACCTTGTAATTATTAATTCATACCCACAAACTAACACAAGGCAAACAATATGTTATTCTGTACGATATGTTTAAGCAAACCAACCCCCAGAAAAAGATTTGGCATTGTAGATTTCTGCAAACTACAGATTCAGTACATTTGTACATTATTATGTAGCTGTTAATGCGTGGTTAAGTTTAGTCATATAAACCATGGTTATAGTTGGGAAAGGGTCATGTTGGGGCTTTTGTGGCACAATCACAGCTGGAGAAACTGTAGATGTCTCAGTAAAAAATAACCACTTTTTGGTGCACTGTCTTCGGTGGAAACACAGCAACAGGTAGCTAAAAACCACCCACATTAGGTGACTAAAAAGCCACTGGAAACACAGCAGTGACTCACTTAAACACAACAGGTTTTGTTGTTTGGTGGTCTCTGACAGTGATCTGCAGCTTCTATCTATCATTTAATTGCGTATACATACATATATGTATACACACACATACACACACACACAGACACACACACACACACACACACACACACACACACACACACACACATATGTGTATATATATATATATATATATATATATATGCATATGTGTGTGTGGGTGTGTGTGTGTGTGTGTATGTACACACTCACTGGCCACACCTTGCTCGTACCAGGTTGGATCCCTTTTGCCTTCAGAACTGTCTTAGATCTTCGTGGCATAGATTCAACAAGGTGCTGGAAACATTCCTCAGAGATTTTGGTCCATATTAACATGATAGCATCACACAGTTGCTGCAGATTTGTCGGCTGCACATCCATCTCTCTATTTGATTGAGATCTGGTGACTGTGGAGGCCATTGGAGTACAGTGAACTCATTGTCATGTTCAAGAAACCAGTTTGAGATGATTGGAGCTTTGTGACATGGTGCATTATCCTGCTGGAAGTAGCCATCAGAAGATGGGTACACTGTGGTCCTAAAGGGATGGACACAGTCAGCAACAATACTCAGGTAGGCTGTGGTGTTTAAATGATGCTCAGTTGGTACTGAGGGGCCCAAAGTGTGCCAAGATAATATCCACCATTACACCACCAGCAGCAGCAGCCTGAACTGTTGATACAAGGCAGGATGGATCCATGCTTTCATGTAGTTTACACTAAATTCTAACCCTACCATCTGATTGTTGTTAGCTGACAGGAGTGGCACCCAGTGTGGTCTTCTGCTGCTGTAGCCCATCTCCTTCAAGGTTCAGCCTGTTGTTGGTTCAGAGATGATCTTCTGCATACCTTGGTTGTAACGAGTGGCCATCCGAGTTACTGTTGCCTTTCTATCATCCTGAAGCAGTCTGGCCATTATCCTCTGACCTCTGGCATCAACAAGGCATTTTCACCCAGAGAACTGCTGCTCACTGGATATCATACCATCCTCTGTAAACCCTAGAGATGGTTGTGCATGAAAATCCCAGTAGATCAGCAGTTTCTGAAACACTCAGACCAGCCTGTCTGGCACCAACAAACATGGCACAGTCAAAGTCACTTAAATCCCCTTTCTTCCCCATTCTGATGCTCGGTTTGAACTTCAGGAGTTAGTCTTGACCATGTCTACATGCCTAAATGCATTGAGTTGCTGCCATGTGATTGCCTGATTAGCTATTTACGTTAACAAGCAGTCGAACAGGTGTACCTAATAAAGTGGCTGGTGAGTATATATACATATAAGAAAATAAAAAATATAAATAACAAGTAGCTGATTGAGTGTGTTTATAGTTTGAAAACTGTAATAACTTATTTACTTTATTATTATTTGTGTGTACAAATTATGGATTCATGTGCCCACATTAAGTAAATAAATTACAGCTGCCAGGCTTTGTGGAAGAGGTTTACTTTTCAGTCTTACTAAGAGAAGCAGGAACCATAAATTTAATCCCAACAAATTGAATTCTGTCCCTCTCAGCTCCTGTAGCAATGTTGAACTTGATGCCAGCGCTTGGACGACGTAACCTGTCATAATTTCTCTTACAAGTTGCCCAGCATGTCACGGCCTTAACATTAATGAAAGTGTAGCTCCTCAACAATCACAAGCAAATCTACAACACTTTCACATGTTGGCAAAGCTTTTCCAGCTAAGGAATAATATTTAGTGAAGTGTGAGTGGGATTTTATATATCCGCGTGAAGCCTTCTGTTCTTTTCATTTAAAATAGCTAAACTTATAAGTGAGAGTGTTAAAATGTTTGATGAGGGATGGGCTCACGACTTTAAAGTGTTTAACTTTTTTTTTTCTCCAAGTCTTTCATCTCTCCCTCCCAGAGACATTTTAATATGTTACACATTAACTCTACAGATGGTGTCGGAGGCGACAGACCAACGTGTGCATGGCAGAGGCGTGTAATTGTGCCGTCGCTCGACTCGGCGGTTTGTTTTCCGAGCTGGGAGATGATTGGAGCTGATAAGACGAACCTCTAAATATAAAGTTTTGGAATCATTAAAACCATGTAAATATTCCCCTCCAATCCCTTTACACTAATCCCCACCATGGCCAATGAAACCATTCATTAGAAAATCATCAGCTTTGCAACATTCCAGGATTTTTGACTTTATGCGTGTGTGTGTGTGTGTGTGTGTGTGTGTGTGTGTGTGTATTTGCATGTGAGCATAGAAGTGAGGGAGCCTGTGCATGTGAGTGCATGTAGCGCAATTATGCATCTGTTTCCGTGTGTGTGTGTGTGTGTGTGTATGCATGCATTACCCTGGTGTGTGCTGCTTATTTATGCAAATCACTGTGCCATTTTTATTTAGGTATAACTGACAACATTAGGTCTAATCCTGAGGAGAAAGTATAAGACATTGTTTCTGGTCCATTTAACAGATTGGCAACACGAATCCTACCTGGTTAACATTTTGTGGCCCAGCTTCAAGGTCAAGAAACTGTTGGATCTTTGAAAAAATGTATTTTATTAATATCTGTTTTAGATTTGAGTATGCAGTCTCTGGGGTTCAGGCTTCTAATCAACTCTGAAGCTGGAAGTATAGAAGCTTCCTGATGTGTAGCTCACCTACAAATTACAATTATGTTTTTGTTTTTGTATTGGAGACTACCATAACTTTGCTTGTACTTGTGAGAATAGCAGTGGTTTTATGACTGGGAGTTTTTGTTCTTGCCTTATATTTTCCAGGAGGTGATATTTCTCCAGTTTCTTGGGTTCTTTAAATTAACAAATACTAGTTTGAAGCCTAATGTGGCTCTATCAAAATTTAAAACAAAGTATTTCACATGTAAAATTAAAAACTAAAAAAAGCTTACTTTACCATAGTTTGGTGTGGTACGACGTGCTCAGAGACACTCACAAGCTACCTGCCAGCAAGATGGAGGAGTGGGCCTCCATTTCAGGCCAAGCAGTGGGTATCGGTGAACCTTCCCCCAGGTGTGTGTGTGTGTGTGTGTATGAGTAAGAGAGAGAGAGGCACCCTCCTTGGCAGCCAGTTTGAGGAAAGATTATCTTGACAAATTGGATAAACATCTTGTGTGTGACAGGATGCTGATGGAGGGTCTGCCTGCCCACACACACACACACACACACACACAGTCATAGTCACACACAGTCATAGTCACACACACCTGGGGTTGTTGGTTTGTTTAGCCAAAGACCGTGTGTGTATTTGCATGTGTATGTGTGTGTGTGTGTGTGTGTGTGTACCCAGCCCAAAGGCAGGTAACAACAGGTCTCCCTCCTCAAACAGAGCATGCAGGTTCTCAGGTGTGTCTGCCCGCTCTGCTTCAAATACCTGATGCACATTTGTGTGTGGAGAGTGGTACTCTATAGAGAGTTTAAATTGATCTCATTGCTGTTTTCATCCTATGTTTGATTAAATATTCATATAATATCTACAGCTATCCTCTGTGCGTAGCTGTAAAACCATAACTCTTTGTTGATTTGTGGTATTTTCCGTCTCCAATTAAGTCTGATGTTTTTCTTTTATGTTTACTGAAATGTCCAGTGTTCTGTGTCTGTAAGCATCCAAAATTAAGGAACCAACATTTACCTTATCTTAGCGTTAGAATCATCCAGGGCAAGTATCCAAGCTTTTCTTGCCAAGAGCCACATGCAAAAAAAAAGAGAACTTGAACTGAGTTGTAAGCACTTTGTGTTGCACACCTTTATCTATCAGAAGATGATTATATCACTGTTAAATTTCACACTAAAACAAGAGCTACAACTAACATTACCTAAAAGAAACCAACAATGGTAATTAAACCTCACTACTCAACCTAGCATCCCTGCTGCTAGCTTTCCTAATTAAGGGAGTTCTGAGTGTATGTGTTATCAACAGTGAAATATTTCACTTTTAATGAGTACACATTTTTTGAATGGCTTTAACTTTGTTGACAAATGCATATTGTGTTGTTTAGGACTTAAAATCCCAAATTTAGAACTTTATTTGATAGGTAGATCAGGGCTTGTCTTAAGATTTGAATGCCAAGACTTGCATATTTGGACACAATAACTTAAGCCACGTTTCTACCAAAAACTATGGAACAGTTTCTTTAGAGCCAAAAGTAACCCCTATGGACATGTATCTAGACTGTAGCTTTGTTTAGCGTTTCCACAGCAGACAGTACTGCTACAAATGTGGGTAGGATTGTTGTCACTCACTGTTTCGTCCAGCTTTTGCTGTATTTCCTCTTCATCATGGATATAGTGAAATGTCTGCACCTTGTTCATCGTCCACAGATCAGGTTTGCATGCCGACATTTTTAGAACAAAAAGAGAACAAGCTGGATTGAGAGTCTCCCACTGTGGTATATTTCAAAATAGTGGGTTTGTGCAATGAGTCCTTGACGCCGCTGGAGCACATCCACCACGTTTTTCCTCCAAGCGGGGATCAGAGTATATGCCAGTTGTAATTCATATATATTTTTTAAATGCTTAACGATCCAGTGATCACAAAAAGTGTATGTCATTTAAGAGAGACAATAAAAGAAACCCAAAATGAATGGTCAGTGTTGTCACATGACATTTAAGGAGTGTTGATTGATTCATGTCGTCAACTCATGCATTGAGTCACATGACAAGTAAATGTTCCTCCTTAAAAGTGGCCAGTAGCTGACAGCAGTCTGCACAGTGAAATAAATAATTATTTCTCAGTCTATAGCTGCTGCTAGAGGCAGCAAATCATAGTAATAGAACTTGCCACAGTAGGAACAGTGGTTTCAAAACTAAAAAACAGCCCCAACTCAGCCCTGAGCAAGAGTTATGGTACTTTATTGACCAATGCACAGATTGCAGTGTTTCTAGCTCCACCTTTTAGTACCGGATCAGTGTGTTAGGTACCCCAAAAGAGGGGTGATGAAAAATGACAACGGTTCTGTTGGTACCACCCACAACTTTTTACAACGGAAAAAGAAAAATAACCATTCTAATGTGTACCGAACGGAACTGAACTGAACTGAACCGGACTGCTTGGTGGAAACAAGGTTTTAGTCCAACTTCTGCAACTTGTGGTAATACTTTGATAATTGTATCATTATATATTATAGAAAACTTTATCCATTCCTTGTGGTTTTTGTGATATAACTTTGTTGCAGGCTAGTTTAACCAGTCATACACTCAGATATGCTGTAGTAGCATGCCGTTAAATCCTAAACACATGCAGCACATACAGTAGATAGCCACAGACACTGGAGTCATTGAGAGGTTAATTCATCCACTCCCACCCTCTTTAAGTCCCACTTTGATGGGTCCATCTCTTTTTAAATCCAGGATTTGGCGATTCGTTATCGCTCTCCCTCTCTTCTTCTATCTCTCCGTCATTCGAGTTCCTCTCTGCTCCACAGGGGGTTCGAGGCTCTCGCATTTGGAGGATTTTCAGGGCCACTTTTGTCTTAATTAAACCAACAGCCCAGCGCTGAGTTCCACCAGAGGAACAGAAGATGACTATGGCGCACAGAGGGACACTGAAATCAGTGTGTATGAATGTATGAGTCTGAGTGTGTGTGGGGATGGCACAGAGAGGTCACAGGCTTTACTGTTAGCATAGCAGTGCCATGCTTGATGCTCTTATATTCACACTTTCCATTTCGGGCATTTAGCCAACGCTCTTATCCAGAGTGACATAAAATAAGTAAAATCCAGCATTGCCTCTCCCCATCGTGGCTGATAGCAGAGTATTAAAATTCCACAAAGCACAACATGACCAGCAAAACCAGCAGGGTGGTGGTTTTAACTGGGGTACATTGTGAAGTAATAATCATGAAATAAAAATGAAAGCTTTACAACAGCCAGTTCTCACATTAGCAACTTAAATTAGCTTCATTGGCACTGGAACACGCTATTTGTTGCCAAAAGAAAACACAACAATACATAAGAAGTATCAATATCAGTTAGATGTGCTGCATTAAAAAATATCTGTCAAATGAACATTCATAGAACAAATGTAAGAAACATTAGCAGTAATTAAAACCTGGTGTTTCTTGTTATCATAGCACTATCAGCAGCTGGTGAACACTCTTTAACACTCTCTGTAGAAACATTTGGTGAAGCTTAAAAAATGTTCTGTTTTCTTGCATTTTCCCATCTGGTCAAAGTTACTATCTTGAAGTGCAGCAACAACAAGCATTCAATTTAGCTAACAGGCTACATGCTAATGATACCCAGCTCAGTTGTGTGTATGTCAAGTAATTACCCAGGCATAAAATAAACCAGATAACAACATAAAAATGGGGGTTTGTTTATAACATGACTAATTGTTATGGTGTCTTACGAGGCAAATGTGCTAAAACGGCCCCAAATCATTTTCATCGGGAGAAGCATGCTGCAGCTTCAGGAGCAATGCCAGTTAAAGAACACATACGGCAAATACAACAAAAGCATGTTGCTAATGAAATAACAGGCTGCACAAAACCAAAAACAAATATGATGACATGCTACAAATACAGAAACTATGTTAAATGAAAAACACGTAAACCCCAAAAACAAATGCAACAGAAATACTGAGTCAACACAACTGCAGTTCTCCTGGCCTCTAGGGGAGCACTAAATGGAAAAGTTTGATTTTTTTTACCAGACAGAGAGACAAGACCAGAGAGTGTGTAAAGAAGCAACATATAAAGGTACTTATCAATCAATCAATCAATCAATCAATCAATCAATCAATTTTATTTATAAAGCCCAATATCACAAATCACAATTTGCCTCACAGGGCTTTACAGCATACGACATCCCTCTGTCCTTATGACCCTCACAGCTGATCAGGAAAAACTCCCCAGAAAAACCTTTAACGGGGAAAAAAAAACGGTAGAAACCTCAGGAAGAGCAACTGAGGAGGGATCCCTCTTCCAGGACGGACCAACGTGCAATAGATGTCGTACAGAACAGATCAACATGATAAATTAACAGTAATCCGCATGACACAATGAGAGAGAAAGAGAGACAGAGAGACGCACAGAGACAGATGCATATCCATTTTTACCTTTGGCCATATTCTTATAGATATAGATTTGCGTAGCAACTGAGTGCACTGTGTTTTCTGGTTATGTGTCAGTTTCTGTTACATTTGTCTTCCACAGTTTTCGTGTTTCTGACTTTGCACCATTTCTGTAATTGCAGCATGTTTGCTGTTAATGTGTTTGTTTTGGACTTGATGCGCTTTTGAATTGGCTTTGTTTCTTAAGCTGCACAGTCACAAGGGCTCAGGGAAGTCCCACCTCTACTTCTGCTTACTTCTTCATTGTTATCCAGTATTCTGGCTGAAAAAGGGCACAAAATACCAAAATTACATTATCGAGATACTCTTTTATCTCACACTGGCAATGTCTCCTATCAGACTGTTCACATACACAGGCCCAATACAAACGTAGAGTTTGCAAGGTATATTTATGAATCTTGTTTCGGCATTCACTATCAAATAGGTCATGGCTGAAAAACTGCATCATCAGCAATAGCAGCTTGTTGAAAAATACACACTGACAAGCATCTCCATAGCAAAACAGACATACACCATATACAGGAACCCAATCTTTATCCTCACAAAATCCAATAAGATGTGACAGAGCTGTTATAAGGTTTTTAGTTTGGTTAATTAGACACTGCCTTCAAATGGACATAGGAGGTCATGTAATATGCTTGTCAATAAAGTTAAGCTATGAAAGCTCAGCTGCCAGGCAACAGCAAACTGACTGGCCAACAAGCTAGCAAGCTAGTGAGTGGGTAAAGTAATACAGGAAATAAAAAGGCATAATGACAGAGGGAAAAAAATGAGGCCATTGGGAATATCATCATTTCCCTCAGACACATATGAATACAGATATACACATGCATACACATCTAGATGGTGCCACGAAACTGAGCGTCTTGAGTGCTGCTAGCTTTGTGGCACTGTTTACCACATGGGACATTGCTAGCTAGCATTGTGCCCATACTAATGAAGGTAATGAAATAATAACACAGAGGGTCTGTAGTCTGACCCAAGACGACAAATTTGTTATTGCCTCCCACATTGTCAGCGGCAGCATTAGCTTCACTCCTTCTGTTCTTACCTTTCACAGTTTACACTGCATCACCGCTTACCAGAGTGAACTTACTCACACGCTGAGGCCATGGTGATGAGTTCTTCAATATATCATAATATCATTTTGTTTCACATTCTGCATTGACCTGTTCTACAAGTTTGTATTCAACATAATACCTTATTATCTAAATGAAATGTACTAAAAATGTATAGTGACACAAAAAGGAAATGTATTATTTTGGCCACTAAAAATGATGCCTGGTTGGTGGATTTGTTTTTTCATCTACCAGTCCACCTGACCGGTGAGTAAAAAAGTTAATTTTGGACACTTCCTACCATTCAACCAAAAAAAAAAAAACTTCCATGGCCTCTACCATGTCTAAAAGAACATGTCACAACTTGTGAACTCTTAGCTTTCAGAAAATGTCCACTTCAAAGGTCTGCAATACCAAAAGATCTTGTGAGCACAGTAAACATGACCCGTCTGAAGGCAGCACCCATGTATGTAGGAGAAACCAAGAGAGTCTGACTTGTTTACCACAGATGTGACACACCTGAGAGAAGCCAGGAGAGAAGCAGGATAATCTTGACAGGGTGAGCATGTTAGGTGTATGGTGGGCCATGTTTTATCAGTAATTTCCTGCTGAAGCTGAATTTTTCGCCATCAAAACACATTGATTAGCAGGTGCTGTTTGGAGTGTCTAATATTCGAGACATCAAGATGTCACTGTGAATAGATCTCACTTCAAAGTCCATGTACAGTACTTAGCATTAACTAGATATAGAGTGTTGAGTTGTTTTAGTAACACCCAGTACGTTTACATGCACGCAGTAGTCAAGCTAAGCTCATAGCTCGGGTTAATCAGTCAAGTCGGACATCTCGTCTTGTCTGAGTATACATGCAGAAGAGAAAATCGAACTTCTGACCAAGTACGTCTGACTCCGCCTCGATAGGCAGCGCTGTGTCCTTTTTAATATAGTGTGTACTGAAGAGGAAGCTTACGACTTATGAAGATGGAGGAGCATGAATGCAGTTTCCTTATCCGTCCAGAAGTGCGTCTTCTGCTTCTCGGTTGCCATGGTTTGTTTGTTTTTTTAGGAGTTACTGCACTGCTATACTGAAGTGCTGCTACGTCATCTCCTTCTTCTTCCAGGTGAAAGCCTGCGAATGAAAAAGTGGTGCATGCGCAGAATGGCGAGTCCGACTCCAGTCGGACTAAGTGGGTACATGCAGCAATAGTTCGATTTTCAATCGAATTATCTCGGTGTGTTAGTCGAGCTACAGATAGTACAATTTCAGTTGGACTAAGCTTGCATTTAAAAGTCTGGTTTCAGTTGGACTGAGCCAATAATTCGATTTTCTCAAGCTGCATGTAAACGCACTGACTGTGTTGGGGTGTCAGCAGTGTGGGAATATCAGTGGACTGTGGGGAGGTTACAGGGTGGTGGTGAGTGTCACGACAGGCCACAAAAAGAAAGTCTGTTCACTGACATACAGTGCTCACTATTAGGGTTTTGGCAAGCAATGGCCAATGTAGACCCTCAAAACGCATATTCAGTAATGAAGCCACACATACACACTCATCTAGTGGATATCCCTCTCCCTCTCTCTCTCTCTCTCTCTCTCTCTCTCTCTCTCTCTCTCTCTCTCTCTCACACACACACACACACACACACACACTCTAAATAACGCCACTGTTGTCAAAACCTACTCAATACAATGTTGCCAGTCTGTGCATTGCTAAAAATACTCCAAGCAAACAACCTCATCTGTCTCGTCTGTGTGTGTGTGTGTGTGTGTGTGTGTGTGTGTGTGTGTGTGTGTGTGTGTGTGTGTGTAGCAAGTGAAAGAGGGCACTAATCAACTAACAAAGAAGAGCTTTTGTGGAGAAGAGAGGAATAGAGACTGAGAGAAGAGAAGAATGGTAGCCAAATGCTATAGATAAAGGGCAACGATAGACAGAGAAGATAAATGAATAGATGAGAGTGAGGGAGCTGAAAAGACTCAGAGTCATGACAAGGCAGAATAAATGTCATTTTACTGAAACACAACTGTATATTTGTACGTATATGATGTTGTGTGAACAGCCCTTAAATATCAGTCTTATGCTGCTTGGGCTGCTAGTTTGGCATCTTTGTGAAACACACTGGACTTTCCTCCAACTCCGATGTAAACCCATCTGCATCATTATTAGATGCTCAGACCATAGGATGTACATTGAAGAGCATGAAAGTACGCTAAAGCTGAGTCGGACGGGAAGTGGATGGGTCCAACAAACCCCAGACTTTGACCTCGAAGAGCAGAGTTTGAGACCAAAAAACAATAGCACTGGAACTTTGCCTCACCATAGTAATTTTGTTGATTACACCTAACTGCACAACCCCTCTTACTGCCACAATTGTGCCACTCAAAGCCGGGTATTTTTTAGTGATGTCTTTTCTTAACTGTCATAGCACACTTTCCTATTGGTGATCCGGCATGGCTGTCAAACTAGGTGGGGTGGGCCTACCTAGGTGTAGAGCCTGTGCTAGTTTGAAAGGGGCATGCCAAGGGACCACAGCTGATGAGAGATGTTTAGCACCATGAGGAAGACACATGGTGGAGTTTCCTCCTTTCCCTATGAAGTACTGTTTTAAGTTATTGTCCATGTGTTTAGTATCTACAACTGAACTGTCAATGGAGTGCCAACGCTAAGAAGTGGAGAATGAGTTGACTGAGTGATGGCCGTCGGATCAGGGCCGAGACAGCAGGGCAACAGGTGGGCCCACATCACTTACCTTTAGCCTGGCAGCCCAACGCTCACTCTGTGGTATATGTACAGCAGCAGAGCCCTGGAAGCCCTAGACAAGTGTTAACCCTAGGTTTATTTATTTTGTTTTTATTTATTCTTTATTTAGCCAGGGAGGTCCCATTATGACACAAGATGTCTACTAACAGGGAGTCATGGTCAAGTAACAGTTTCAAGCGCCCAGGGTTGTGCTTGCTGTGAAACTAATCATAACCAGGGTCGTTACTAGGAGTTGAAAACATTTGGGGTTTTAGTCCTGAAGTGGTAACAATTTTTTACCTGGGGGTCCGGGGGTTTTTCCCCCGGTGAAAATTTTGAATGATTTCCTTTTAAACACGTGACTTTAATGTATTTTGACAAAGAATGAACACTCTTCTATTGGGCTGCTCAAATTGTTGGTTAAAAACCCTAAAGTCCCCCAATTGGGGGAAAACACAGAGTGAGTTTCACAGAGTGAAACAACGCAGTAATCAAGAGGAATATGCTGATGCTGCACATCAAATTAAACAGCAGAACCTGGGCTACAAGGCTGTAAAACCCTTTTTACATGCCCCAAACACAGCTCAAACAACAAATAAATAAACAACAACAAATCCAACTCCATACAGCACCGATATCCCGACCCACTTGGCATATTTTGGGCTCTACCTCAACGCCACATTATGCAAAACACACACCGGTCATCTCAAATGAAAGCTGAGACTCCACTGTTTCCAAACCATCAAAGAGCAGAACAACAACAACAGAAATCTTTTAGCCAAATTATATTTGTAATATTTCTCTTACCTTGTTGTTTTTGCTGTGAAAAGCTCATTCTGCTGGTAAACATTCCTGGTAGACGGACGTGTTGTGTTCAAATGAATCGTCATTCTATTGGCTCTAATGAATCAAACGAGGTGTCAGTCACTCAAATCGACCAATCTGTTGCGGAGATAAAGCCTCCAATGCACAGAAGAGAAAATCTGTTTCACATTTAGATGGTGTGTGTGGTCAGTTTGGAGTGGGAAATACATGACAAAAACGAAACGGACAGTTGTATGTGTACAAGACTAAAACGCGGCGACTCTGTGCTGGCCACCAGTATGCACAATAAATACACTTGTAATACAGAGTAGTCTGCTGCCTCACGCTCGTCAGATTCAAGCTAATGTTAGAACCCGTTGCACTGGGAGGTTTAAGATGGTTGTCATTGCAAATGTGCCTAATATGAGTGGCCGTCGGAAACCATTTTCGAGTTTGGGGGCTCCAACCAATTGCGTGGTTTGCCTATCCTGTCTGGGCACCCCTGAACCTAATAGGTGCAAATCACCAAAAATACGTTCGGGGCTAGAGTCAAAACATCCGGAGCTGAAGCCCCGGAAAAAATGCTTGATGACGCCACTGATCATAACCAAGTGGTTTTGTTGCCTTAACCTGACTGCCGACCCTTTCTGCCTCAATATACAAGGCCTCTTTAGTACCGTCTGGGCTTCTGTCCAAGTGGCAAGATATGATGAGTGGGGATGAGATCATGTTGAACAATGATATGACGCCAGATGTGTACATCACTAACACGCAAGTATTTCATGGGGAAAGTTTTATAAAATGTCAGTACTGTTGGCATTTCGGGGCCATCTTGGGTCCGATGCTGGTTAAGGAGATAGTTCTGTACATTGAGTTGAGCAGGACCGTGATGTTGGCTCTGTTTTCCCTTGTGGTACTGCAGGACTAATTTACAGCTTACACACAGGAAATGACCATAATCCCCTGAGCTTCCCTTAATCTGCAAACTCTTTCTGTTCTTCATGCTCCAAATGANACACACTCATAGTCCTGAGCTGCTCAGTGGTCAATGGTAAAGGAGATCCCGTTCAAGGTGATTAAGTCTTCTCTTCAAGACAACAAAGAAATAATCCGGAAAACTTTGACATTACGCCCAGTGGGACTGACTGTAATATCTTAGCAGCTGCTGTTTACCCTCTGTGCTTTAACTGAGGAGGCTAACCTATAACTATGTATCTTAATATCACTCTTTGTGCACTTCCAATAAATGAGACAACGTTTCCAGGAAACTCTACTGGCTTAGTTTCTCTCTGCAACCGAGCCATTATATTTTTTATTGGTATTGTTTTCCAAGAGCAGAGGAGACGTCTCCCTGTTTATTAGGCTGCACTGGAGCCATATATATAAAATAATGTTTGGCTTTTTTTCATTAGCATCCTGTGAACCCAAAACAAACTGCCAACCGGAGACTCCATGCCAGTGGATGTTTCGGATGCAGGCCGTCTCACCTTGGCGATGATACGGAGGATGCTGTTAGGGCCAACAACACTTAGCTCTGAGTGCTGCCAAGGTAAACGGCGTCCTCCTGTGAAATGCCTTTCGGCCCGTTTCTAAGTGGTTAATGTGGTGTCTGTTGCCAAGGCAACACAGCACCTACCAAAATTATGTTTTAGATTTTTGGCAGTGCCTAACATCCATTTTGACAAAATAAAGCGTAAACAGGTACACAAATATTTACAGGGAAGCGGTTTTGATTTTTCACACGGGCACCCCCGCTGAGATGTGAGACCATAACACACACCTCGCTGTGATGGGTAGTCATGTGATACCCACACTCCTCTCAGGTATTATGGCCATTACAGCATTTTCACACTTCAGCTAATACACTTTTCAACGGACAAATGTGCTTTTAAATTACAATAAATTCCTCTTGGCTGGCACAAATTCAAGACAAATTTGTGAATTTTTTTTTGTGTGTGTGTGTGTGTGTAACAACACTCAACACTTGGCCATGCTCCCAGTATGGGCTGCCATGGAGCACAGGTTAGGCAACCAGGGCCTAGATGAATTGAGAGCTGGACAGTGGTGGATAGATGCATGACACTCCACCATCTGCACTTTAATCATTACATCTCCTTCTCTCCATCTGTTAGTTTCATTACATTTTCGTCAAAAGACTTTTAAACTGTGGTCTGATGTAATGGCATTTTCTTACACCAGAACCCCGGGAAGACATGTCCATATTGGACAGTTCTGCACCTCATGATTTTCACTCAATGCCCGCGTTAAGTGCCAATGCAGGAAGTAGTTTACCCTTCATGTAGTGAGGCTGAAAGTAAGAGCGTCAAGGTCAAGGTGGTGGATTGGCATTAAAACTTTTATGCAGGAGACTGAAGTTTGCATCCTGTCACAGACCTGCAACTCATGTTTGCCTTTTTATTATCTATAATCATGATCTCCTCCTAACCTTAACCAGGTGTTTTTGTTGCCTAACTCTATGCTGAGTGCTTTTAAGAGTACCTTAGCATCAGGCTGAGTGTTTCACTGCCCTGTCTAGTTGAAAACTTCCATCATGTTTCAACCTCTGGGTTCTGGAGTACACCTGTGCTGTACATCCCTGCAGCAAGGCGAGAAGTTAAACCCGAGTATATAAGTAAATATAAGTGTTTATAAGTGAAAACAAGATTTTCAAGGGTTTCAAGTTAGTCTTGCCATACTGGAAAATGTACATGACAGTTGTCTGCAAACTGATGTTTCCCAGTATTCATGGCCTGTTGTATGTTTTCATGAACATGATGAAACGCTGGGAGGAATACATGCTTTTATCAGCACTGAAGATCCTTCAGCATATATCTTTAATGTGTGCATGTGGTCACTATTACTACACTTATCTTGCCGTGCACATAAATTGTAGAAAGTGAGAATTTTAGAAGCATTTGCACGAATGTAATCTGGGGTTTTGTAGAACTGATTTCTCATAGCTATGTTTTAGTTTTTAAGGTGCATTCCAAGTTTGATTTCTCTATCTGTTTCACTGTTGCTCCTCTCCTTTTTCACTTCTTACCTTTCCTTTTGACACAAAAACAGATTTTCCCTATACTTTATGTCCTCAAGAACCCAAACGTTACTGGAACAAAGCACGACTGACAGTGTATTTGGTCTGTGCAGTTTAGCAAATGCTTAAAGGTGAAGTATGTAAAAAACATAAAGGGGGATTTAGTGGCGTTTCATGGTGAGGATGGAAGATTTCAACCAGCTGAAACCTCTCCCATTTAGAGTTGCTTTACTGTTCATTGTTTAGGAGGTGTTTTTACTGGGAGCCGAATTAGCCACAGAGTTTTCTTCTTCTTGAAAACAAATGGAGTGATGATTAAAATCAGCAAAAACACAGAATAAAGCAATTTCAAGTACAAGTCAGTGTTTCTCCAAAGCTGTTTGGGATGACGGAGACAGGCAACAGTGATGTAAACCGGTAAAAACACTGAATAAAGTAGTTTCACATTATAAATAAGCATTTTTCTGATGCTGCTTGTTGCAGATCGGATTCTAATTATAGTGCCCAACGTGAAAACATGAATGGCCATATCTGCCATGTACCAGTGTTGGTTTGTCTGTTCTGGGTTACAATAGAAACATGGCGGTGAACAAGGTGATGTCCATAAATGAGGACCTGCTCCCTATGTAGACATAAATGCCTTTTGCTAAGGTAAGACAAGGTAACACAATGATTTTTATTTTCAAGTGAACATACACTAAAGAAAATATACTTACTATATCCTATTCCATTTCGGCTAATATACCCCCTAAATCCTACATACTGGACCTTTAAGTGAGAGGACAAAGCACAAATGAGGCATATCATGCACTGAAATTTCTTAAAAACCATTAAAGAAATGATAAAAAGCAGTTCAAATAGAAGTGTCTGATTGAAAATGGTATCAGTGCTTTGCAGATTTAAGGACAAAACATGTGTTTCCTGTTGTGATGAGGAGGAAAGTGTCTCCCCTGCTGTTGTCTCTCGCCCTGAGACTGCATTGTGTTTCCTGTTTGTGACAATCAACGCCATCAACTCCAGTCACCGCCTGCACTTCATTAGGACTCTGTTCTAGATGAAGATGAAATGGCATGACACAGTTTGATTTGAAATGAAGAGGAATTGCTTTATTTTACCTTTAAGACTGTAACAGAAGGACTGACGTGAGGTTATTCAGAGGCGATGGGAAGAGATGGAACAAATGATGAAAAGGAGGGAAATGGGGTGAGATAGGATGAGATAGAAGGAGATTAAGAGATGAGAATAAATCAGATTGAAAGTGAGGAAATAAGTTCAAGGGAGAAGATGATACAACACATAGGCAATATTTAAAACATAACTGGGTCATATTTCTAACAATAAACAGTGTTTACAGCACACACCAGTCTTTCACTGCACAACATATGAAATGTGTTGTTTGATTTACGTTTAGGAATTAGTATTTTCTGTTTCTGTGTCAAAATACATTTGTCAGTTTATCTGGATTACATTATAACAAACAAAAAACCTTTACCTTTACTACTTTACTATAATATATTCCATTGCTTGAAAATGTATTTTTCTGTTGATTTCCTGTGACATTTTTATTGTAATATCACAGGCTTGACAAAGACAATAATGTTTTACTACTTGTATTCATGTTTGTACAACAAGAGTTAAAATAAAAAAAGATGTGTGACATCATTGTCTGCAGACACAGTCGTGTGATTTGGAGAACCGGAGGCGAGTGTGTGGCACCAATTCACTCTCTGGCTGTTGGGCTATTCAGCCTCTTTCAAAGGAGAAACTGATGACTTACACACACTCTCACACATTTATCAGCCAAGTGAGTGGGCACATTTGTCTGTTTTTATGTATGCGTGTCTGAGAGAGAGGGAGAGCCGTGGGAAGCCTATAGAGGAAATCTGGCATTTATTTGTATTTTACTGAAGCATTGTAGACACAGAAAAGTAAAGCCATTATGATTACTTGTCATGTCACATCATGTTTGAAGTTATTTAGGGAGTTACAACAAAGCCTAGAAGCCAAATATCGACTCTTAACATATTCTGCATGCATACAACAAACCCCAGGCCACATGATATGGTTGAATTATTAGTATCTTATAGTACAGTGAGACCAGCATACATAATACAGGGGTCTCAGGGATGTTGAATCTCTTAATGAACACCTGTAATCAGTGGTGCAATGGAGGGTATATGTGGGTATACAGGGTATACCAAGCTGTCCATTTACGGTATAGCCACCTACCAGCCAAAAAGCTGTACAACATCTTCATTGTAGTACACCCATCTCATCAACTACCATGACACCACTGACAGGGATTCCCTGAACATACGAAAATGAAATCTTGGTGGGGTCTTAAAAATGAATTATTTTCTATTTACAGTGGTGGATTAGGTATTTGAATCCTTTACTTATGTAAAAGTAGCGATACATGACAGGCCTTTTTTGTCCAACATATAAAGTTCTTACATCAGCTCTTACATCTCTAAAGAAACTAACATTATATAGTTTTTGGAGATCTGCTAGTTGGCTGTTAGTCTGCAGATGGCCTCACAGTATACTTAACCAGGAAGCTTTGTGGAAATGTGTAGAAAATGATGACCTAGCTGTTTTATCACAATTTGATGGAACCATGTTGTGCAGTCATAGCTTGCATTTGAATATTTTACATACTGTCATACAGCTCTAACTGAGTGTTGAAACAAGCAGACACATATATGACATTGCCATATGATGTTTATAATATATTTGAAGTGAACTCTTAAGACGTAAATTAGGAATTTAATTATAAAGATACCTGGGCTCAATGCAGAGCTTCAGTGTCTTGCTTTGTCTCTCCAGAGAACAGAAAAGAGAAGAGCTTGTTTCTCTGTATTACTAGTACTTTTTACACATACATTGTGTTATAGGGCCGCTACAAAGTCCTTTATTTATGCCTCCTTCGCATTTTTACACAGCGCCTAACGACGACGGCATCATGCTGCTCCAGTGTGTGATTATAGACTGCATTGCAGCATCCCGCAATCAAAAGGCATGATGGGTGTCAGAAGTTACAACAGCATAACACCATCTCTATCATATGGCAGCTGATCTCGTCCTCTGCTCGGAGGGTAAGAAGCTCCCAAATCTCATTGTTTTCCCAATTTGTGGACATTTATGGCTGCTGTTCTTTGTTCTTGACTAAGCTGCTAACTGCTAACAGCTACTTTTTCAAAACTCCTGTGGTGGGTCGCACGCATAACACGTCTTCAGAACATCTTCAAAACGTTACATCCATGCCGCCCATGGTCCCGTCCTGTCCAGCTTTCCTGTTTAATACAGACACAGTGTAAAAGGGGCTACTGTCACCTGTTCGTTTGTCTGTCAGTTTGTCTTTTTCCTACAAATCTAACAGATAATTAGCAGAAGTCTCCTTCAAGGGTGAAAATCGAATTTTTAGTTTTATGCTTTGGCAGCTAGACAGAGAGCGGAGTGAGGAGTGAGAAAGACAGATGCCTCCTCACTGACCTTGTAGCTAAACTGTAATAATGTTGAGCCATTTCTCTTTCTCGTTCTGCTGTGTGTGTGTGTGTGTGTGTGTGTGTGTATGTATGAGAGAGAGAGGGAGGTGAGATGAAGAGAGTATTCCAGAGGGCTTCAGGGCATTTCACAATGTTAAAGGGGTAGGTTTTCAATTACAGTGTGTGTGTGTGTGTGTGTGTGTGTGTGTGTGTGTGCGCGCGTGCGCACGCTCACATGCCACCTACACCTCTCTGCTACTACAGCAGCTGCCTTGCATGCAGTAACATTCACTTTTTATGACACCATAACTGACAGGATAATTTACTGCACGATTTATTTTGTCTTGTGACATGAACATGAGAGTGTTGAGACGTCAGTGTGATTACAGTAAATACAGGAGATCACTTAGAAGCCTCTGATGCCTTCTAGACTTTGTTTTACATTCTATGTCACCGGGTCAGATATGTCTTAAAATCTGATGCCTGAAATGCTTAAAATGATTTATTCTCATGTTTACCTGACAAGGGTCTCTTGTGTCTGCATGTGTCCTGATGGTTATCTCTCAGGAGCCATGTTGACATGTTGTTACAGTGCTGCAAAAGCTCTAAGCGAGGAGGAGCAGAGGGGGATAGTCAGGGATACGCAGTGTTTGACATGTGAGACTGTAGTTAGCATACTGTATCCTGTCAGCAGCCAACATATATAAATACATATAACGTGTTTATCTGCAGAGACCCTACCCTCAGCCTGTATTTTCTTATTTTCTTCTGCTGTGGTTGCGACATTTTTTGGCTGCAACCTTTGGGCAGTGGTGTGTTGCCCCCAGAAATTACAGCACGCAAGTGAGGTCTGGGCTTTATAAAGAGGTAGTGACTAGGTGCCAGACTATAAGCAGCACGCACATTTCTATGGAAGGTATCTCTTTAGATCTCCCTTTACCTTAACCTTTAATTGATTTGAAATAAATTAATCCCAAGCATGCGTGTATTTGTGTTGCCATTAACAAGCTTACCTTTGATGCTGTCTATCACCTCTTCCTCTTTTTTGCTGTGGAGTTGTCACCTGAGGTTATGCATGAATCCGCTTCATCTGTTTGTATTTTGTGCAGCCATTACTCTTGTATGCTCATTTGCCCACCTGTCCTTGTTAGCGCTGCGCCTAGGCATTCATTCCTCTTCTCTTACCCAGGGTGGTATCTGCGCCTCTATGTCGATCAGAAAATAGTTTGAATCTCTTGAATCTTACAACATAGTTGAATAGACATTCTGGGAAATAGACATATTTGTCTTCTTGATGAGATTTAGATCAGTGAAAATTATAAATAATAAAATAAAAAATACTAAATACAGGGGGATATCCCAAACACCCACATGTTGCCACACTCAATCATCAACAACATCCTCTTTTTCTCCTCTATTTTTGTAAGCTGACACCATTTCCCTCAGTGGAAATGAAGCTTTTATTTACTTTCATTTCACAGATAAGAAAATATAAATTGTCAAGACAAGAAACCCCCAAGAAACTGGCATTTTAAGTCTTGTGTGATATTTATCCTTCAGGAGGGATTTATCCAGGTTTCATATGAGCAGAGGAAATCACAAGTGCTTTGTCTGTGAATACTGCGAGTTATAGTGAAGCTGATTTGTGTATCTGTGTTTGAAACTGTCTCGATTAAGCCATGTTTAATGTGTGTTTTGGGTGTATTTGAATCAATTAAACTTTACAGCACTTCACAGAAACCTGCAGAGTGACACAAACACACCACCACTCAAGTATAAACGCTCACAACAGCATAGGCGACGTGCGTAGGCTATGGCATGGGGTCTGCAGCACACGTATTTAAATAGCAGTACGTCCTCGTATCCAGACTAATTAAACTGAAACTGAAAGCCAATATACCTGTTTAACTGATGAATCATTTAAGCAACTGTATTCACTCAAACAACATAATGTGACTGACATATTGACTTATTGAAAATTAATGAAAAATATTGGAGTTATAGTTTGTTTACTGCAGTCTTACATTTTGTTTTTGAATGTTTCTTCACAACGAAGGTCTCATTTTCTTCTTCTGCTTCTTTATTCCCAGCAGACTTAACACTGCAACAGTGTATACTGTCATCCACACATAGTTAAACAGAGAACGTCCATTAACTTTGTCTTGAATACCTAACTGTTGCCACAGTACATCCAGACACCTCTCTTTTAATGTTATCTTTTATGGCCATCCGCCATATATGCGTACAAACCCACATATACATGAGTGAGTAGAGTTTAAGTGTCTGTCATCACCCTGTGTAACCTGATTAATCTGTGTGTATTTCAAGTCATGAAAATAACACAGAACATACACAGACACTGTAAGATATCCATCATGAGAACACTTGCTGTCCTGTTTGAAGCTTTTAATATCAACATGAAAATTAAATTAAAGCGTTATTAATAATATAACATTTTATTATTATGATAACATTTCACAGTTACCAGGTGATCATGCTGCTGAATTTATCAGTGCTCAAATGATTAATTATCATCAGCAGCAGAGATATGAATCAATGAAGACTTTTGGACAAAAGTACGACTGTGAGATCTTGGTTTTACTAAAATTATTATTTCTGTACTCGTGCTTTCATAATGATAATAATGTAAGCCTAAACACAACACTTTTTTCTTGCTATTTCCTATCATGCAAAAGTACAGATTTTTGGTTTGTTTCACCAGTGTTGTCTGAATGTGTTGTGCGTCTAATGAAAAAAGTCAGGTAATCCCTGTAATCCATATCAAATTCTTTTCTTAATGAAAGCACAACTTAAATAAGTTGAATTTATTTGTTTAAACATTGATGCTCTTAAATTTGAAAGAAAAAGATGAAGATTCTGCAACAAAAATTTCAGTTTCTTAATCTTAAATTAGGTTTTTTTTTTAGTTTTTTTTTTTAGATCACAGTGAAAATGTGAGCCATTGTCACTTGTGTGTGCGTGTCTATGCTCCTCACTTCACTGTGCTTACTGATTAATCTGTCCATCCATCAATATCAGCTCATCTCCACCCTGCAAACAGAGATATCAGTGACGGATCGCCCTGATTTGTATCAATAGACAAGACCTAATCAATAAGGTTAAACACACTAATGTGGTCCTAGAGTGTGGGCAAACAAGTGTGTGTGTGTGTGTGTGTGTGTGTGTGTGGATGGGTGGAGGAAAAAGGCAAGCTGGGGGGTTTGACTCTGATGTAACAGAGTCGGTTTCATCACCTGAGGCATTGGGGATGAGGAGGAGAAGACGAGAAGAGACAGAAGGGAAGCGACATGAAGAGTCTAAAATGACTCTCTCTCACACACACACACACACACACACACACACACACACACACACAGATAGAGACATTGGGTGTCACCTTCCACCAGTAGCCTGTATGACTGTGAGTTATGACCACAGCTATGCGATCATTTACACTCACTGCTGCAGATAGCCAGGGGCTACCGTTCTCTGTGTTCATGTGTGTGTCTGTGTGCAGAGATTTTGTTTGTCAATACACAACACTTGCTCGAGTATGGTGTGTCTGAAGGACACAGCTGAAGATAAACCCAAACTGGAATTTTTATTTAATTTATTCAGATCTCATTAGACACATGTAATAACTCCAACAAGACTTTAACTGCAGGCATTAAACCTTAATTACATTTTACATAAACAGGTTACATAAAATGACAAGGTGCTTTAGTTTTACTGTCCAGCGTATTAGTAGATACACATTCAGCTTCAAATGTAGACAGAAAGAAACAGGTCACAGCTTTTCAGAAAGACTCATGGGAAACTTTGTGTAAGAAAAAGGCTAATGTGCTAATGTTTTTTGTTTGTTTGTTTGCTTGTTTGTGCCACTTGGGGGCAGTCTAAAAAGACTTTAACAGAAAATCAACGTATCACATATTAAGCTGATATAGAGAATGTGTTAGCAAACGGTTGCTGATGTGCACATCCAACAGTTACAGAGCAACATGATCACTCATGTGGAGTCGTGTTTGTGTCCACCTGATGAATGCAAGTCCACTAGTGAGTCTCTTTTAGCTCTGCTTTTGGTCTCTACCAACTCCTGACGGAAATACAGTATGTGTCTCTTTAGCTGCTAAATGCCCCACTATGTTCACCAGATACAGTCATTAACCATATGGTCCATAAAGCTGAGGGGAGCTGCAGATTCAGGTTATAAATCTCTGTAGGATCATATCAATAGAGCTTTTAAAATTGTCATCTAATACATTGTTATGGGGAAAAAATTTTTTATTATAGCTGCTCTGATGTTCGAATGTGCACATTTGATATAAATACTCGGAACATAAATATCACAATAAACTAATAGTTTTGGAAAAGTTTGGTCTAAAATAAAAAAGTTTTGCTTCTGTTCCTTCACCTTAATTGAACTTGTAGATTGCTGTTTTTGTTTTTTTTAACAGAAATGCCATGCTAGCCATGTAAAACTGACCGTCATAACACACAAAAGATACATTTAGAAGATAATGTGTGACTTCTTGAAACTTCTATTAAAAGCAGAGCAAACCTTAGTGTTCTCCTGACCATGAGTGTGAGGAACTCAGGTTCTTAGTCAAGAAGTTCTCAGGTTAGGGCTCCAATAGCATCAGGCTACATCCACACAAATATGATTTCATTTCAAAATAGCATTTTAAAATGAAAACAATCTCTGTACCCATGAGCATTTTAGCACCATTTTAGAAATAATTTCTGTCCATATTCACACGCCTGAAAACAAGTATCACATGACCATTCACGTACACTGGGCATGTGCATTCCAGAGGAAACAGGAAGCAAGTTGTTGGTTGGTTGATTAGTTACAGAAAATACTATAGAGTAAAAGTTCTTTGCGTCATCCAACCAAGAGGTGGAACTGTTGCTGAAAGTAACACATTGGTATAAGGCAGAAAACAGATTCGTTGCAAAGCAATTACGGCGTCATTTTTGAGCAGTACCAGAAGCATTTTTGATCACCGGAGGAAGCCATTGCAATGGGAAAGAAGAACCCACACAAAAAAAGAATGAAATCACAAAAGGTATGTAGGCCTTGCTATAATGTTTTAGTTTGACAAATTGTGACTGATAAGACACAATCAGGAAGTGAATATGGGTGTCTGCATCAGTGTTTTTGAAAGTCTCTGTTTCTGCCTGTCCACACTAAAATTTTCAAACTAAAATAGGGTCAGCAGCATTTTCAAGTCTCAGTTTTTGGGGTTTGGAAACACCATAACAGTGTGGATGGATGCTAGGTGAAACTGTAGCAAAAGTTTTAAAACAAAACTATATTAGTGTGGATGTAGTTTCAGACTTTTACTTTAGGATGATTCCTTCAGGTGTTAAAAGGACATACCCGTTGTTATTACCAACCCTTCGCCAAAAATGTACAGTGACACTGCAGGTTTCTAATGTAAATTTTTCATTGTGTTTATGATAAAACGAAGACAAAACACACATGAAAGCTGACATTGCACAGTGTCAAAATCCATACAAGTTTAATCCATGTCATACAACATAATGTAAATGTGAAAACACAGGAAATACAGCACGGAAAATCCCCCAAAACAACAGGCAAAGAAGGTTTTCATGTGTAGTCTTTCAAGTTTTTTCTCTGCCTGAACATTTTTTTTCCCAAATCCTCAGAGAGCCGTGTGTCCTGTCCGGCTGAAGAATTCATTTCAGTTCAGGTCAGGTCATTCCGGTTCAGATCAGTTCAGCTTGATTCAATTTAATTCAGTTTGCTTCACCTGGAAACTGCTCACACCACTGACAGCAAGTCTCATTTACTCTCCATCTCTTGTACTCCTACTGGCTTGATGTTCCACCTACAGGGAGACAGAGACGCAGCCTTAGTGTGTGTGCTGTTGAGAAAAAAGACACACACGACTCAGGTGTGTGTGGATTTAATACCTCTAGTGCAATCACACTGTTGTAATATGAAAACCTCCAGGATGTCTACTTTGAGGAATAACAGGGTGGTGTTTCTTTAAAAAAGCAAACTGTGAAAAAAACATACATTTGTGGAAAATATCAAATGTGTTTTGTTTACGTCATGAGAACATAGTGAATTCTTCATTTAACCAATGACTAAAAACATTATAAAATGATGTACATACAGCAAAAGGATGAGGTGTCTGTCAACTCAACTCTCTATCTCACTCTCTCTCTCTCTCTCTCTCTCACACACTCTCACACACACACACACACACATACAAAATTCAATCATGTCCCTGCTGCTGCCTGGGGGAAACACAGTGTGGAAGCCTCACTATAGTGGAAAATCACCTTTTCCATGTTATTTTACACAGCAGCACCTTCACTACACACGCACACACACAGAGGGTCGGCCTGCATTTACACCAGGAACCAAGAGATCTGATTTTTTTTTTTTTTAACTCTTTGTGGTGCAGATATCACACCGTCATGGCTGTCTCAGCCAGAAGAGTCAGTGAGGAATGTGATTTTTATACAACCGTGAAGAAAAATCTGTGCCTCAAAGAGCTAATGTGATCTTGTGACAATAGCAGGTTTGGTGCTGCGAGCTTTCTAAGTAAGGTTTGTATCACATGATGCTGGACTTGACTGCCAACAGGCTATATAGCAAAAAAATATATAGTATTGATAACTGCTAAAAAAACAACAACCCTCAAATCTCTACAGTCATTAACTTTATTTTAAAGGGTGTGACATCAGCCTTATTAATATACAAGTACCCTAAGTGTAACTCATAATTTTTTGTTATTTATATATTATATAGTAATGAATGTATTATTGATCTTCCCAAAACCAATTTGTTCCAATGAAGCCACTGTTCTTTTGAGTGGAGATGAACTTTATAAGCACACTAGGGACCATATGAGCCAAATCAAATTACAAGTAGATGGGGGTAATTTTACAGGAGGCAGTCAAAATAATATAAATGCCCCACTTGCAAATGAGGCTGTGAGCTGCACTTTATTGGAGGTGCACAGCAGACTACAGGGCAGGTTGATTTTTTTTCTTGAAATATTATGACTTTATTCTCATTAAACTACGATTCTAAGAGAGAACACAAAATTCTAAGAGAACACAGATATGTGGGAAATATTTTGAATGCACAAAAAGTTTTGAACATAAGCATCAAAATCATGTGAGCTAATCAAGTTCAGGGGTTTACAGATTAATTTAATTATCAATTAATGTGTCATGGATGTGAATAGGTGCCACATGCACATTTAAAAGGGTTACTTTCAGAAACAAAAAAAAAAAAAAATCTAAATCAGTTCTATAGGTGTGCTGACTTGGGGATAGTGTTAAATGAAAAAAAGTTGATCTACACTAGTATAAATATTTGAAAGAAGCTTTCAGAATGCTTTACTGAGAGCTTTACTGTATTATATTACATTATGTTTATATATTTTGAATTGTCACCTGTTACCTGAAATTTGTGTTTTCCTTTACATAAATAAAGACCTTCACATCATAAATTGATGCATAAAAAAATCACTAGAATGCAGGAAATTAAATGTATGATGCTTAAAATTTCTCAAAATTTCTCCTAAAACTGTGTCTCCCATAATGTTAAAATGAAGCCTATGCCCTTGGTGCAATCAAACAAGATATATGTTGTAGGCAGCTTTTGTAACCTTTGGATAAAGCCAGACAAACTGTTTCCCCATATTCCCAGTCTTTATGCTAAGCTAAGATAAGCTAAGCTAACCAGCTGCCATCTACATATCTGCCATACAGACAAGAAAGTGGAGTATCAATCTTCTTATCTAACTTTTAGCAAGAAAGAACATAGTTTGACACAAGTATCACAAAGGCAGGTCATATGAGCATAATCCCACTTTAGGTTTCAAAGCAACTTGAGACTCCAAGAGATCCAAAGAGGCAAAATTATTTGCATCCAAAGTTGCAGAGCATTGGTCAAAATCATTGAATATGTCCGTGGGAACAGCCTGCTGGTGCAAAGAAACCAAAGTCATGAGTTAAACAGTAATCAACATGGACCCAAAGCACATACAGCTCATGTTGCAGCAGAGTGTTTTTTCCATTAAATGTTTTAATTGATTTGTCTACCCTTCATTCTGTCTACCAAAAACACAGTGTGTTATTGCTCCAAAGGAAGAGTTTACTGCTGGACAAAAATCACATAACTAAATGAGGAGATAAGCAGCACTGAGCGGGGATCTGTGGTGTTCGGCTAGTGCTACAACCATTTGCAAGGCCTGTGGTGTGATTCAGAGTGTCAAAGAGGAGGGAAATAACATGTTGAGCATCTCGTCAAATCGCTCCGGCTTTAAACGGCCTCTCTCCAGAGTGTGTTTAGGAAATTAAAGGTCAGGGATTTTTTTTTCATAATTGTCTGTTTTATCATTTTATTACAGCTAGCTTTCCTCTGATGGGCTCCCTTTATGATTTATCAAATACAATTATTGCGTGACTTATTTCAGGAGCCTCTCCATTGCTGAGGACCGTTAATGTGTGTGTGAGAAAGACAGTGTGTGTGTGTGCATCAGCTCTGGTGTATTTAAATAGCATTAAGTAATTGGAAAAACAGGAAAAGAGGCTGGAAAAGCTAAATTGTCTTTGTGGATTTATACCCCCCATCCCTCCTCTTTGGCTTTCCCTCTGTTGCTCTTTCTAAATATTCCACAAGCTTCTATTTCAAATGTAAAATAGGATAAATAATAAAAACCTACTGTTTTAACTGAAACAGAGAAACTAATATAAAATAGTTTCATGTTTTTTTGCTGCTAAGATATTTGTTCTGTCAGATAGGGAGAGACAGAGAGAAGGAAAGAAGCAGAGAAGGAGAGAGAGGTTAATTCCATACCTTCCACTCGCTGTTAATGAAGTGTAGGTGGCGTCCCGGTCAGTGTAGCTAATTGAACACTGGAGATTACAGCAGCCGCTGCTCCTCTGTGAAAGGAAGGCCGTGTTCATTAGTCGCAGCCATATAATATTCATTCTCTGTAGAAATATGTAGATAGTAATCTATGCAAAGAGCCTCTAAAGCTCTCAACATGTACTGTGGTAGCAATAACTCATCGCTTGAAAAATGACGGGTGTTGGGCTGCAGTCCCTCCTGTGTTCATCGTATCTTTGCCTTCCTGCTTGGATATGCATTTATCGAATAGTTTTACATATAGTAAGCTTAGTGTGTTGGCACAACTGTGGCACTACCTCAGCAATGTTTGAGGACTGATGTGTATAAATACTCAGACTCTTGCATTCAAAATGTTATTGAAGTAAAAGTACATAAAGAATATACATTAAGTACCAAAAGTAATGGTACTGGTCATGCAGAAATGGCCCTTTTCAGAATAATATTATCATTAGATTGTGATGCATTTATGTGTACATTACTTTAATGTTGCAGCTGCTGATTGTATAGTTTACTGTAAACACTTTATATACTGTTGAGTTACTTAATCCATAATAATAATACATCATAATTTACAAGTTGATTTGTATTTTTGTATTTATAATCAAAATCTGCGAAGTAGCTGATGTTGTCAAATAACTGTAGTGGAGTGTGTAGCTGAATAAAATGGAAACACTCAAGCATATTACAGGTCCCTGAAAACTGTACTTAAGTACAGTACTTGATTAAATGTACTTAGTTACAGTCCACCAATGCCCCGGGTAGCTATCATGCTCCTTAAAAAAAACAACAAAAAAAAAAACAATAAAAAAAGTTAAGAATACACCCCTTGTTTGTGTTCAGAAACTGTTTTAATATTATATCAATTTACTTATTTATGTGAAGATTATTGCTAAATGTCTGTTTAAATAATTTGATACACACTTAGTGGAAGAAATAACTGGTTTTAGAAAAGGTTAATGTCAATGTCTCGCAAAGCTTTCTACTTATTCTATGTACCATATATCATAGAAGAGTGAGCTTTTTGCATCTCTGTGAATGGGTATGAATATATATGTATGTGTACACATGTAAGTACTTGGGTATCTAAGCACAAGGATTGGCGTCTTGTAATGTAGATTTACGAGTAAAGCAACTTCCTCTAATGAATGCCATAAATAACAATGAATGACCCTGGACCCATGCTTGGGACTTTTGGTGGAAATGCTCATTGTATGGTCATAAGTGGATCCATATCTTGAAAAGGACACAAATTGATTCAATGGACAATCACATTGAAGGTGCAGAGATGGACTGGAGTGAAACAGCTCCTGGACTCGGCCCCTTTCCCTTTACCAGTGATACAAGAGTGACTCATTGACCTGACCTGTTGTTTTTGATTTCTTTTTTTATGACTGTCTGTGCACTTTTCTGTTCTACTCTGTTCTTTGTCTTTTTTTCCTGTACTGTACATCATTTATAAATATATAAAAATAAAGTTAAAAAAAAAAAAAAGAAGAAGAGTGACTGTGGAATAAAAATTGTTCCTACTGTCGCAGTCTGCCCTATGACTCCAAGTACACCGGGTGAGTATTTTAATGAATACAGCGAGACATTATGAATCACAGGGTCTGTTTTCTGTTAAATGTTCTGCCAATTTTAAGGAAATAAGTGTGCAAAACAAGATTACGTAATTAAAAGAAGCACCAGTAACCCCAGTAAACTGTGGCGTTGTATTGCTACCTCTTGGCGTTTCCTGTTATTTTCATTCATTTAATTTCGTCTTCACACCATGTGACATTCATGTCTGCTGCTTCTGTAATTTTTTCTTTTAATGTGGTTTTGCGGTGAAGTAATGTAATGATGTCTGGGGGCAATATGCTGTAGTTTTTCACACAATATGAGGTTGTTTCTCTGAATAAACTGCATCTATCTCCCTTAACTGCATCTTGCCTCTGTTTGGTTTTTTTTTTAACTTAGCACTAACTTAGCTATGGATGCAAAGTTTTTAATAGGCCTATACACATTTTTTCATGTACTTCCGAACAGGTGGATGGGAGCCTGGATGGGACAGTGAACAAGCAGCCGTGACGCTGAGTTTCCTGATGCTGCAGTCGCTGCAAATAGAACTCAGTAGAAACCCAGCACGTCTTTATCAGGACAAAAACAAAACCCCTCTCTGCTTCTGTCACTTTTCTAACCCCACCGAACCCTCTCCTCTCCCCTCCTACCCTCCCTCCCTTTCGGGTTGCCCGTCCAGCTCAGTGGGACCCTCTCTCTCCCTCTCCCTGTTTCTCGCTGTCTCTCTACCTCTCTCGCCCCCTCCCTCAGGGCAGAAGTAAACCACGCCTTGAGGCCCTGCTCCCATTGTGTGTCCTCTGCTACTTCTGTTTGGGGCCTTTGTGTGCCGCTAATCAGCCGTGGGGCCATGCTCAGCCCCGAGTGTGTGTCTATGAGTGTGTGTGTGTGTGTGTGTCTGTGTCCCTTGCCCTCATTACGTAGCCACACTGGGAGGCCAGCATGGGAAGTTTCTGCTGCACTATACACCTCCCTCCATCCCTCCATTCCCCCTTCTCTCTTTCCCTCCCTCTAGCTGTCCATCACTCTCTTCCTCCCCCTGTATCATCTCGCCACCCCAAGACTTAAAGCTACACTGGCCATGGTTTTTTATAAAGCTACACCTGTTTAGCCTAAGTCAAGCATCTGTCTTCTGTTACAAACTTGTCCTAATCCGATATATTTATTATTAGTATTATTTAGTATCAGAATGGTCGCTGGCTTGACATACTAAAAGTTTCACATGTGAACTGATAGTCGAAAAGTATTCTAAATAACATTTAGTGAGATCTTTCCTACGTCATCACACAGTGAGAAGATAATTGGCTCACAGGATTTCTGGTATTAACATTCTCAAAAGCAAAAGTTGCTTCTTGTTGACATTAACTGGTTAAATATGAGCAGTTAATTACTTCACTTGAAATATCGCAACAGATGCAGAATAATTATAAACTGTCTGTACTTTATATACTGTACTATACTGTGTAGAATGTAAAAAAACAAACAAACAAACATTTTAGCCTACACTTGTGACAAACCTTGAATACAAGCCACACAGCCACTACATTTTGTGTATCTATTACAATCTATATTACAGTCTGTAAACACCATGACAACTAAGCAGACTATCTGCTGATGAAGGCGACTGAGTGTTGCCGAAAGCTCAGGAACATTGCCAGTTTCTGAAATCAACTATGTTCAGTAATTAGTGTAGACTCTTTGATATGACATTTCATAAAAAATGTAAATTGACAGGTTATATCAATGACAGTATGAATAGTATTTGACATTTTAATTGCAGCACACAAATAAAATAATCTGTGAGTATAGAATAAATAAGTATAGAGCTAAATAAGTGATGATGGCAAAATGTGAGCTTCTCCCCTCAGGACAGAGATTACTAAAGACTGAGTCTAGCAGGTTGAGAAACTCTTGCTATCAAGTTTTTACATGCTTTGGATGAGTCAACTGATGATGAGTAGTTTTCCATGTAATTGGCGGATGATGATATTATGCTGGCAATGAAGTGAGTTATTTTAGGTGAGCTTGTGTGATGGGTTTTAATTCATATGCTTTTTCAAGTCTGTGTGTGTTCTGTGTTTCACCTTGCTGCAAGAAAAGTTTATGATTGGGGACAATAAAGTGGAGATAAAAATGTTTCCCTCCTCTTGATATACAGTTTACCAGGCTCAGTATCAACACAAAGTCGAAGGGAACAAGATCGCGGTACATGACACACTGTTTGTTTGGCAGGTGATTGTACAGTAACTAGAGCTTATTGTACAATAATGGAAAGTGTGAGAAAAGTGAAGGATTATCTCTGAGAATTCTGTCAGTTTCATTGTTACTTAAATATGTGAATAAGCTGGACTACATGAACTGTCCGTTGCTCTCTATTGCGCCCCTCTGTCACCAGCTGGGTGCCCCCTCACCCTCCTGTTCCCCTCCTCCTCCACTTCACCTCCTTCTCATCTGTCCATCCCTTCTTTTCACTCTCTCTCTCTCTCCCCAGTTTCCCTCCTCCTTCTCACATCCATGATGTATCACCTGTCCGTGTGTGTGTGTGTGTGTGTGTGTGTGTGTGTGTGTGTGTGTGTCTTGGTGCCCGATGGGGTTTTAGCCACTGGAGCTCTTTGACTTGAGGACAAGCGTTGTCTGTTCATCGCTCATCTAAACACACACACACACACACACACACACACACACACACACACACACACACACACACACACACACACACACACACACCCTCTCTCTCTTCAGTCAACAGCTACACTCCTATCTCAAATTTCAGTGTGGGACCGAGAACTTCTCTCTCCCTCTGTCAGTCTCGCCTCCCTCATTACTTCCTTCAAATGAGTTATCACACAGGTTGGTCATGACCCATATTTGTCGTACAGCACATAATGAGGTTGTTGCTATAGCCTATTTTACACTGCCTGTTCAAGGTCGAAATTTTGCTCTGTTATTCCACCCCACCGTTCTTTATATAAGGTAGAATCGCAGAATGGGGTGACAGAGTTCTCTCGCCTTTAAGTCAGCAGTGGAGGTGGTAACAGCAATGAATCAACGTCTGTGAGAAAAGGACAGCCAGCAGGGCGGTACTATGAGCGGCACAGGTGTGATGTTTTGACAACATGTTACTTGTGTGACCCACCGTCAGGAGATTTAAAAAGCAGCTGATAGCAGTTAGCAGCTAACTCATGAAGATCAGTGGCCAAAAATGTCCAGAAATTCAGAAAACAATGAGGGCCAGGAGCTCCTTACCCTCCAAGCAGAGGACAAGATCAGCCGCCATATAATGGAGATGGTAAATGATAATTATTGCCTCATTATTTTTTAGAAAGTGCTGCTCGACGCATATGTTACATGTCACACTCGAGGCTGATGGTGTTGTGTTGAACATCATGCCCATCATGCCTCTTTGGCTTCTGGGGTGCCGGCAAGCTGTCTAAAATCACACACTGGGGCGGCATGACGACACTGTTGTCTGGTTCAGTGTAAAAATACAAAGACAACTAAATGGAGGAACTTCGTCGAGGCCCTATAGTGTCCGTGTAAAAAGGGCTTATGTTTATTACCATTTCTACCGAGAGTGAGAGAATCAGGCTTTGTGTCTACTGTGATGTATGACATTATAGCAGATCATGTCAAGTCACAGGCAGTTCTGTTGACTAGGAATTCCCTGTCAAATTACTAGTCCAGTTAGGTCATTAGGACAGTGCAAGTGGAGGAACAGCGTCACTTTCTTGCGGTAAGATTTACTGCTGAAGTTCCTTTGATCAAGGCATCTAACCATCATCTGTCCAGGTGGTGCTTCAGAGGTCAACAAATGCCCAAGTTCAGCCCCACATGCTCTGCGAATCATACTTATTTCAGCTGCTTGAATCTGTGAACTCACAGTTTTGGTCACTTCCCCAAATTCATTAGCACTGTAGCACGGATGAAACAGTAAATCAAGAGCTTCTCCACCAGGCTCAGCTCACTCTTCAACATAACAATCCAGTGCAACTCCTGTGTAACTGCATATATTGCACTAATCCACCTGTTGATCTCCATCTTTCCCTCAGTCGTTACCAAAGACCCAGAGATTCTTGAACTCATTCACTTGTTAGCAACGTGCTCCCCATCCTGAAGGGGGGATAACACATCATGCTTCCAGCAGAGATTGTGGCCTAAGAATCTCTTCCCAACTGGTTCACACGGATGACCCCAACAGAACTACATCATCTGCAAAACGCAGAGATACAACAGAATCAACAACAAATACCAGATGTAGTGAAGCCCTCCTACCTGGAGCATACTTTATTGACCATGAAAGGTCTGAATGACTTTTCAGGGCCTTGAGAAGACACCCTGAGGGACAACTGCATACCCTCTCCAAGGCCCAAAAGCACATGTAAACTAGAAGGGCAACAGCACTGCAGGGACTTCCCTGGGGGACCAAGAGCCTTTTGAGGAACTTACAAATATTACCTGTGTTACAACCAGAGGAAGTAGGAACAAAAGTTTGTTCCTCTTCAAAAGTTCAAAGTGGCAGCTTGTTTTAAGTCTGAGTTTTGACAACTGGTCAGTTGTTCCAGCACCCTTGCATTAGCTTTACCGACAAGACAGAACAGTGTGATTACCGAAAACTGCAGCAATGACTGGAACAAAATTCAAGTTCCACAAAACAAAAACAAGTTTAAACCAAATGCTTAAAATGGAAAGCCAAAATGGAGTTAAGACAAAGCAACAATAACTACCTACCTACTGCTGTGAAGGATTTCCACTAGACAAAGGTGACAAAACTGCTATGACCTGAAAACATCTATTAAACCTCTTGAGTTTGGTGCAGGGAGGGCAATACGGGAACTTTGTGTGTGGGTAAAAATAGATGATAATTAGCAGTGACTCAAGGCTTCCCTGACCATAATCCCCTGAACAATCTGCATTCATACAGGTGTTGACTAAAACCAATTACCAACAGAAGAGGAAGAGCAGAGGATACTAAATTATTATTATTAGTATCAAATAACAGTTAAACCTCTTATTTTTCCTTTTTCACTTATTAAATAATACAGTTTTCCTTTTACTGCCTTCAGTGAGCTGGATGGGTCAAAATGAATATATTCGCAGTACATCTACACTTCAATCAGACATTGAGTTTATAGTTTATAGTTTTTCTTAATTAACAACTGCTTTATATTTTGCAGAGTAAGGTAAACAGCATGACCAACATGCAGCTTATGCCTAGTAATACATAACACGGTGGACTTGCTGCTCTTACATGTTTACAGAACAGAAACAGAACAGAATTATATTTCAGAGGCTGCATATTAATGTCCAGACAGCTCTTAGAGATGGTAATTGAGCTTTGGTTCAGTTCACGGCTAATTACCCCTCTAAGACTGTCTCTGCTATGTCTTTTGTATTTGTATGTGTATCGGTTTCAATATGTAAGTCCAGATATTGTGTACAGTAGATCCAGTATGTGTCACTGTGGTATTGTGTACCTCATCCTCTGATCCTCTGTATGGTTAGCAGACCACAGAGCTCTGAAGGGGCTTTTGCAGCTTATTCAAATCAGCCCAGTCTTCTATGAGAGCTTCTATTAGTTTAGCTTATACTGGCTTGTAAGTGAGACTAGACAAAGGTAGAATGCTTATATTGATTCAGCTGATATGTGATTTTGCTGCCACTGGTGAGAGCTAGTTAGTCCTAATGATTTTGGTAACCATGCCGAACTCAGGCTGTTCTCGTGCACTGCTCGTACGTTTTCCTACGAAAAGTAATGCACCATAGTTTTTACATATCCCACTAAATGATGAGCCAGTAATTCTTGCATAACCTACATATTTTGGAAGGCTGCGATCCCTGACTGATGCCCTGACTGGAGTGAAGAAGGAAACAGTTTTGATCCGGGACATTCCCTGGGAGACTGTCGTTTGGAACCGTGTGAGTCATTTTAAGGTACGTCCACACAATTCTCAATAACTTTACTTTCCTAAACCTAAAGACACCCATCCATGCTTCTTTTCCTAAACCTAACTTAATTTGCCTGAACCTGACCTCCATTACTTTAAGTTTATCATCCTAACTATGGTAAGGATGTAATGTCATTCATGGGGTGATAATTTGTAAAATATTATATGAAGTGTTGTGTGTGCATTTTCCAAGGATATCACATGAACCTTTGAATGAGGATACATTACCAAACCTTCAGCTAAATCCCAAAAACAGCTTATCGATCACATTCATGCTCCCCAGAGGATAAACTCTCCCCCTTTTGAAAACCTCATAGGTTTTCCTCTTTCAACACCCTTAAGCTAAAATATTTCGCCTCTTGCACACAAGATATTTCATGTCCTAATTTGCAGGTTGTCATTAACTTATTCTGTATCCAAGCAACCCACACACCTCCACAAATGGAACATGCACACTGCCACTGTTTTGCTGTTGCCATGTCTATTAAGATTTCATATAAAAATTTAGTCCCCTGAAAAACGTAACGTAGAACATAATGTACAGGTATATTTCTCTTTTGGTGCCCAAGGGAACAGTTTTTTTAATGACCTTGTTGCCTTCTCTACAGTGCCAGCATTCAGACTAATTATTTATTTTTTAACCACACTATGAGGAAGGCCAACACTTTGGTGTCAGGCCGCCACCGGGGCCTTGATTGCTTTTTAGCCATGTTGGGTTCTAAACATTCAAAAGTAGCATTCAATGTTTGTCATAAAAGCACATGATGCATTTCAAACAACCCTGGAGAAGACACATCAAACAGAGAAAAGAGATTCCTGCTTGGAATTTATGATTTTGATGGCCAATATTGCACATTTTAGTGCTGCCACAATTTCCATGAACCTGTCAACCTGTCTTGTTACTTTCAGACCTGTTACTGTAAAGTGATGTCGTAGGGGCCATTGTAAAAGCCTCTGCTATAACTGAGCTGTAAATCCACAATATTCAAATCATGTTTTTTTCAAAGATCAAAGTGTGGAATCATCATCGGAATCTGACTTTGGTATTTTTATAATTATTCAGGATATTAATGGTACTTTGTTTTTTAAACGAGTCTGGCATTACAAGTCAAGTCACTGGTAAACACTTTCTCATGTTACACACTTTTCAGTGGAGTTATGGTGAAGGTGGTGGAGCAGGAGTAAGGTGCAGGAGACACACTGAAGTGAGCAAAAAGAGTAAAAGAGACTCTTGCTTCATTCCTCCCAAACTTGTAATGGAGGTTTGATTAGCAAGCATGTAATGTACTTTACCCCCACGGATGGAGACAGAGGGGGAGGAGGGTGAAAGGAGGCGAGGGATGGAGGGAGAGGTATAGCAGGAAGGAGGAGGAGTGTATATAGGCTGCCCTCTCAGCAGGTCTCCTCATCTCCCCTCCTCCCTCCACCTCCTCCACTTTATTCCTCAACTCCCTCAGACCAGGACATAAGTTTCCCCCCTACTTGAAAACCTACTCACCTCCTCTGCCTACACACACACACACACACACACACACACACACACACACACACTAAAGCCTAACGCCATCTCTCCACCACCTCCTTCCCCCCTATAGCTGCACCATGCTGTGTAAGCGGTGGGTGTGGGTGGGGTAGGATGGGGTTGGAGGTCAGAAGCAGGAAGAGTTTTTTTTTTTTTTTAGTTGCCCGCCCCCGTTAACAAGCTGCACGTCTGCATGCAGGAAGTTGTTTGTGCACAGACACAATGCAAGTTTATTTGAATCCAGCAGGGAAAAGTCGGCTGTGTTGTCACTCAGCTGGTTTTAGGGTTAAAGGCTAAAGAAAATGTCGAGGTAGCATCCATCAGTGCGTTGCTTCTACTGGCAGAAAAGATCAGGAACTAACAGTCATCAGAAAGAAAAAAAAAAGCCCTTTTAAATGCACATAATTAAACTTCCATCCATAAGCCCCTGACAGTTAGCTCTTAAATGTTTTTCTTTTTCTTGCATTGTTATCTAAAAGCCTATTTCTTTTAATTTTTGCAGGGTGGGGTCGTTTTAATTGTTAATAGCAATTCACACCAATAATGCCTCCACAGATTTTTTAAATGTACAACACTAAAAATCAAGTTTCCTTTCTGAGAAAAAGGTTTGAATCCTAGACTTGTGTTTATTTAGAGGAATATACCATTTTTTGGCCATTCTAGATTGTGTTTTTTAACTCTTGAACAACTTTTTATACTCCATCATTTTGTTACAGGGCATCCTAACTTTAATGTCCTATTGTACTTTGAATTATGGAGGCAAGACACAATGAAAATGCACAAAAAATTGTTGTCAAAATTAGTCACCAGTGGATTCTTTCCTCTAAGACAAAAGAAAAAAGATACAACACTATCAACATTCACTTTACTTTGGAAAGACCACTGATAAGTCACTGAATTTGAAGGACTCATTAAAAAAACTTTATATGAACAATACAATTTCTCCTCATCCCTCTGTGCCTCCCACCACGCCAGATCAGTGTTTCTCTTTCCCCCTCCGCCTCACTGTGCTGTCGGCTCGGGGTGTGAGCAGAACAACGTTAATGTGTGGAGACACCTGACAAGCCTGCTGGCCTTTAGGGCTCAGCCTAATCACTCTGGACCCGAACCCATCGGGAATTAAACCTGCAAAACCAAACAGTCACTGTGGGAGCTGGCTGGCATTTGCTGCAGCCACTCGAATGGCTGCTGAGGGACAGGACGCTGCACGCTGCATGTTGGTGAAAATGTGGTGTTTAAAGAGAAGAAAAATTCAAGTCAAGTCAGCAGATTTATATGCAAACATGCAGTGTGAACAATGTGGTGGGATACATACATTTTTTCTAAGAAATTTCAAAGTTTTTGTGACAAATTGGAGCAATGGACAACCTGTAAATACGGAAATTTGTGCATGATTTACTTGTTCATGTCACTCACTCTGCCATATGTAAATGAGAAAAGACCAATTTATTTGCATGCTGCATGCATTGCTTATTACTTAGAAGTTTTATTGAAGCAGAAAATATCAGAGGGAACTCCTACATCTTCTACTATTGCTACATCTGTCAGTAATTCTATACAGGTTTTTGACTGTGACGGTAAATCTGGCAGCAGTGAAGTCTCAGAGTTGAATCCTGCACACATGCAAAAACATATTCATGTGCTATTGTATTAAAAAATGTCCAAAAATTATAATTCTGTATGACCAGGCAGAGTCTGATAAATGTGGGCTTACTCCAACATAAAGGAGGCTTGACAGCGAGAGGCCAAGAGTCAGTCTGAAGATGTCGCTGTAATGTGTTTGAACTGGCATTAAAGCTCTTTTGCCACCATCCGGAGTACAGTAGTGCGTTAACTTTAAAATTAATGGGGATTTTCCAGCGTTTAAAGTACAGTAGCTTGTTAACTCCGGTATCTGTTAAGCCACGCAGGGCCCCTCTCCACTCTCTCTCTCTCTCCAGATGCCCTCATTAATTTTAGATTGGCTCTAAATGAGTCTCCTTCATCGTGGCCGAGGTTTTCTAAATTAGATTCATTTATATTTAAATTGTGAAACAGGCGTGGTTAATGAGAGAATCATTATTTTTGGGGTTATTTCAGATGGGCTGATAGTTGGGCAGCTCAGTGTTGTGTGAAGTGAAGCCACCAGAGGAGGCACACATGATGTGAGAAGCAGCAGCATTTGGGCTTTTCATTCTCTGACTAACAGTGAAAAAAAATCACCTTTTCACAGGATTTCAAAATAAAAGCATTGGTGGAAAAAGATCAATTGCCAGTAGCAGCACAAGCACTGTGTAAATCAGCAAAACAAGAACAAATGAGGGACTGATGATGGCTGAGTTTTGCATGTGTGAGAAACAAACAAATGAAATTAGAGATGGGGAGAGAGGGGAGTTTTTTTGCCGCTTTGGTTCAATTAATGTACTCTACATTTGTTTCTCTGTCTAGAAAGTTGGTATGTTTTCTGCATCTTATGGTGGTAGGGAGAATATGCAAAGTGGGATACACCTGTCATACATACACCACATTGTTTGTTTCCTTTGCTAACACCTAATTTAACACTCTTAAAACTAATGTGTCGTTTTCAACACATCTGTGTAGTTTTCAGCACCACATGTGCCAAAAACGCATCACAAGACACACATGTTGACTTAACAGGTGCCTCTATCGACACACGCGGCCCTGACAAAGCAGCAGGACGCCTCTCGACCTAAACTGCTAAAATTGGAGTGTTGAAAATGTCACATCTGAGGAAAAGAGGACGTGAGGTGGAACAACAGAGCTTCCCCCCCCGTCCCCATGAACCTATCCATCCTTCTCATAAAAAACACAAATCACACAGCGCTTTACAGCTGTACGTCTCCTTACAAGGCGTCCTATGGCAACCCCCAGCTTCTCCCCGCCAGGAATTTGACTGTTAGGAATCTAAGTGCCAGGCGTTTAAAACCTGAGGAATGCTATTGTTCTGGTCACAGCTGCACTAGCACTGGCTGGGCTACTGCTGCCACTGTGTGAGTGAGAGTGGGGAGGAGAGGGGAGGTGAAGGAAGGAGGGTGGGAGGAGGCGAAGGTGTGAAAAAGGCAACTTTACGTGTTTCCAGTGCTCTGCGGTCTCATGACAAAGCAGCACATAGTTGACAGCAAGTTGACACATTCCTCAGACCTGGATGGTTGCACACTTCCTCTCTCTCCAAGTCTGTCTCCCTCCAGCATCATATATCCCACTTTAAGTCTGTCTCTCTTTATATTCTAAATCAGATAAATGTACACAACACTAGAATTGCAGAAAACACTATTTATAAAGAGAAAAAGCTGAGGATTAAATGTAGGTATGTTCATGGTAAATGTACTGTAGAGTGGGATGAACCTTGTTAAGTAAAATATATTTTAAAGCTTCTTAAAATACAGAACACATTTTAGTCTGTAACGGTGAATGACAAAATGTGTAAGAATCAGCACCAGATAGTTTTGCTTGTTCAAACTATGTCATTTTTTGGGACATTGTGAGTGTTTGTTGTCAACCAAATAAGACTGTCCTCACAAGATATAACAGATTTGATCACATCACACCTGTTTTTGCATCTCGGCATTAGCTTGTGGTCAGTTTCACAATTGATTTCAAACATTAATTTCCTGTCTATAAATCTCAGTACCCCTCTTATCTGCTTGTCAAATGTGAAACTATTGTACACCTTAGGTCATTGAGCAATTGGCCTTCTGGTTGTTCCAAGGGTTAAATCAAATGTTGGTGAAGTCACTTTCGTTAGTTTAATGGACCTATCTGCTAAAATTGCATTAAAGGGGCTCTTTCATTTTCCCCACACATTTGGTTTGTTTGTAATTTAACCTGTGTCTGAGTGTAAAAAACAAAAGTCTTGACCTTGGAATCAGTACTTTTACAGTAAATGACAAAAAAATCTTGACTCAAAGTTCACTTGCCAGATTTTTTTTTGTTGGCTCTTTTAACCACATATCACAGTCTTCTTCAGTGGAGTTTGTTCAGTTGTTGTGGAGAAAGCTCAGTCATTTTGTTCACACTACTTACAGTACTTGCGTAGGTCACATGATGAGAACTGGGCTTCAATGTATTTCCATGACAACTGTGGAAACATTTGCATATATATATACATATATATATATATGTACACACACACATATGTATACATACATACACACACATATATATGTGAACCAGGAGAGGAAGCAGAAGCAACAGTAGTGAGGTGGCAGGGCTCCCCCCTCTCTCTCTCTCTCTCTTTGTCTCTCCCTCACTCTTTCTTTCTAGTAATTACCATCCAGCTGCTCGGAGGAACAATGCTTGGCTCTCTTCCAGACGGCTGACTTCATACACTCTGTGCCACGCTCAATTTGGAGCGCAGCGGAAGCTGGGCATGACTGGCACCCTCCAGGGCATTGCTGTGTCTCTCTATGGGACTCACTATGTGTATGTGTGTGTGTGTCTGTGTGTGTGTGTATGCGTGGGTGTGTTCCCCTAAACCTACCAGTTCCCAATTGCTATCCGGTTCACACATTGTCCCGGTCTCTTGATCGTGTCTTCACTCTCCTGTTAGGTCACTGGAGAAGCAAAACAAATTGAAAAAAAGAATTAAAAGTGATGATCAGTGACAGTGTACAGAGTAGAACAGCGGAGTGTTGCAGGTTGTCATTAGGGAAATCTTCATGTTATTTGCAGTGTTTAGGTAAAGATCAGGGTCACAGTAGCATGTGCAGTGATGGCCAAACAGAAAATTAAGAATGACACCTATAGAAAACCAGACTTCTTTGACAGGTGATCCAGCACTTCACGAAAACACCACAAAAACATTAATTGAATGTATTTAATGAAATAATTGTGACTGAATTCATAAGAGGTGGATTTCTCTCAGCCTTGGTTAAAAGCCGCAGAGACTAAAAGTTCACAGTGAATCCTTGCACACCTACAACAGTCCACACTGCTTCCTGATACAAAGTTGTGTTACCAGGCAACAAGTACCGTTCAGCCTAGTAACTTGCTGACTTTCTTCCCCGACTGCACTGCAGTAAAGTTTAGTTGCAGAAAGTCAAAGCTGACTCTCTGGTGTTAAACTGAAGTGAAGCTCTGGCTAAAATTAATGTGGCAGCAAATCTACTAACAGCCGTCTGAATATGAAGAACTCCCTCATTATATGGGTCGAAAGTGCGCGCGCACACACACACACACACACACACACACACACACACACACACAAACACACACTCCAAACTTGGCTGAATAGGGTGCAGCACGACTCGGCTCTTCCTCCTGCAGTACAATGAAGACCTGTTTGGGTCCAGTATGCCCAGTTACCCCAATCCCACTGCCCAAAAAAGCAACACAAACACACACATACACATACACACTATCAGTCCCAGTCTGTCTCTTACTGTTTTGGACAGAAGGGCATTTAAAGAGCAGAGACAAACAGCAACAGTTGCTAATTGTTGTGTAACAGTTCGACGAGGAGATAGCAGCATTAAAACAGAAGTCTTACAGTTCTTTGAGACAGTCACACCATCCTGCTGACATGGTACGATCTCACATGGCACTGTTTCAAAGAAATTATAAATTAGAGTGCCAACTCTCCTGTTAGATTCCCACAACAAACTCTTCCAATGCAACCAAGCAACCCAAAAGTCACCCAAGTTGCAAGTTTTCTGTCTTGTCAATCTCTCAGGGAGACTGACTCCTTTTTTTATTTAACACTGAAGTCTATTACATAGAAATTAACATACCTATTGTAGGGAATTAAAACATTACAATTGCACCCTCATTGATCAACCCTGTCACTAGACAAAGCCTTGACTTTTGATAATTCTACAAAACCACACATGTTGCATTTAGCTGTGAAAGTTTTTGAATGTTCGTTAAGTGCGTTTCCATCCACCTGAGCATTTCTAATTTGCACATTAAAAAGTGGAGTAGGAACAGCAACAACTCGAAAGAAATGTCAAAATTCCACTAAAAGTTTTCAGCTTTGCCTGAGGAGGAAAAAGTTAATGTTTCAATAAAGGCAAAATGTGAAAAGGTGTAATGGAAACTGTGATGGAGACTTGGCAAATAAATCATGACCTACATGAAGCATGTGAATTATTTGCAACTGAAGCTTTGGAGAGATTAAAAGAGATTAAATAAGGATAGCAAAAAAAGCAGCAGACCAAAACATGAGATCCATGTGGCCTGTAACGTTCCACCAAGTAATACGTGAGAAAAAACCCCCAAGAACATCATATTTCCATCATGTTTTCTGCCATATAAGGATTGACTGTCGCTCTTTTAATTATGTTATCTTCTTACACCCTCTTCCTCTGCAGTGGTTTAATGGCACCCAAATCCAGTATTAGGGCTCATTTATACTCCCCTTATGTACCATTGCAAACATCGTAAACGTCATGCTCGCATACCTCCATGCGTCCTTTATGATAGCACTGATTAGGCCAATAGATGGCACTAGAGGGCAGAGTCAAAGGTTTCAGTTTTGGCTTTTCAGTTAAGGCAGTTTTGTAGACGGGGATGGTCTGTGATGCCATTAAAAATATCGCGACATGTGGATGGAGAATTCTTTTCACTATATTTCTGAGTTGTTCTGTTCTGCCATTTTTTAAATGTCTTCGTCGTCTCCTACGATTGTATCTCGCTTGAACTATGCTACACTTCCTCAACAATCTGTGGTGGTACTGCTCCATTTCATCTATATCTGTGAGCTTTGAGAAAACATGCACAAATACAGACGAAATTATCACAGAGTATGGACACAGGGTCCGTCCATGTCTGTATATGTATAATGTTGAGTATAAATGAGCCCTCAGTGCCACTAGTGTCCAACTCCTGATAATCATATATCAGTAGTGGACATTAATTTGCAATTTATTTTGCTGATTATCTGGAAATTCTGTTAAAATTTGCACTACATTTTGACAGAAACATGACTTGAATTACTTTTATAATATGTGTGCATTGCATTGACAGTATTGTTATCATTACAACTTGGGTACATTTTTGTAAAGACCATAGTTATGGTAAACATGATATAGTAATTTATTTTTAAAAAATGCTGGTCTCTCATGTTAAAGTAAGAAACAGTCTTTGTTTTCATCTCTAGATAATGGTACACTACTTTATACTTTGGCAAAAAATGTTGGCATTGTAAGTAAATTAAGCACTGCAGAGTGTTTAACTTGAACGTGATATCTTTGGAGACTTAGCTAGTTTCGTTTTATAGTTCATGGTTTGTGTATGGCAGGTCAAACAAAAAAAATGCATTAAAAATGTATGGCTATACTGTACGATGTCCAGTGAGGGTTAGGGGTTGAATTCCCATGTAACCTAATGGGTACAGTAAGGTAGTTTTACTGCCAAGCCACTCAGCTACAACACACAACGGGTATGGTTACATAGCTACTTCAACCTAACAGTGATGGCAGCGAGGAGAATGGTAATAGAAAACCTGTAGGGAACAGTGCTGCCAGTGTAAAAAAATCAAATATTGATATTTCCGAAGTGGAGGTGCAGATATTTTGCGATTGTTTTCAGCACTCTAGTCCGCCATATCAGTTTGAGCTGACATCCTGGGCCCTTCAGATAAGCATTTCCATCAAACCGCCTGAGCTATGTTATCTAAACACGTTATCATATCTATATTAACGTCTGCTTCAGTACAGTCACAGTATATTCATATGAACTCCACCGCGAATACAATAACAGTAATGTCATTCTCCATTTGCAAGGCATGCGGCTGAAGCTGTCGCAGAGTGGCAGAGGGCCAGCCCAAAGCAAACAGAGGTGTGTTTCTGATTTGACTGCTCACCCACTGCTGTTACAGAGTTAATACAGAGACACAGTGCAGTGTACAAGCCATGGCTGTCTTTTTAAAGTCTGTAGATACTGACTGAATATCTAAACGTCTTGAGGGCCAGTTTTACTTTTCTATAACAGTAAAAACACTTGGTTTGAAGTATTTAACAGTTGGTTCTGCTATCGTCAAAGGTACTTAATAGTTAGTTACTTTACTTCCCCAAAAATAATCTCAGTTGGTTTCACTTGCCAAAATATACTTTGAGCGGGTTTTACTTTACCTCACTTTACATTTGGTTATGTTTCCTAAAGTTATAAACTGTGTTTTGTTTTATTTTACTTTTACTTTCCTATATGTACTTCAGAGTTGGTTTTAGTTCCCTAAAAGTTAGTTAAATTTGATTTTACTTTATTAGATGCAAATTACAATTTGCTTAAGTTTCCTTGAGGTGCTCTGCAATTGTTTTTTACTTTCTTAAATGTACTTTACAGTTGGTTTAACCTACCTAAATGTAATTTACACGTAGTTTGAGTTCGCTACAGGTGCTTTACAGTTGTTTTTACTTTCTGAAATGTAACTTACAGTTAGTCTTAGTTCCCTAAAACCACTTCATACTTCATACTTACTTAACTACATTTAATTTACAGTTTGTTTTAGCTACCAACAAGTACTTTACGGTTGGTTGTACTTTCCTAGATGTAATTTACAGTTAGTTTTAGTTCCCTAAAGGTGCTTTCTAGTTGTTTTTACTTTCCTGAATATAATTTAAAGTTTGTTTTAGTGACCAAAAGTATGTAACAGTTGTTTTTACTGTCCTACATGTACTTTACAGTTTTAGTTCCCTAAAGGTACTAAATAGTTGTTTTTACTTTCCTAAGGCGTAATTTACAGTTAGTTTTAGTTCCCTAAAACCACTTTTAGTTGGTTTTATTTCCTAAATGTAATTTACAGTTTGTTTTAGGCCTCTAAAGGTGCTTAATGGTTGTTTTAACTTTACTAAATGTACTTTACAGTTACTTTTATTTCCCTAAAACTACTTTATAGTTAGTTTTACTTTCCTAAATATAATTTATAGTTTGTTTTTACCAAAAGTACTTTAAGGTTGGTTTTACTCTCCTGAAAAGCACTTCACAGTTGGTTTACTTTCCTGAATGGAATATTATGTATAAACAAAACAAGTCTGATGTATCCCAGTGTAAATGAACATGAGGAAGGACTTACTGCACTTACTATGCATATAGTATATATGTATGAGTAAACGACATCTATGCCCAACGTAGCACGTGTATGCATACGGTATAAGTGAGCTTGAGTTCACGCCGCCTGTTTTACAAGGAGGTATGTATATATGTAAGTATGGATGCATGTATGCATATCTGTGTGTTTACTGACCTTATGAACGCAACTGCATGTGTGCTCATTTCTGCGTAGCTGTGTGTGTGTGAGCTTGTGTTAACACGGGTGTGTGCGTGCGTGTTAACGGCAGCGGGCCCCCAGGCAGGGCCCCCCACAGTGTCCAGGGGGATTGTGGGTAGTTGGGAGAGGGTTTGGATTCTGGCTTTGTTTGTCTCTGTGTGCTGACATCACTGTGCTGATGGCACCAAATCCCCCTTTCTACTGCACACAGCACTTTCTATACAAAACACCAACACACACATACACACACACACACACACTAACACATGGTGCAAGTAATGCCAACTTGGCCAAAAAAAAAAAAGCTCTTTCTCTTTTTAACACACATGCAGACATCCATGTACGCAGATATGGATGCACCACACTCACACACACCTAACACAGGATGCAGTGTGATTATCATATTTGTTGCTATATTTGGACTCCTGTAGGAACTCCAAATGACAAATGTGCTCTTTTAAAAACACATTCAACATTATCTTCCACCTGTTGATAAAGTTTTATGACCCCTGCGACGCCTTGGCTTATCAACGGCAACAACAGATACTTAATAAATCACTAAATAAGATGTCATTGCAGTTTTGAGATTAGTTGAGAAAATCCCCCTCCTATATGTACTGTGGGCTCTGATGTTTAACGCTGATAATACATTATAACTGATGGTTCAGAGTTGCAACAAACACAGTAACATCTACATGTTAAACATGAAATAATTCAACATATTAAGTCAGAATATAGTTACATGGTTTTTTTGCAAGTATTTCACTGCATCTTCAGTATTTTCATACATGTCAGCCATCGAATTGATAGCTGTCGCTCACACACACACACACACACACACACACACACACACACACACACACACACACACACACACACACACCCACACACACACAAAATCTATTTGCTCATAAGCTCAGCTATCTGACTCTGTCTTTACATAGCCTGGTTAAACATTAACTGGGAGCCTTTCTCTCCCCTCCAGTGCTGTCTTTGGTATGTATGGGGCAGGAGGAGTTGGGTAATCGGGTTGATGACACTTCCTCTCAAGCCTGAAGGAAATGGGCAGCCATTTTTCTTTATTAGTGCGTTGTTTATTGGTTGCATTTGTTTGTTATGGGCAGCAAAAGTCCTCTTCCACCATTTAAGTGTTTATACGAACATACAGCATACGCACTCAATGTTAATGAATCGAGTCATGATATCTCAATGATCGTTGTATGGAAATTGTATTTTTTTGATACAAGGTGTCAGTGTCTTGCTCAAGGACACTTCAGCAGGGCAATTGCTTGGTGACACCATTTCAACCTGCATCCTTTAGTTGAACTGCAGTCTCTAAAACCACTCAGCCTGCCTGATGCCCTGGTATGGTTTTGTGGTTTGTAGGGCATACAGTGACTTAATATGGTCATACAGACACACAGAAATCCTGAGCAACACACACAAAGAAACAGAGGTACACACAAAAGGCATGGCAACATGCACACACACATACACAAACACACAACCCACTGCTCCTAAGGACCCAGGAAAGCAGCTGGGATGGACCCAGCACTCAGAGCCACTCAAAGCCAATCAAAGCTGATGATAGCTCAGACATTTACACCATCCATCCACTGCCTCTCTCACTCGCTTACACACATACAGGCACACAGAGGAAAAAAATGTCTTCAGGTGATCGCCATCATCGTTACCACATCACTCACTCAAGGAGGGGAAAAGAAAAAAGACAGAGGTGACAGAAAAGGGTGGTATAAGACCTGCACTGAGCTCTGTAGGATTTGAACATACTATTGGTGGAGGTCAATATTTGAAGTGTGGATGAGGTGAAAGAATAATGCAGGGGAAAACATACACCTATTGTTATGAGATTCTGGCTTGCAGATGAAAAATATTGTGTTGAAATGATGTTGATTCAAAGAATTCAAAGTGTAAACACTGCATCAGGATTACACTTCTGCATGTCTTTGTTTTTTTTTGCTGATCTGCAAGAGGATGCCAAATTTAAAATCAACTGAAACAAGCAACACTTTTCACAGTTTTATATTATAACGGTGAAAATATATAACAAAGCAGCTTTAATTCAGTTTTTGATTGATATCGTTTGTGGTCAACTGTATCCAAAATCTCTCTGTGAAATTGGTGTTGATTCTCATTTTGAATGTTGTCACTATTCTGTATGAACACATAAAGTCTGCCCAAATATACAGTGTATTTATTTTCATATTCTTCATTTTACACATTACTGCCTATACACGACAGTGGTCGACAAGGGCAAATGTGCTGCAACGGCCCTAAACATTTCCATTAGGAGAAACATGCTGCAGTTTCAGAAATGATGCCACTTCAAAAAAACATGAAAATCCAAAACACATACAACAATGTTAATGTGCTACAAATGAAAAAACATATACAGTAACAGCAAACAAGCTGCAAATACAGATATAATGCAAAATCAAAAACACAGAAACCCATACAATAAATCTAACAGAAAACCATGGCATAATTAGTCAACTCAACAGATGTTCTCCAGGCCTCTGGGGGCAGCAATGAGTGGAACAGCTTGATCTTCAACCCGAGAGAGAGACCAGGCAAGAAAGTGTGTTTGCATTAAAAGTTTGAAGAAAATTGAAGTAAAGGGGCGACATAAAAAGTATGTGTTCTTTTTTACCTTATGTCGTTTACAATGTTATATAAGAGTACCAGATTTACATAGCTAGCACTCTTGTGTGTGTCAAAAATCAAGTTGTTCTACTTAGCGCTGCCCCTAGAGGCCTGGAGAAGTCCCAGTGTGTTGACTGGAAATGCAGTGTTTGTATTTGTTTTCAGTGTTTGTGTGCTTTTAGTCTCTATATACAGACTCTACATTCAGTGAATGCAAAGTCTGTAGGCAAACCCCGGAGATCTTGCCTCCGGAAGAAAAGCGGAAGAGCCCTGGTTTCCGGTTGTAGGCTGTTTGTAGTCCGCATGATATTGACCAATCACGTTTGAGCCGGCTGCAGTTGTTGCCAGGTTAAACGCTCCGTGCAGTGAACTAACGAGGCGGAACATAATTGGCGTCACTGCAAACTCTGAATCCACATAATTGGCGTCACTGCAAACTCTGAATCCATCGCAATGGTTCAGCATATTTACTTATATATAAACAGAAGTTGGAAACGGAAATTCGCCTCCTCCGCCCAAATCAAACCGGAATGCCAAAAAATCGGGGGTCTGTCCCTAGAGGCTGTATTCGCCGTCTGCCGGAAGTCAGACGCCGAATACAGCCGATGGGTTCCGAGAATGGTGTGCTTTTGACTTTGCATTTCTGCATTTACAGAATGTTTTCAAAAACATCAAGAAATATTGATTTCTTTTAGCACTCAACTGTTTTCTGCACTTTTGTATTTCATCTGACACCATGCTCTGAATGATTCTGAGGCACAATGACGAACCAGTTTAGTTAAATGAGTGATATTATCAGTGCCATTAATCATCTTGACTCTAATTATCACACTCCTTAACTTAAGGAGCTGTTTTGGCTCTCCAAATAATTTCACTCTATAATTCTTAAGGAAAAATTTGTGTTTTTAAGGCCTGATGATTCAAGGTCTGTGGTTACAAGAGTGAAAACATTTGTTTATTAGAAAAAACACTGTGTGTCAGGTGTCATGTAAGATGTATCATCTTTAGTTAACAGGTTACTCAGGGATTATTTTGTAAGTGCAATCGACTTAATTGGTGCACCTGCTTCCTCTCAAAATACCTTGTCTACCATCTCACTACAGTTCCCAGAATGCCTCTCAACAACTTGCAAACAATGGGCCCAAAAACTTCCATTCATCAGCTATACAAAGCAACAGGTGATAATGATAATGTGGTGACAGAGACAGTGTGAGTTTTTCAGAAATTTGTTAATGGATGGAAGTGACAAGTTATACGGCAGAGATGAAAAAGTCGTTATGTTTCTGTGGTAAGGACGAAGATGTAGCAGAAAGCTTAGTCACACACACACTCACACAATATGCACAGTTGCCTGCATGTTCACTGGTACTCAAACAAATTTTCCCAATGGTTGAAGACTTTTTAATAAACTTTTAATGACCACTCCAAGAACACACCCCGTCCTCTGAGTACTGCTTCTCTCTCTCACACACTCACACACACACACACACACACACACACACACACACACACACACACACACACACACACACAGGGTCCTGTCAGGGCTAACTAAGCAGAGTGGCGGGCAGGGCAGCGTTTGGATTGGCTGGACAGGGGTTGCCGGGGGTTACGGTGGATTTGGTGGACCACCTGCTGAGACTCAGCCGCCAACTGACTGAAAACATTTACATCAGAAACCACCCAGGATAGAGACAGAGAGAGACTCAGAAAAAAATGGAAGTGAAGAAGAGAAAGAAAGTATTTTTAATGGAATCAAGAATTCATCGCGGCTGTAAACTACACTCATAACATCAGTTTCCTTTTCCTGTTACCTGGTGAAATGGCACTGATGCAGCCTGACTGGCCTTTAAACACAAATAATGAAAGTTGTGGTGCCAGAAAAACTAGAAACATCACGTATGATCAAATGCTCACATCATCCAGCCCACAGAAAATGCTAGAAATCTTTCTAAATCTTGCTGTTTTTGTAGCACAGAGGAAGGTTCTGGTGGCTTCACAGACACACAGGACATGAGAGTGAGGGGACTACACCTGCAGTGGCAGTGGGGTGGCAGTGGAGGACTTTTGTGTTTCATGGGGTAAAACTACTTCCCAATGCCCAGAGTGTTCAAGGTGTCCATGTGAGACTAAACACAGCCGGAGCTGTTTATGTGCATGGAGGGGGTTTGGCCCACATTCAACGCAACAACAAAGTTTCATTGACAACAGCACAAAAACTTTGGTGACCGTTGAACCTCGGCTGGGCCAGAATTAATGTTTTTGTTTTTTGGGGTGTCTGTACAGGGCCGGACCTGTACCGACTTGTGTGTCATATAATTTCTGAAAACATGACCATGCTCACTTTGAATGGTTTGAACCGTCCGCTCTTAGCCAGAGGATATGGAATAATGCTCCATCTTAAACTTTTTGTGTGTTCATGTAGTCGTGTACTTTGATTAAGAACAACTTTGACATACTAGTGATTGAATAATTTCATTTTACATTGCGTACAATATTTGTACTGCCCTACATTTTCGACCATACCACATTTATTTGACCGCCTGTAGACAGTTAGTAGTTAGTTCATAGATTAAGTTAAGTTAGTTACATATAAATACATAAGATCATCTTAGAACTAAACAAATGTTGCTTCTATGTTAATGCATCATTAATAATGATCCAAAAGTCTGAAAGGATTCACTGATACTTAAGTACATTTTGTTAATAATACCACTGTACTTTTGCTTAAGTAAATTTTGACTTTCACTTGTACTGTCACAGTGTGTTGTTGCTACTTTTACTTGCTGAAAAGATCAAAAAACTTCTTCAATCACTGCTTTTTAGGAAAGTAAAACCAACCACTTACTTAAACTTGTAGTGGAGTATTTTACATTGTGGTATTGGTTCATTTACCTCTACTTTCTTTGGGATGCTCACCCTGGTTTTCTCCCACTTTCCAAAGATGGATTGGGTACTTTGAAACAACTATTAAGTACGAGTATGAGCATAAAGCATCATCCTACTAAAGAAATGGAAATGAACATCAGGGTAGCTGAACTGCAAAAAATCCAATTACAACAAAGATTCATTCAGAGTCAGACATTCAAACACTCATAATCAGCTTAATTTCAGTCCCAGAGATTGAAAAAGTTCTGGTACCACAAGTGTTTTAGATGCAGAGCTCTGCAGTGGCCCCTGCCCCTCCAAAAACAGCTATTCCCCCTCCTCATCCCCTCATGTATAAGGGCCAGGGCCCATATGGGGGCCTGGGCCTACTTTCTCTCTCTCAGGTCCTCTGTGTGTGCGTGTGTGTGTGTGTGTGTGTGTGTGTGTGTGTGTGTGTGTGAGTGAGTGTGTATGACCCGCAAACTGACCTCCTCAAACTTCAAACTGAATACTTCTGGCAGTTACCACGACGACAGAGCTCTCCAAGCCTTATCCTACTTACTGAGACGAGACGAGGAGCGAGGAGGAGGAGGAGAGCAGGAGCGAGAAAGTAAAGAAAGAAGAGAAAGACAGAGAACGGTGTGGACAGAGAGAGAGACACACACACACACACACACTGGTAAAGAGAGAGAGAGAGGGGGAGGCAGAGGGAGGGCAGCCTGGCAGAAAGCGAGACTTGCTGCTGTTGCATCTCTGTGTTTTTCATGAGTAGACAGTTTACTGGGAGATTATTCACAGTCTGGTATTTAGCCTTATTAGGCCACTGCTCCCAATACAGACATCCCCTCCCATCATCCACCGGCCACACTGAGGCTGTATTGTTTGTTTGTTTCTAGGTTTTATTTTTTACATTTTCCTTTTCTCCATATAAAACTTTTATTCAACACACAGTGTGTTCATTTCTGCTGTTAGCTCACAGTAGAGTGGGAAAAGGGATTTTAGGCATCTGAAAGTAAAAGTCCTGCTCATTTTCTGCACAGGAAATGTTGACTGACCGGCAGTCGGAACACTTAAAGCTTGGATGAACATAAAACTCCCCATGCCTACAAAAGATTATCAAGTGTCATCAAAAAATCTGTTTCTGTCAGTCAGAGGTACAACCCTGTGTCCATAAAAACTAAAAGAGAGAAGTTCACTACAACTCCCAAAAGGCATTTCAGTTAGAAACTTCAATCACAGAACTTAAGAGTAAACTAAAAACTATACAGTTTCAATCAGTTTACTGTCAGATTCTGGATCAATTTTGGACAACTAGTCTCCCAATTAGGGCTGCCACTAACGATTATTTAGTTCACTGTCACGGGAGAGTGTGTAAAGCTGTCAATATCTGAATGTAAGAAGCTGCAGTAAGAGTATTTTGGGGTACTTTTATAGTACTTTTCTATGAAAAATGACTCAAACCGATTAGTCGACTACTAAAATAGTCACCGATTATTTTAATAGTCGATTAGTCATCGATTAGTTGACTAATCGTGGCAGCCCTACTCCCAATTAGGTCCAGTTCGATGTTTGTAATTGCCCTCCGGAACAACACTATTGTACACTTTTTCTGCTGTTTACTGCAGGTGTTTACTTCTATGGGTAAGATTTAGGTACGAAAACAAACTGATAGCAAAAGCATTGCTGTTCTGCTCAAAATAGCTACTTGGTTAAGTTTGGGGAGAGGTCGTGGTCATGGTTAACAGACATCAGCTTTAGCTGTCAGTAGACAGCAAACAACAGTCTCCCGTGTTAAAATCCAGTGTTTTGTTTACCCATCCATCCAACCACTGCAATCTTTGTGGCTTATTACAACCAAATCGCCAACATAAATGTTGGCATTGTACGGCCCTGTAAACCACGGATATGTTACATTTGTGTATTTCATATGTAGTGGACATTAGTGGTTAGGTTAAGGCACAAGAACACTTGGTTATGGTTAGGAAAAGTTTATGTTATGGCTGATATACATGGACCGCGGAACGCATCTGAGCAAGGGGGGGCATAATTTCAAGTCACGCGGAGGGGGTGGGGGGGCATATGCATTGAAACAGACAATATTACTGATGTATTAAATAAGGTTGCGGAGCATTTTTTTTATTCCGACGCCACACAGTCACATCTACAGTAGGCTACACACATGAACACAAACACATGCTTGCTCAGATTAACCCCTCTGATCCCACTCTAACATTCACACACAACAGGCCAAGCCTATTTACACATAAACGCACAGATGAAACTATAGCAAACAACAAAGTACATCCAGTCCACAACCACAACCAAAACTCATCTTGCTGCCTTGAATCTAAATCAACATCATATTCATTATCATCACAAGTCAGCACTCATATCAGACTGATGTGCAGAGCCGCACACACACACACACACACACACACACACACACACCCAACAACAAAACAAGCGCAGCTGCGCAGTTACTGAAAAGTAACCAGAACGCTGAATTTCTGACCATTACCGCCCGCAACCGCAATGTGTATGTCCACTCCCGCCCGCTCCCGCAAAACTCTGAGAATTTATGCCCGCACAATAATAGAGATGCATTGATTTTGTGTCTTCTCCCGTCCCGCAGGAGAAAACACGTCATTTTATAGGCTATTAATAAAGAGATTCATGGGGTTGTTTGTTTCGTTTCCCTGGCCTGCATGTCTTTTGACGCACTGGTCAGGAATAGCGCTCCTATTTCGTTGTTTTCATTTCGTTTTTAATGAAATAAAGGCTGTTTCATATTCTATTCTCCTCCTCTGTATTTATTTATTTTTCTACCTTTATATAATCACTCAGTGATTGAGGTTAAGGCAACCCGGCGCCAGGATGAAGTTACTGAGGGGGCGGTTAAAAATTACGAGGGGGCAAATCTTTATTATGCAGCATAGGTTCACACAGTGACTTATAAAGAGCGCACAGACGTGCGTAATAGTCGCTCGTAATGACAGCTCGTCGCCGGTGAAACACAATAAACTGCACATCTTCTTTCATGTTTGTCTCATGACAGATGGAGCTGACAGACAGCAAGCAGACAGACAGACAGACAGACAGGTGGAGCAAGCGGCAAATTGGTATGAAAGCTGGTTCAGGGCATATTCGTCCATTTATGAATAAATATGGAGTGGAAACGCTCATGCATGTGCACCAAGTTCCTGTGTTGCAATCCTGTCACTAGGCTACATCTTCTTCTTCTTCTTCTTCTTCTTTTTCTTCTTCTTCTACTGTTTAATGGCGGTTGGCAAACAGCGAATTGGCCCATTACCGCCACCAACTGGTGGAGTGTGGATCAAAATGACTATTACTATTTGCGTTGGGTCCCGCCGTGTCCCAGTGCAGCCCTCTATGTCAGAGTACAGTAGTAAGTTACCCGGGCCATGGCCCCCCTGGCCCCCCCGGTTCCGAGGTCTATATCCCCGTGCCATTAAGCAATGATGGTGACCGGCTGTGTATCATGCTGATGTGAAAGGATGCCATTTTTTATTGGCGTCCTCAACAACTTCAGAGTTAGACCAGGTTGTATACACATGTAAACAGAACTACGTGATTTGAGAAACGTTGATACTTTAAACATAATGTAAAATGTAAAATATCTGTGGTTTGCATGAACGTAAGTGGCAATATTTTATTTTGGCAACTGGGCTAATTTATAACTATTTCACACTTTGTTCCTGGTACAATAATCATAATATAATAATATAATCAAAACTTCTAAAAGCCATAAGAGGTCTTTGTCACTTGATTGGAAAAAATATTGCTATTAGCCATTTACTGAAACCACTCATGCTGTCATTTTTCTTGGTACAACAGTCTCATTTTGGACTTATTTATTGGTGTAATTTTGTTCACAACTGTAATGACAAATTCATGCAGCTCTGTTTCTGGCTTCCTCTCCACAGCAACCACCTCTATGGTAAATGGGTATGGCAGTATTTAGAGTTATTCAGATACCAAACTGATGAGAAAAAAATATTTCTCAGAAACAAAACTGAAATATTGACAACTGATGGCTACAGCATGATGCTACTGTATTGTTATCTTATTGTTGTCTGCTCGTGTTTCTATGTTGAGGAACACTGAGAATATCCGTAAAGTAAAGCTCTGAAATGGGAATTTACAGAGACATTTTAGTAAAAACCATTTGCCAACTCCAAAAGATCCAGCTGAGCTTTATGTCACAGATTTCCTTGAATGCGCATTTCAACATTTGTCATTGACAGAAGTAACCTTTGTTAGATCATTTACAACTCGTAATGAATTTTTGTTTTCAGGCTACACTTCTTCACGAGTTGTAAACTACTTAGCATATGACATTTTATTGCTAATAGCTTCCTTCAAGTGCCATAGAGACCTCCCTCCATGCTGCTAAATATCCTGCAGGCCCGTCAGAAAACATGGCCAGAGGGCCATTCCTGCTAACAGAGATTCACACACAGCAAGGGTCCTGACAAGACTGAAGAGATGGACAGACAGACAGAGATAAAGACACAAGCTCCGTCATCATTGTGTGTTTGTAGATATGCAATTGTAAATGTTTGACTGTGTGTGAGCCTTGAGAGGAGCAAGTCACAGAGATCTGATGGAAGGAGACTCAAAATCAATAGTGTCCATGTTTGTGTCCCCGGGCTAGCTGTCACTCACCGGCCCAGAGGCTGAAGTGAATGATCCATCTCTGCTTTAATCTGTGCTCAACAGCCTCACCTGGCTCGTTCCCAAGGCCACACACTCGACGTGCACACAGCAAGGCAAAAGTCTCAGTGCTGGGACAGTTGGCAGCAGTAAATGTCCCGTCTCTCCCAGTGCTGCCAGTGCTGTTGACTCACCACACACGTAGAGACATTATACTAAAAGACGGAAAGGAGACAGCAATGTGTCCTGTCCTCTTCAGACCTAGACTGCCTTTTTCTCCCTATATTTCCCTTTCCTGTCCTGTTTTTGTGTCCTTTTATATCCAGTCCTGTCTGCCAATTCTGTACTGTCTTTTCCTATCCTACAATGTCCTGCTCTGTTTTACCCTAACATCCGATCTGTCCCATCTTGCCCTATATCCTGCCCTTTCTTGTTCTTTCACACCCTGTCCTAGTCTGCTCATTCTTTGCATGTCACCTCCATTACTGTTCTGCCCTGCTCTGTCTTGTCCTGTCCTTTTCTACCCTGTCCTATCATAACCAGTGCTCCCCTGTCCTGTAATGCACTCTGTTATGTCCTGTCTTGATCTATCACACAATATACTGTCCTGTCTTGCTCTGCTTGCTGCATTCTTGCCCTGCCCTGCCCTTCCTGGTTATGCCCTGTCCTCATCTGTCTTGTATGTATATCCCTGTCCCTAGACCGCATATGTTTGCATTGACAATGTACAAACCAATTTACATTTAAAAAATAGATTGTGCTTTTAAGATAAAGGACGCTGACAGAATCTTCCTTCAGCAGGAAGCTAAGACCCAACGGGCTGCTAAAAAGCTTGTAATCAAACTTCCTCCTCCACATTAACCTTCTCATCATCTCATTCAAAAAGTTTGAGTGCAGCTTTTCATATGTGGAACTTCTCGCACACCAACAGCAAGTTCTTTGTAAAGACAATTTCTGTGTGGAATTTGTTGAATAAAATCCTTCAAATAGGTTGCTATCATTAACACATCTGCCTCTAGTTTTTGCATATTTTCGTGACTACATTTGGTCTATTTTTTTTGTCCTGTACCGACCTTTCCCGTTCTCTTATATTTTGTCATGATCTTTTGTCCCGTTTCTGTTCTTTCATATTATATATTTTTGCCACCATTTTTGCTATTCTGAACTATTCTGATCTTTTTTTCCTCTGGTCTGCTCTGACATATTCTTCACTGTTGTACACTGACATTTTGTTAAACAAAAGGTTTCTTTGAGCCTACCAAAACCTCTATGTGGGTTATACTGTAAATCAGGTTTTTAACAAGTTTACTACTGAAATATATTTTCAAGGAAATGGCTGTTTTAACAATCTGGGCCTTATTTGGTAGTTCGGCATCATTCCCAACCATTCTGACACAATTTTACTCTCATAGTTTATTGCTAAAATCAGAAATGGAGCAAAATTGACTTCAAAACATGGTTACTAACACTCCTTTCGATGTAATTTTTATCCCTAACATCTTTATTTTTACTAGACTGAGTGTCACAGTGATTTAATCTGCATTGGCACATGTATACAAGTTATTTGTATTGATTGTCTAAACACCATATATGACGTGTAGTCTCTTGTGTGTGCTGCGCAGTCAAAGTGGGATAGCGATGATGTCCTGAACATAAACTGCAGACTGCCCTGGCTAACAGTCCTGAGCTCTCCCTCGGGGCTGCGTCTCACGTTTGAGCTCCGTCAGTTGGTAAATCGGTAAATGATCCTGGCTGTCATTTAATCAATATGAACAGGCAGCAGCTGTCACATATCATCGTCTCCCCTGGGGGTCGTTGTCAAGACGCAACATAAAAAAACATGAGTGCGTGTGTGAATGTGGATGTGTGTGTGTCTTCTTTGGTGCTTTATTTGATCCATTTTTCAGAGGCCTTTATTGTGACAACCAGACTAAATGAAGAGCGTTCAATGGTTTCCTGCAGTGTTCTGCTCAAAGCACAGGGGACCATTAGGATATTAAAAGAAGCACTTATTTTGTTTAAAGCTGAAATGATTAGATGATTAATCAATTAGTCCAACAATACAAAATTAGTTGCCAATTATTTTGATAAATTACTTAAATTATTAATTGTTTATCAAGCAAAGGAGCCAAAGATTTACTGATTCCAGCCTCTCAAATGTGACTCTTGTGGCTTCTTTAAGGGTTGGGACAGCTGGTGTGACAAAACAAGCCAAAGACATATTGGACTCTTTGGAAATTGTATAGGCATTTTACAGATTAATCGATAAATCGAAAACATAACCGAGAGATGAATCAGAGGTTCAGATCACTGTCCCTGCTCTTCAAAGATCAAAATAAATGTTTGAGATAAATTGGAGCTCCAGTATGTCGAGCACAATGTTCAAATGTCAAGAAAAACAGTAGAGTAAATAAAGTATGGCTCTGAATGGCGGTTTGTATGCATATCTGATAGCTCCACGTAATAGATTGTTTTCTTGCAATACGTCTGACAGATCAACAGAGCCAGTGACAGGAGGGGTCTCAGGATGTTATAATACTGCAGGGGGTATTCCTCTCCTCTCCTCCTCTCCTTTCTTTCCTCTTCCTTTCCTCACCTCTCCTAACGTGAGACAGTGAAATCTCATCCAGCCACTCTGCCTGCCCTTATAGCCAGCAGGGAGGGACATGTCATTTCACTTGTGTGCATGTGCGTGTGTCCCTTACTGCCGCAACACACAATGACGAGAGCAGAGGGAGGAGGCAGGTGGGGGGTGGTGGGGGGGTGACAGGGCTCTGATCTCTCAGATAGGGAGATAGCCACCTGATTCAAATGGCTCGCTTGTTCCCTGCAGTCACTTGATCGGCGTGTGAACTGACTCCTCTCTTATTTACAATCAAATGCTGCTGCACTGACCTGCCCAACCCAACCCCGGCCAGACCTGTCTCTCTCCCTCTCCCTCTCCCTCTCCCTCTCTGCCCTATATTTTCCATGTCTCACCCACGCAGACATACAGGTGTACTCAGAAACACCGTGATGGAAACTTACACAGATGAGGCCAGTTATGATCACACAATCTTTTGAAATATGAGCTCAAGTAAAGGTCAAGCTGATTTTGTTCATATTCATAAATGTGTGTTCTGCTACTCTTTATCAACACTCAATATCACATAATATTAAACCTAAAGCCACTTCATCACAGCTTTAATGTTGGATTAGGTATTAGGTCTTGCCCGGTACACAGGATGCAATATATCAAGAAGCATCAAAAGCAGTGTGTTCAGAGTAAACTGAGAAAAAAGTGAGTTGTACAGTGACAATAGAAATTCTATTTTTAAGAAAAGGATATCTAAGATTACCATATGAACATACTGTCTCATGAAAACAACTAGTGTAAAGCTTTTTGCGAAGCAGAATTTGACTAAAAGTTACAGATCAGCTTCAGAAAATGATGTTTGCTGGTTTCCCTGAGCGGAAAAGACCTTGTAGCTTTGTGATTTATGTGGGGTTGAAGATGAAGTCCATGTCATGCATCATTAGGGTCCGGTCAGCTAAGCTGCCAGGACACTATTGTAATCCTAGGTATTCTTCTTCTTCTTCTTCCAAGGAAATCATACTTCCCATGGGTGAAAACTCACCAGACTTTGCACAAAGGTCCAGTCTCATGCCAGATATCCTCAGCTGTAAACTCAAGCCAATAGTCCTGATGGTGGTGCTACAGCAAGCGTCTAAAGTTCAAAACTTTGAAAATTCATAACAAATCAACCATACGTGCTACAACTTCACAACTTTCATCAAACTGTAGCCCCAATACTGAAGAAACTTTTGTACATTTAAACCTATTAAAAATTATGAAGTTCATCACTCTGTTTTTTTCAAAAACTGTAAAACTTCTTAAACCTATCTCCTCCCACAATTTTTGCTCAATTGACACCAAACTTGCTACAGAGCATCTTCAGACTGTCCTACAAAAACTATGTTTCTCAGATTTTTGATTTATCAAAAATTGAGCCTACAGTGCATCAAAATGTTTGACTGTAAACGGTACTGTAAACATATACATGCAAATTCTTGCTAAATAAATCTTCAATGTTCATGAAAAAAATGACAAAATTCTAGAGTCATGGTAGATGATGTGTGGCAAATTTCAGAATTTTATCTCAAAAACTGAATTTTTGACAGCATTTTGAATTTTGCTCTAATGTGAACAATTGGAGTCAATGTAAAAATGGCAATTTTAAACATCAGTTTTTCACTTATGGAGCAAATCAATCATTGTTACAAACAAATTACCAACATCTCCATGCTGTCTAGATGCAATATGTGTATTTTCAGATTTTTGTCTTAATAACTGAATTTTTTACAGTGGTTTCAAATCTGCCTTTCCATGCACGGATGGCTGCTTTCCTACACAACAGTGAATGACTTACTCAATTTGTGAAGCCACTGTTGAGTTGCTACTTGCCAATTAGCTCAGAGCGGTAGATGACTGTCTTAGGTTCCAGAGGTTGCTCAGAATTGCCTAAAAATGCCCGGACCCGACCCATCGCTGCACAGCAGCTATAATTGTTCATTTTATGATTTCTTAAAGGCTACACCTTTTTAGTAAAATGTCCTTACTTTCTAAAGAGTTTTTGTGGTTGAATGATTGTGACCAACTACAGCTGTGTTTTAGGTGTTATTTGTAAGTTTACTATTTGCAATTTCATGTAAGATGTTATGCTCATGCAAAGAAGGTGTCTTGTCAGTCCATGTGAGCTGGGCACCTAAATATGTGCATGACACAATAAGTATCATAACTAACTGACAGTATATGCAGAGTAAGTTCATATCTTTCAATTTAAGATCGAAGGGTTTTTGGTGATGTTTTATTTGATCGCTATGCTTTGCTCCTATTCAACATACTGTGCTGTGACTTTCTAATGCAGGAACCAATAACGCCAACCAATGAGACGTCTTCTAATCTAATCTCATCTCATCTAATCCAGTTTAACCCAATCTAATCTGTGTTTTAATGGTTTATGCCTACGCTTAAGATGGTAGAAGATATTGTCAAAACGTATTCACCGGGCTACACTGATTTAAGAACAATATTACCAGGATCTAAACCGCTGAATTTAAAGGGACAATTCAATGCAAAATCAAAAAGACATATTTTTCCTCTTAACTGTAGAGCTATTTACCAGCCTGGATTGTTTTGCGTGAGTTGTAGAGTGTTGGAGATATCGGCCGTAGAGATGTCTGCCTTTTCTCAATTACAATGGAACTAAATGGCACTCAGCTTGTGGTGCTCAAAACGCAAAATAACAATTGAAAAACTCAACAGCAATGTCTCTTTCAAGAAATCATGATCCGGTTACTCAAGATAATCCACAGACCTTGTTGTGAACAGTTTCATGTAGGAACTATTTTCTTTCTACTGAGCTTAACCTATCAACCATATCAATGCGCAGAAGGAAGCGTGCATCTACTGTTAGCTCGCCTGAACGTTTCAGCTCAGCCAAGGAGGAGATGATGAGTAGATGCACACTTCCTTCTACACAGTGATATGGTCAGTGGGTGCAGTTTGGGAGAAAGAAAAAGTTCCTACATGAAACTGCTCACAACAAGGTCTGTGGACTATCTTGAGTAACCGGTCATGATTTCTGGAAAGAGATATTGCTGTCAAGTTTTACAAATGTAATTTTGGCACTTTGAGCACCACAAGCCGAATGTCATCTAGTTCCATTATATAACAGAGAAGCCAGACATCTCTACAGCTGATATCTCCAACACTTGGCAGCTCACACCAAAACAATCTAGAGTGATAAAAAGCACTACAGGTAAGAGGAAATATGTATTTTTGATTTTGGGACTGCCCCTTTCAGCGTTGAAAAAAGGAGCAAAATTCAACAGATGACACACGTTAAAAACTTAAAAGTCCTTATGATACAAATTTCAGTCTATAACTTGAGGAAAATAAGAAATGCTCATCTAAAATTCTTCCAAATGGGCCTCAGTCTGAGTCAGGGAGAAACAACTTCAGTCTGCTGCATCTGTCTGTCTGCCTGTCTGTCTGTCTGTAACTGTCCTGTCTGATTATCTCTCCCAGTTGGCCCCGAGGGGACACCCACACTGAAAGAGGCCACTCTTCCATTCAACAACAGCTTCTGTCAGAGTCGGGGAGAGGGAGAGGGAGACCTCAGAGTCACCAGCTCCAGAATAGCCTGATAGTGACTGATGCAATCAATCGAAATCTACACTACAGTCAACATGATCGACTGGGAACGAGGTTTTACGCTTAATAAAAGAAAACTGCTCTGCATGGGAGATGGACAATTGTAGGAAAGTGAAGACGGAGGAGTCCATGCAGCGTTTTTCCAAATTCACGGTTCATTTCTTAGAAAAAATACAGAGAAAGATTTGAGCCACACGGTGACATGAACAGCCTTTAACTGCATTTCAGAGAAGCAGCAGTTCATGTATTAAACGCACCATTATCACCTCATGTATAACATAACTGCCTGGCTCATATCAGCCACAGCAGTCTACACCAGTCAAAACAAAGTGATGTACATACATTTAGTGTCTCAATGAGCTTTACAGATGTGAGATACTGTATAATCTGTAGGATGACAAGATGTCTGATTACATTACAGCACTAATTGTGATATTATCATGACATTATCATTATCTTAAAGATTAACGGTGCCAGTAAATCGATCATGTCACAGCTTTTATGAGCCGGGATGTTAAATGGTTATTAATTAAGTGGAATTTCCTTCTTGACAACAACCCAGAGTGGGCACTGCTGCTTATATCACAGTCATTTTCAAAGCTTATGGTGTTTTATGAGTAGTTTTCTGTAGGAAAGTTCACTCATAAAACATACTTCATTTATGCAGGATTTAATCCAATGTCTGCACAGCTGTAGTTCCACTATCTTTGTGAAGAATACATCCTGAACAAAAAGTGTAACCTGTGATTCATTTAGCCAACACGTAGAATACAATCCAAGTAAACCAGCAGAGGTCCGCAGGTCAGATGAATAATTCACCACTGAAAGACATATGACATTTCCACATGGAGGAATGTAATCTGGGGTGATGTTCTGTGTGTCAACATCATTCGCTGTAACAGCCCAGTATCGGAGCACTGAAGGGTCTAAATTCATCAGCATGTCACACAAAAACATTTGGCAAATGACATTTAGAGGAGGCTTTTATCTGATTCCTGAAGAGAGGAGGAAATAAGTGCAGACTGAGGGGAAAACACAAGTGGGGAGTGTTTGTCTGAAGGATGAGCTTGGCCTATATAGCCAGAGTGTGTGTGTGTGTGTGTGTGTGTGTGTGTGTGTGTGTGTGAAGCTGAGAGCGCTGTCATGTTGATGTCACCAACAAAGCCTTTAAACAACTCCAGCATCTCTGTGACACTTTGTAATGTAAGCCTACCCTTAAAAACACATTAACACCTTGTCCTGTGGGTTAACACACATTAGCAACATCAAATAATGACATGTGGAAATGCGATCGCCTATAAAACACTTTCAATTCCAAACAAATTTTAAATAGCCTTAATTGTTTGTTTAACATATTAGCAGTATTGGCAGGCCTTAGTCTGTATGGTGAAAGCAAACGCAGCATCAACAGTGACAGTCTGCTACAAGTGTCGGGACATTTTTAAAAGCAGTTTTTAAGTTTGTAAAGTGACCTTAAATCATATAATGAAGGCAGTTGTATAAAAATGTATTATTGGTAAACTCTCTTAAGGTTTGTAAGAGTGTTTATATTTTGGTGACAGTGCCTTATTCCTCAAAAAGAACAACTATTAACATGTTAAGTTTGGGAGGAGACCTCTCTTTAAACAGCTCAAAAACATGCTTCACATTTTTTTTTCTTTAATTTTTTCACATATAAAAATCTCTAATTTAATGAGAACTGCATATAAACATGATTTTTGAACGAATGATGTGTTTCAATTCTAAAAATATGCATCATCTCTGGTTATGTCTCAATTTTTTCATCTTTATTAAAACCTAAAGAGCTTAGGTTGTTGCAAAACGTACCACTTCAATACTTTCCTACATATTTGGTTTTTAATAGGGTTGAAAGAAAAGAAAAAAAAATATTTGAAAAAAAAAGAAAAAGAAAAAGGCTGAATTATTATTATTATTATCATTATTATTACGGTTAACATACACCTCCTCACTGCTGTTTTCTTCAGTAACACAAATCCAGATTTTGCATAACCCCATTTAGTGCAGTGTCATTTGGATTATGGAAATTACAATATATGAAAATTCATACAGTAGTTTTAATCTTAATTCATTAAAACACCCGATGTAAAAAAAAATATATGAGAGATTATAGATACATATGGTCAAATAAAACACACTCACTAACACATCCATACACATACACACAAACACATTCATTCTCTGCAGCATCCATTCAGAAGGCTCGCGCATGTCCCCGAGGGCTAGAAAGGCACGCGGACTGTGGACCCCCCTATTTTCCTACTGCCCCCCCCCCACACCATTTCTAAAGCTTTTATTCTGAAAAGCAACACACGCAGCACAGACGAGCAAACTGTGGCTGCCGTGTGTACATCCTGCTGTTAGTACAATATAGCACTGCTGGAATAATGAGCGCTTTTTTTATTATTTAAATGTGAAAGTAGGCCACTTTATTATCTTTGCAGAATTTTAAATCAGAGTATTTGCTTCATTTGAATCTCACTCAGGCCCTCCAACATGTGTCTCTACACCTCTTCATCCACTTTTTCTCTCAACCGTTTCTGGATGTGTGACATTCTGAAATAGGACAACCCCCCCTGCCGCCCCCCCCCCGTTTAATGTGCGAGTGGAGTTGTTGGTCAACAGTTGGGTCGGGGGGCCAGGCAGAGGGAGGGGAGGGCCGGGAACAATGGACGGTGCTGTTGTGTGCTGGAGTCGGTGGAGGGAAAGAGAGGAGAGGGAGAGGGAGAGAGTCAGGCTGATGACAGAGTGAAAGAGGTTAGTGTCTATGCTGGGAAATGAGACCAGAGGAGGGGGGTTCCTGTGTCTGTTGGCTTGTTAATGATGATTCAGTCCCATCAGCTCAACAGCCTTCTCTATCAAGGAATCTCTGAATGCCTATAAAGCAAGCTCAGCGGTGCCATCACAAGAAGCACAACTTTAAAAATGTAATTATAAAAAAAAGCTTTTTAAATCACCAGTCCACTCTGATGCACATGGAAGTAAATAAACAAACGCGCATGTGCAGAAATTAAAATAAATCGATATAAAAACAGAATACAGAATATATTCCTTTTAAAAATCAATCAGTTGTTCCATTTTTTGATACCACAGAAAAATAAAACTGCCTTAAACCATTTTATCAGTCTCAAAAAATATATAAAGTTCACAAAGAGTGAACAAAAACTGATTTTTTTCTCATTTTTTTCTACACATTTTGAAAATGAAGTGTTATAGCTTGTGAGTGCAGGCTATATTTCGTTGACAGTTCATTGTGAAACGAAAAAAATCTTTACTCCAGAAGCCTCCGTTTTTAAAAAAAATCACCCTGATTCAACAAGTGACGGTGCCGGAAATCAAAGCTGTGCATGCATGAGCCGGACGATCAACACAGCTGCAGCACCTCAGCCAACTGGATCACAATCTGCACCCCGTGGGTGCTGCGCGTTAGCCAGTCACTGCAGTGTTGCCGTGTGTGAATCCAGCAACGATTTTGTGTCTCCACAAGGCATCCCACCCTTCTCCCCCTCCCCACCCCCTCGCCTCTCCACCCCTCCTGGGTCTGCCAGGCTCCTTGAGCCGGCCATGGGTGGCAGTCAGCCTGGAAACCCGCTGATATTGTTCCAGACGAGCGATGTGCTGCATGGGAGCAGGGAAATGGTTGTTCTGCTTCAGAGTCTGAAGACAACAACCTAGAAATGGTTAGAGGCTGTGGCTCTGGGCTGGGCCACTCTAGACAAGTGATTTCGATTGTCGTGATTACTGCCACTATACCATCATTCCTCCTACTATTGTTTTATGCGCATTTTTTTAATAGATTTTCCTGAGAAATTATATCGAGAATGAGTCGAATTTGGTCTCTTTCTTTTTGCTTACACTGAGTGTGCAAACTATCAAACCACCCCCGCCTTTGCCCTCTCCCCCGCCTCCCCAGGCCCGAGGAGGGACATCAGTAAACACAGTCTCCAAATTTCCGGACAACAAAGAACCAGCAGACCGTGCGCTACTTTCACTTGGAGCTGCGCGATGGGCCGGTCCCATACAGTCAGTCACCTGTTGCTTCAAGCTGCCCGGATCAGCTAAAGAGCTGAAAATATCCAGAAAACAATTAAAGTTAAAAAAACAAACAACATGTCTGCGCTGTGGATAATTGCCTTTATTTTTTTTATTTGATTTAGAGACTTTGTTTGAACCTAAAAGCCCCCCTTGTGCCTTTTCACACTCAATCTGTTCACATTTCCTGCTGAAAAGCCTGTGTCCTCTCCTCGCTCTCTAGTTTTTTTTTCAGTGACCATATAGTTTGTGAGTGGATCTCCTGAATTGGAGCTGCATTGTGCTCTCCCCAACAGCAGCCAGCGGGCTCAGCAGCCAGCACAGCCAGCCAAGCGTTTGACGTTATTAAATAATAAAGAGATGCTGATCTGGTAGCATTGTTGTGCAGGAAAAAAGGCCAATTAGCGTGCCGTTATACTGTCATTATGGCTGTATTAACTCGAATTAGTTATAAGACAATGTGCATATTGACACTTGCATTTTGCTTTTTTTCCTATAAGGAAAATTAGTCTATACATTGAAATAATAGCCTGCGAAAATCAGCGATTCTAACAATGTAATGATCTTCCGTACAGTGGCTTAGACATACTATAAGAATTTGAAATATTTTATGGAATACAAACCAGAAAAAAATGTAAACAAAAAGTTCATTAAAATAGCCTATAAGTAGATATTTCAGACTCTAAGGTTTATTATCATCTTTGTAAATATCAGGTTGAAATTTATTATCAAAAATGATGGAAGTTGTTGTGAAGTTGTTGTGAAGTTAAGGAGTTTATAATTCAGAAGTAGGCTACATTAAGTGGCATAAAAAAAGTAATAATATTACTTAAAATGTGTAGAATAATAGCAGCTTTTGTGCAGTGAGCTCATCTGATTTATTAGTGACCCTGTTGTTTTTTATGACAGAGCTCAGATCGGTGTGAGCGCAGAGCTGCAGGCTTCCCTTGGCAGGCTACAGTACAACAGGCCTTATATTGTTGTTTGTCGGCTCCTCTCACAGAAAAATCCCCCCTCCCCTCCTCCTCCTCCTCCTCTTCCTCCCCTCTCTTGCACTTTCTCCCGGCTAATCGCTTCAAGAAGCAAAATAGGCATATGTTATCAGAGGGGTGAAAACTGAGGCTTCATCAATAAACTGCTATTAGAACTGCAGGTGTTGACACAAGTCATCTTTAAGAGACACTGTGCAGCATCACACCATACAGTCCATCTCTATATTACTTCATTAAACTAAAATATTTTTCATTTTGATCCGTAGTTGTCTGGGGGGAACCAAAATTGTAAAGAAGCTGAACAAATACAAGGAACATTTGAAGGCTTTATGCTGCATCATGAATGTGAAACATTAGTGTGTCCGCCATTTTTACAATATAGCCAATCAAAGCCATGACACAGAGATAGTAATGATTGGCATTTGGTGATTGTTACTGTGTAAAAAAATCAATCCAAATAAATTATAAAAAGAAAAGAAAAGAAAAATCTAGATAAAAATGTTAAAAGTATGTAAATAACTAAAAATAGGCTAAACAGAATCAACATTTTACTGCATGGTGTCACCAGCCTATTTGGGCCCATTGTTATCTATTAATAGATCATGTTAAGAATTTTACACGGACAATTTTTAAAGTGACACCCATAATGCTCTGATGTGCAGTGAAGCAGAGGTAAAAATAAACTTTTAAAAGTCTATACAGTTTCGCACATGCATTTAATCATACTCGTACTCTGTCCGACAAGTTACAGTTACATTAAGAAGAAAGAAAAACAAAACTGTTTTTTTGATGTTGTTGTTTGTAAAGAGTTGTTGATCCGCTGCATTCCTTTAATGATGGCGCTCTATAAAGCTGTCAGCATCAATGAGCAGAAATGATAAACGGAGCTCGAGCCGCTGGTGACGTGGTGGGGGGAGGCAGGGGGGAGGAGGAGGAGGAAGGAGGAGGAAGGTGGGGGTGGAGGGGGTAGCAGAGGCCTCGAGCCTCTGAGAATGCAGGCCCAGAGNCACACACACACACACACACACACACACACACACACACACACACACACACACACACACACACCAAAGCTCTCTGCTCTGACAGTTTTGCTATTCACCCATTCTTACAGTCTGTCTCTGTGATGAAGGCAGAGATGTTGGGCAGTCTGCAGAAATATTCTGAGATGCAAAAAGAAAACACTGGATTTTTTTTGGGAGAGAGTTTGTTTGTTTTTAACCTTCATTCACTTATACCTCCTTTAGGAATCTAGATTCACTCGATGAACTTTCCTGTACTTTGACTTGCAGAGCCATCCTCATATGAGACAGAAGCCTATTCATCATTACAGAGTCAAAGTCTGGCTACTAGGTCCTCCTTTGCCTGTATAAATCCGACATAGCCTTTATTCACATAATGGAATCAATACTGAAAAATGTTAAGTTTTTCAACCCATCATAATTAAAACAATTCATGCCAGGTTTGTGTTTGCATGTTGTAAAACACAGATGTCCGTCTGCCTCAGGTCTTCCTTAAAACAATGTCAATCAGTCAGGGAGTAAACGCATATCCTGTGTTTTAAAACCTGAGACATTAATGCATTAATTAACTTTCTAGAAAACATACACAATTTTAATTTAGGCCAAGTTATTTCGTGATAACGGAGATGAGCATATCGGCCTCCAGGCTAAACAGCGTCCAGTTCAAACAGGCCTACAAATTAATTATCGGTTTCCATGATGACAACTGGATTATTTGGCTACCACAGAAGATAAACTATATTAAAGTAAACTAACCAACGGAAACACACATTAGGACCACTGAACCGCTTCATTTGCGGGGTGACGTCATGCCCCCTCCTCCTTATTATCCGCAACGTGGTGAAAAAGGAAAGTGGCTCTCGTGGGATTACAGGCCACTAAGCTCGTTTTGTTTGTGTGTGTGTGTGTGTGTGTGTGTGTGTACGGGTGAGGGGGGTCATTTGACCTAATTTTAAAAATCATATAATCTCAACAACAAACACAGGATTTAGAAAGCGGCCAGTATAAACTACGGATCATCTAACTGGGCTGTGTTCTCGCATTGTGGACTAATAGCATTTTCATTTTTTAAATTCTACTAATTTATTTTTACTTTTCCACCTTTTATCAGAGGTCTGTCTTGTCTCTACCTTGTTTTAATAGGTTCACGATCCGCTCAACCAGAATCTTACAATAAAAATGACCCTGCATGCTATTACAACATTTATAATAACTCCTACCTGCCCATAATAACTGATTATTTAAAGTGCACAGAATGTAACACGTGGATGTTGTGATAAAGGCCACCAGAAAGAGCCCGACACGCGCCAGGTTATCATAGATAACATCTGGGAGCTTTTTTTTGTTTTGTAAAGCGGGGGCAAAAAAAGCAGAGGCGCGCGCTTACCACCTGTTGCAGTCCAAATATCCTCGAGCTGCGACAGCCAGACTCTGCACGCGAGCAACAGAAGGGGAGACGGATGGATGGATGAACGGACGAATGGGTACATGGGTGGATGGAGGGTGGGTGCGTGAAAGGATGGAGGGGAACACCTTGACCGGGCCTCATAGCTCCTACCTATATCACACAGAACACACTTGTGTTGGTCCGCGTGCTAAATGAACCATTTTTTAATAACAATCAGAAGCATATTAACCGCACCTTTATTTTATCAAAGTAGGATCACGGTGGATTCAGTCCACGTCCACGCATTATCCCCAGGTGTAACATTTTAGACACTTGATTCCCTGTGTCACCGTCAGCGCTGCCGTGCAGCGCCTTTATTTAATGTTTGAACAGGAGCGCCACTGAGCTCCAAGCGCCTCTGAGATTAAATCACATTTTGGAAAGCGCAGGGGCTAAATGCGGGCTAATATTTTTCTACTGAGATAGCGCGATATCAGTGTTTTCAGAGTGAACATTTACCGTTGCCCTACTTTGTGACTGCTTGGCCTCTCTCACATGGGAAGGGACTATTTTATCTAAAGGCTGCAGCAAGAAAACACCAATAAAGAGTGACATATTAAAGCATCAACTGTGGTTTTGATCGGCCAAAACTCGTCTACAATTAAAAGCCAACACCAAACCTGGAAAAAGGGGGCATAAGTATCAAATGATACAAGTGTGAAATCCTTTGCCTCTGGTTTTGTTTTCAGTTTTACAAGCAGCCTGGGCCTTAAACCCACCATCCTGACTGTGTCTACAGCCATCTTCACAGGCGTTACAAATAAGCCACAGCTTTTATGATACTCCTCAGAACATATAAGTTAACCATCAAATACATCATGTATTCTCTCCATTCAAAGAGCTTTTCCAACACATCAAAGGTGCAGCGCTCAGCCGGGGAAAATAATCATTTCGCGGGGCCTCCGGGCCTGCAGGGGGCCGGTGTTCATGGAAAGAAAAAAAAGAGACTTTAATGCGTCTAAGTGTCCGACCTTTTAAAAACAACTTGTTTATCACCGGTGTTCTCGGCTATTACAACCAATTCAGCTGCTTGGATCAATAATTAATGGGGCAACCAACGATCCCTTGACCTCTTAAAGGTCCGGCTGAGAGGGAGGGTGAGGGGGGGAGAGAGGGGGAGAGAGGAGTGGACGGATAAATACCGAGGGGCCTCTTCAAATATTCATCTGCCGGTTAATGTGAGCTGCGCTCCCCCGGGACCCAGCCTGCAAGACACAACGGCCCTAATCTACCTCGCTGTACACACACACACACACACACACACACACACACACACATACAGAGACACACTCCCCGCAGATTTAAAACCGTTAGTTAAATTCAGAGCGAGCAGTTAGCTCATCATAAGGATTAATATGAAAGGAGGGGGGAGTAACCTGGCTGGCACAGAGGCGCATGGGAACATTTTTGGAACCGGTTCCGTTTTTTTACGCAGGAGGGGTGTTGGTGGTGTGGAGTCACCGGAGAGCTTGAACCGTGAGAACCGGGGTTAACGGGAAACAGCAGGGCCCGTTTGATTAAACATTAAATTGAAATGGCCACACTCGAGACTTTATGTGGAGCCATTACATCGCGGGAGAAAAAGCAACCCGGCTGGTCCCGCTCGTCTGGCTCCTTTCAAAAGGGCTCACCTTCCATTTAGACCTAATTGAACATTTAGGCTGATAAGCTGCAGCTCTATGATTTGGAGGAAGAGGAAAAAAAACACAGCAGAGAAAGCGTCCAAAAAAGTATCAGAGCCTATTAGTTAAACCAAACATCAAGAGGAACTGTTACAACATGAAATAAAAGCCTGAGCTCATGGGATTAGGTTGGTGTAAATACTCCAATATCCAGCTATGCTGTTGTCACAGTCAAGTGTCATTAGAAAATTAAAATGCACCAATGACAGAAATGCTGCTGTCACTTTACACATATAATGAATGAGGGTAATAACCCTGATTTATGCTTGTTTATGAACAACATATCTTCTCCCATTCAAAAACAGGCCCAAAATAATAACTACAAAATAATATATAAATCCAGTTGTTAAATTAATTTAAAAAGAAAAATAGGTATTTTAAAATGTAGCTTGGGCCTCAACAGAAATGCTCATTGATGTTTTTTTTTTTTGTTTTTTTTAGAACTGATGATAAAAGAGGAGAAATGACAGTCTATACCTGGGGATGTTGGGCATTTGGGTGGAAAAATCGTCCCCCTTTTGAGGAAACATGGCAACAAACTTTGGCTTGATGGGGCCATCCGCAGGCACTAGAAAATAGAAACCACGACGCACAAGCTGGATTATTTGATCAGTGGAGTTTAAAAGAAATTCTAATATTTATATTCATGAAGATGTAAAAAGTCAATGTTACATTTACAGTAAATGATTAACATCAGAAAACAGAAAGGCTCCACAGGCGGGTGACAATTTAACCTGCACATATTAAAAATAAAAATGACTGAGGAAAATAAAAATCAAAACTCAAACAATTTCAAGTATCCAAATTTCCAAAATTTATTCATTTCAAACTGCATATTGAAAAAAAATATACTCAGCTGAAATTGTAACTGTTATAAGGATGGTATTAGTTCCGGTATATATATACATGGAGTGGTTGGCTTCTGCGTACAGGCCACAATTTTTAAAATACAACTACGGGAATGAATTTTTTTGAAATAAAAACTTAAAATATCACAGTAAATATACAGAAATTGTACAAATCAATTAGAAAATAAAGAGCACAAGCGTCATACCTCTAACAGATGAAAAGTGGGAGACGGAAATATAAATTAACAACCTATATTTTAAGCTGTATGAGAGAAAAAAAAAGTGTCTTATCTTTTTTTAAAGAAATTAAAATGTTTAGTAATATTGACCTTAAATGAAAAAAAAAACCCCAGCATTACCTGCTTCGTTTTTATGTCCCTTTTCTTTCCAAAGTTTGCAGTAATAAAGGAGCATAACTGATCGCTCCCATATAATTCCAGTTCTGCCATTTTCACTTTTAATATTTTCTGCAGAACTGGCATTGCTTTATATATAAAAACAAAAGAAAAGAAAAATGCAACCTCTTGCAGTTTAACAAACAATTTCATCTGATTGTAATGTTTCTTTGATAAATACTGTACAAAAGGTGATTGCAATAATAAAACATTTGATTGCGACTCCCACTTTCTAGTCTTCCAAACTTCATCCACCAGTGAAGAGGGGATCTCCTACCGTTCCTCTAGAGCTTCCTTAGAATAAAATGAAAGAAAAAAAAGAGTCGTGTGTCCTTTTCCTGGAGACTTCTATACAACTTTTCCCACCCCGAAATTTTTCTGTACAAAAATAGTCCAACGTTAATAGTCCACAGTTTCTCTTATAAAAGTTCTTTTTTTTTCTCTCTCTCTGCTGTGTGTCTCTTACATGTGTGTTAACGGCAGCGTGCCGTTGATCGTCGTCCCGGGCACGGCGCTCTGGTAGTGCCCGGACATGTGTAGCCTGGTCTGGGCGCTCTGCTCGCTGACCTCCGCCCCGGGCAGGTACATGCTGATCATGTCCCTCAGATCTCCGCTTTGGCAGCCCGGGGCGGCCCGGTGGGACGACGAGGTGACGACGGGCGGGCTGGAGCTGCTGGACTCGGACTTCACCACCGAGGAGGGCCCCATGGAGCCCAGCGCGGTCATCCCCGGCGTGGTTTGCTGGGAATAGGACATGGAGTAAGTCGGGGAGCCGTTCATGTAGCTCTGGGAGCTGGTCATGGTGTTGTACTGCAGGGCGCTCATGTCATAGCGGTGCATGGACTGCATCTGGCTCGGGTTGTGCGCGTTCAGCCCCGGGTGCTGGTAGCTCAGCTGGTCCTGCATCATGCCGTAGCCACCGTTGGTCCAGCCGTTCATGTGCGCCGCATAGCTGTCCATCCGCTGGTTCACCCCACCGCCCAGCCCGCTGCCCACCCCTACACCGACCCCAGCTCCCATCCCGTTTCCTCCCGGAGCCAGCAGCCCACCGGGCAAGGTGTACTTGTCCTTCTTCATGAGGGTCTTGGTTTTCCGCCGGGGCCGGTATTTGTAATCCGGATGCTCCTTCATGTGCAGGGCCCGCAGCCTCTTGGCTTCGTCGATGAAAGGTCTCTTCTCGCTCTCCGACAGAAGTTTCCACTCAGCGCCCAGTCTCTTGCTTATCTCCGAGTTGTGCATTTTGGGATTTTCTTGCGCCATCTTCCTCCTCTGGCCCCGGGACCACACCATGAACGCGTTCATGGGTCTCTTGACCCGCTCCGGACTGTTTTTCTGGTTGGGGCCGGTGCCGGACGTGTTGGTGTTGCCCGAGCCCCCCGTGTTGGTCTGGGGAGCTGGGGGCTTCAGTTCAGTCTCCATCATGTTATACATCAGGAACAGCTTTTAGTTGGAGCTCCCGAGCAGAGGAAAAAAGAAAAGCCACAGAGACAAACTCCACAAGCCAGAGGCAGGACAGTGAGGAGCGCAGGGCTGCTGCTAAAAGTTACCTGGCGATTTTTCTCTGCAACTTTTTTCTCTGGACAAAAACAACAAGCACCAAGCCGCGTCTCCACACACTCTCACTCTCTCTCTCTCTCTCCCTTCTCGGTGAGTGTGTGTCAGAGCGTGTGTGTGTGAGTGTGTGTGACAAAGAGCCTTCTCCCAATAGGTCCCTGCTATGTTGTGTCCACAAAACTTCTCCCGTCGCTTCTCCGAAAAAGCATCAACAAACTGTACTTTTTCGCCTCTGTCCGCCTGAGCCTTGACAACTCCAGATAGTTTTTGAACAAGTTAATAGACAACCATTCATGTGACGGGGCTGTCAGCGAATAAATGGCTTCGACCTGGCCAATCAGAGGCGGCCTGCTCCCCTGACACACCAATGGGAGACATTAATTAGCATAAAGGGGCGGGGTCTGCTCTGCCCCGAGACACACGCATACACGCACACTCAGGCTGCCCATATGAGCCAAAATAAAGTACATATTTACTATTTCCAGGCACATGGAGAGATTTCTCTGGGAATATATATACCGTGGCACTTTGTAAACATTTGCTATGGTGGAGAGGGAGCTGCAAAAGCTGGCTGGCTGGCTGAAATTAGAAAGTGTCATTTTGCAAAGTGTACGAGAAAAATAGGACTAAAAAGTTTCTAAATAAAAAAATATATATGTCAAACAGTTTCTACTTAATAAGGGGATTTTATTAATGTTTTGGTTCACTTATTTATTCAAATGTGAAGCCTTTATTCTAACAATAAATCGGAAGTCATGCATAATAAAATAAGACTAGCCTAAAATAATTAATAAATAAATGTTTAATAAATTCATCACATGTTGACATTAATGGTGTCTGTATCATCTTATGTTGAGCAGCATTGTTCTCACACTGAGTCCCGGCCCGTGACACTGCTGTTGTTCAAAATCAAAAAGTCACTAATGCCCCCACTTACGGCCCCAATAACATAACAACACTTAAATAAACTTTGTTAGTTAACTCAAAGCATTGAATAGCGGTGGTGTGTGTGAATGTGTGTGTGAGGAGGAGGTGGGGGGGGGAAGCCACGGCTGGTTTTTAGCGTTGAAAAGAGGAAAGGTAATCCAAGATGTTTCCCCCAGTCCTTTTGTTTAGTGAAGTTGAATGCCAACACACAGAAGGCAGACGGGCTCATCTCAGCACAAATAAGCGGTTTTTGTTTGGGATGTTGTCGCTACATCTGTCCGGACAAAGACCCAACTCCACTCCACTTCCACTGCCACAGTGCTGCTGTTGTTGTTGGGGCTTTGTAGTGAGGGGCTGTGGGGTGGGGTGTAGGGTGGGGGGGGGATACACGGCCTACCGGGGACACGAGGGGAGGAGAAATAAAGGTGAGGAATATTTTAAGATAAAGTGTGTTTGCACAAAAGGCGCAGCTCATTCATATAAGCCTGAACAAGCGTGTCAGCCAATTAGTGTGAATGAAAAGCAGGCCTCCACCTGCTTCACTTGATTCTGGATCAAACCAACCACACTGAGATGATTATGAGATGAAAACCAGCATCATCGCATTTAAAAGCGGAATCACTCACTCATATAGTTTTAATGTCCAAAACGACTTAAGTTTTTTGGAGCTTGGAAGTGTTGCTGCCACTTGTTTTGCTTCTTTTCCTCAATCCCCATCTAAAGACAAGGCGTCCTGCTGCGTGACACCAGTGCCGCCTACTGGACAGAGGTGGGACTGCAAGCAACCCCAAACGCCAGACAGGTTTTTCCACACAGTGCAGAGCAGGAATAGAGGATGGCTGTTTTTAGAAGTTTCGTCAAAGACACAGGAAAAATATTATTTAAAATACATTTACCACCAGCAACAGTATAGAGCTAAAATATCTGACAAGAACAGGAGCTATTTAGTCACAACACAGCTTGTCTAGATCTGCAAGCCACACAATCCCAATAATTAAAGATAGATCAAGTACATACACCTGAAATAATTTAATTTAAATGCGTGTCTCGAGATTAAATCATAATTGAAAGTGAATAGATCAAGCCTTATTATTTTGTTTTAGTCATTTGATAATAAATGGAGGAGCGGAGCCCCCGTGCTCTCATTATGCCGGCCCCGGCAACCTTACATAAGATTCATCTTGTGCTTAATAGGCTGCGAGAGGCGACACATGCAGCTCGGTCCATTATAATGCAAGGTTGAAATAGGCCGCTCGGCTGCTATCTGCATCTGAGTGTGTTCCCCGCTACCTCTAATCTGCTTATGATAATAAAGGAACAGCGGGGCCCTGCAGCTCTCTGAAAGCAGGCCCCCATCCAGCCGGGAATGGCCCCGCATCCACAATCATCCTGAATTAAAGCCGTTGTTTGACAAAAACCAGGAGAAACTAGCGGGGCGGCTCCCTCGGACCACTTGTAAGCCCCCTGCTACACCAGGTTGGGATGGATACAGCAAATATAGGGAGCGGCACGCTGTGATATCAAAATACTGTTTTTGTGGTTGCACAAATTTAGGTGATGGGATCACTGCAAAAAAAAAAAAAAAACAAGCGACAAAAAAGAACAACAATATAACACACACAAAAAAATTATATTCTATTAAAAGCCGCGCAGAAAGACGTGTCATCGTGTTTAAACTCTTAAATAAACTAACATACAAATTATAATTTATGAGTATCGCTTTTATAATGGTACATGTGAATTTACCCAAATAAAATGCAAATATCAACAAAGGGATTAATTCTGTTAAAGGGAAACAAATGGTAACTCTATATGGCAATGAGACAGACAGATTTCAGGTGAAATGGAAATAAACTTGTCTTTTCTTGCCACTAGGGGCCGTACCAGGGGCTGGGGATGTAGCCGAGAAAATACTTTATGAAAACATTAATAAGTCCCTCTTGGAAATAATTGTAGAAAACATATAGGCCTGTAGCGCTAGTTTTTTCAACATGAATAAAGGAATATAATTGTTCATAATACTGAAGATACCAATAAGTCAGATGCTCAAAATATTGTTTCTTATATGTTACAATTCTTCCTCTTTCTGAAATAAATTTGGACAAATGTGTATGTAATTTAGCCCGACAATAAACAAATAAATGCGATTATGGCATAAAACATAAACGTCTATCAAGTTGTAAATTTGACAAGATCTGCGTCGACATGTTAGACTATGATGAATTCAAATATAAAGTGATAATAGTGAAATATAAAGTGAGAATATAATTTAAAAGGTGATATTCGGCAGAGTAAAATAAAATTAATCTCTATAATAATGTGATAAAAGCGCTTCAGTGTATATAAAAAAAATAATACAGAGCGTTTTGTTTGATTTGTAATTTAAACATTATGTTATTTAACATTGTTTCAATAAGTACTGAAAGAGGAAAATAAATAATTTGAATTAAATTACAAGCAGAAAGCAAATGTAAAATGTGATGACCATAAAGATGGTCTGTGTGTATGTTGAGGAGAAACCCAAACCGGCCAACAACAACTCAGGCAGTCAGTCAAGCTCATGATGCCATGCGGTGTCATTCCACAACACTGCATGTTTTACACACACACACCCCGACTCAAACACACACTAACATACCCTACACACCGACACACACACACACACAAACACACACACGGCTTCTCCTCTCCACCGCACTCCAACTTACTGCCAGTTTGGGAGTTGTCTTCCTCTCGTCTTGATTGGCAGAAATTAAACAAGATGCCATTTCGCTCAACCTCCTCCATATCTTCCTCTCGCTTCCCCCCGGCGAGGAAGCCTCAACTTGTCCGGGACAGAGCTCCCGACGCCGGCCGTGCAACGTCCACCCGGCACTCTCCGCGCCTTTCCCCCCATCCCCGGTAGTCCGCGCGGTTTCTATCCGGCAGCCGGCTCGCTTTGTCCGGCGTGCAGCCCCGTGGAGCCCCGCTGTCTGTCTGGAGCTCCGCTGTCTTCTTTCCGCTAGCCCTGCAACAAGAAAAGCCGTTTATGGCGACACACAATGTGAAAAGGGGGCCGATTTAAAAAGGAGAAGAATGCAAGCAAGAACAACAAAAGTCAGTTATAGCAAAGTCTATGCCTCTCCTCTCCTATCTTCCACCCCCTAGCTTAGCCCACATAATGAGCAGGAAAAAGCTTTATATTTTGTTCACTGGGTATTCACAGATAATTTGAAGCCATTGTTTCTGCCACAGATGGTTCTTTTTAATACAATAACGGTGCTCTTTGTGAATAGCGAGCCCACAATAAAAATCTAAAGCGTCCTCCTGAATAACCATTTTGTTCTCTCTTGTATAGGCCGAACAAAAGCGCCAGTGAGGTAATGGCCTGCCTTATTGAAAGCCTCAGAATGGGGATTTGATAAAGATTTTTTTCGCTCCTTTTTCCTTTTGCACAAAGTACACGGCAATGTCAAAGAGAAACTGACACGGCATGAAAAGGGAAAAAAGGCTCGAAAAAGTGCATGCTGTTGCAGGTTGCAAGCATTATTATAGTTATTATCATCATCATGATTTATATTATGACTAATCTGATTGTTGTTTGTATTATTATTTACATTTCTTAACTTTGTGCAAAAGTCAGAGGTGAGAGGTTGTTTTGGGGGCTGCAGCAGAGCAGGTCAGGTGCAGGCGTGTTATGGATTTTACAATGGAGCTTAAATCCAGAATACATTAGCCTCCAAAGGTCTGCTGAGGATTTGGCACAGTCTCATAATTTTGCATAGGGTGAGTCAAGTTGTGCTTGATAGAATTAAGGATTCAGGGCGCATACCCTTGGTGTCTTGCAGAAACCTCCTGTTTCTAATTCTACCCTTTTCACTACAATGGCCCAGAAAATATTGCATGCCCTTAAAGTGTTGATAAGGCACTGTGAAATGTCATAAATGCACGGATGTTAATAGTAGGGGGGAATCAGGTAGACTAATGTAACCTGCTAAGGTTGAGATGCACGCCTGCAGGTGTGTGCAGTCAACATGTATTAGCTCCTCCAGGATGAATCCTGCAGCCATGTGCAAGCCACCTCAGTCTGCCCACGGTTGATGTAATTCGTAATTAACTCATGGCTAATCAATAAAGCGTTTAACAGAAAGCACAATGGACACACAGGGGATGATCCCAAGCCAAACATATTGGATGTCACTGATCGTTACAAGGTGAGGACACCCTGTCTATCACAGAGGTGGAGGGCGAGGGTGGAGGAGTGGGGGGGTGCAGCAGGAAAAGATAGGGGCACTAGATGAGGGGAGAGGGAGATGAATGGAGGGAAGGAGAGAAGGGCAGAGAGGAGAGAGGGGATAAAGGGGGGGATAATGGAGGACAGGAGAGGTGAGGAGAAGAGAGCAAAGAATCCCATTTCAACTGGCCTGGCGTAGTTCATAGAACTACACACACACAGACAAACACACAGACTCAGTTTTCCTTTGCAAACATTATCCCTGCGTCTTATACCAATCACACGTATCAACACTTACACACACATTGGATTAAGAGCAAGACCTTTCATCTTCCAACAGCCTGCATCACACATAAAAAAAAAAATCAGCAGCAGATACTTTGCAGGATTTTTACTGAATCAGTTCATATCAAAAGAGAAATGCCTGTACACTGACAGAACACAACACGTGGCACTTCATATGACAATCAATATTAATAATAATGTTTTGTTGCATGTACAAAATGTGACAAAAAGCTCGTCAACAGCTAATTTCTCCCGTGATATGGAGCAGCACAAACCTTTTCATATTTGTTTGAACTAAATGTGTTCTTCTCCATGTCATTGGAAAGGTAATATCACATAAATGGATACTCCAGTTATTCAGCGTCTTGACACCATCAATAGTGACAGAAGGCTCTAAAACTGCTCTTAAAAAAGAAATAATCTGTATTACTTTCATAAATAAATGCCTATTTTGCTGAATTTCCATCAATTCATGAAATCTCTTTCACGTGCTGCATCGCCTTGCTGCATTTTTCAGGCTAAAATCCACTTGCAAACAGACTAAGTGATGCACTTAACATTTCTAGAATTTAGCGGTTTTCAATAGCACTAGCCACGACGGCTGAACAAAAACAACAGACAATGACAGAGACATCCACGGACACTGTGTATAGGTACACAACATTCCTAATGCCTACTCATCATTGAGCTTATAAGGGAATTACATCTACATCCAACAAGCAAAGACACAGAGTTGGTGACAGGTGATATCTGGAAGTGCAGTGCCGAACACCACAGCAGAGACCAGATAGTAGTCTGTTAGACAGGTTGAGTGAAGAAGAGGAGAGGGGAAAGCAGCCGAATCAGCGCCAGAGGAAGGTTTAAAGACTGTGACAAACACAGAGGCAGAGAAATACAGTGAGGATGTCAGAGAGAGGCAGGCACAGAGAGAGAGAGAGAGAGAGAGAGAGAGAGAGAGAGAGAGAGAGAGAGAGAGAGAGAGAGAGAGAGAGGGGGGGGGGGGGGAGGGAGGGAGGGAGAGGGGGGGGGGGGGGGGGGGGGGGGGGGGGGGGGGGGGGGGGGGATCAGTGCTCTCAGTGTGAATAGGCTTAGCAGTAAAGAAATATGACTATGCCTCTTTATCTGATCAATCTGTGCCATACAGTCTAAATCACAGTCGTACCACTCATATTAGAGAGCTGGAGCACTTTTAATTAGAAACCCATCCACAGAGGCTCAGTGTGAAAGCACAAGTCCAGTGGCACCACCAGAGCCTTTAGAAACACCAGCATCATCACTGAATGCTAATGCATCTCACATTGAATCTGTCTATTGACATGTGCACACACATTTACACACACACACACACACACACACACACACACACACACACACACTCATGTCAGTATTTCCATATGCATGAGAGTGGACACATTTGCTGCATCTGTTTTGTGTGTTTTCTCGCACCTCGGCCTGATGGGAGATCCACAGCGGGCTCCCTTTGTGTGTCTGCATAGTATTGTGATAGTGTGTGAGTATGTGTGTGTGTGTTTGTGTGTGTGTCATACAGAGGCATTGACAGAGTAATCAGTGAAAAGGGGGTCGCCCTATTGAGGGAGATGTGGCCAGCCACCTGTCAATCATGTCACACGCATAAACATTACCACACACACACACACACCCATTCATTATCACTGCTATACTTGCTCTTATGTGGGACATTATTACGAATGGCTGTTTTAAGGGTCATGCTGGGTCACTCACTGTTAAGGCTCATAACATGATATAAAGTATGCTCAGTAGTGAGTTCTGATGAAGTCTGATTTTCATGCCATGTACCCTCACCATCACACACTCCTGCCCTGAAATGTATAACCTTAAAGGCTGATCTGTATTTGTTTTTGGATGTTCCAAGTTAATCCTCAAACAAGATATTAGCAGATACTGAGTACTAAACAGTTTGAATCGAGATTTGGAGCATTAAATGCAATGCAACATGTTCTCATTTCCAGCTTATCAAATACAGCAGCCTGGTCAAAGGCCCTACGCTTCAAACTATGACGCTCTACCTAACCGTCCCCTAGTCTCCAGTCGTTACATGCATACGGTGTCTTTTCAAAATAAACTTTCGTTTTTCTTACAGGAAACAACATATAAGAACAATATAACCAATATGGTGTGCAACAGGTGCAATTTGGTTAGGTTTAGGAAAAGATAATGGTTTGTGTTAAAATCATAGACTGGCTAAAATAATGGATGTAGCCACTGTGACGTCCCCCATTAATTTGTGGACTCCAAGTTTGAAACCTTGAGTTTGGCATTATGGCTGTCGCCATCCTGGATGTTTGAAGCCAGAAGTGGCCATATTTAGACGAGAGGCTGCAGCTGTGAAGGAGCGAGGGGTCGATCTGACTCATAGACTGTGGTGACGCCTCGTAGACAGACTGTAACTGAAAGCAGCCACGCCATCGATTATGCATAACTTTAAGCCTTAATAAAACGTTAACAGGTGAGTTACATACAGGTTTTCCCCCTGTACAGTTGTCATGAATGTTGAATTTAGCTACATAGACTAAAACGGTTTTATGTACCAGGTTGTAAACATGTTTATTTCTGCTGTAAAGTTGGGCATTTTAACATGCACGTCTACGAGGATTGACTAAGTTAAAATAACTTAACTTACATTATGATTTAAGTCAATTACCCAGCCATGACCCTCTCCCCACACGGACTTTGTTGCTCAATGCTCTTCAACATCACCTGATTTCCTTTATGTTACCATCACAATCACTATGGCCATGTAGAGCGTCACAGTTTGAAGCATAGGGCCACAGACCAAGCTGCTGAATTTATGAGTTGGGATTGAGAATGTGTTTTATAGAACCACCCCTTTAATGACTTAAAGTATGTGTAAAAGCACTGCAAGATACATTCATTGTTATATTGGTCTTTGTTAAAAAATAAAAGAAGATAAACTAAGAGCCTCTGGCCAAAACAAAATCAAGAGAATATAGGACCACGTTAAAAATTGCATTTTACTATCACAGCATTAATATTAATTTCATATACTTAATTTTCCAGTTTTACACACAATAATATCACCTACAAAGAATTTCAAAATGTTACTATAAATTTTTATTTCATTGTAGACACTGTGGGGCGGCTGTGGCTCAGGAGTTACAGTGGGTCGTCCACTAATCAGACGATCGGTGGCTCGATCCCCAACTCCTCTAGTCCACATGTCAAAGTATCCTTGGGAAAGATACTGAACCCCAAATTGCCTCTGATGATGGTGGTTCCATCGGTGTATGAGTGTGTATGAATGGTTACTGAATAGCAGGTGGCACCATGTATGGTATCCTGGGCTACCAGTGTGTGACTGTATGTGTGAATGGGTGAATGTGACTTGTAGTGTAAAAGTGCTTTCAGTGGTCGAAAGACTAGAATAGCACTATACAAGTTATACAAGTGCAGTCCATTTACCATTTAGACAGGATAAATGATCACGTATGCCTGCACAGACAACATGGGCAGGAAGTAACAAACTATAGGCCAACTTTCTATAATCAAACTCTATAAAATTTGTAAATGTCCACCACTAGAGAAGAGTCTGGTGATACTGAAACAGTAACTGGCCTGTCACTGTCCTACTCTACTAGATGATGTAATGCCCAGCTTTGATGTTGCTGCAAGTTTCGGCGTGGACGGACAACTTTTCAAAAGAGACCTGAAAATGCTAGAGTGGACATAAATTTCCATACTGTATGTAAACAGCATTTTCAACTTTATCAGCTGTGGTATGGACATGGTCAGACTCTGAAAAGTGCAGGACAGACACTGTAAAGTTGAGGATTAGAGCTTTAAAGATAGTAAAAATGCTGACCACCAGAGGGGAGGGTGGTTGGTCAGTCCTGCAGCTGTTTGTTCAGGAACCAAAGACACGCAGACACAGCTGTCAGATATTTACAGAACAACACACCTCACTGGCATGTCATTAATAAGGAATGCAGCATAAACAGTTTAAACAGAGCAGATACAGAAAGTGTTTGTTAGAAAGGCCGCATGTGCAACCCACTGGTAGTGGACTAACAGGAAACAGCTGATAGCAGGAATTAGCGAACAGCTAGTAGCAAGAGGGAAACGCAAACCTGACAGACACTGTAAAGATGAGCAACTGGGGAGACAAGGAATTGCACGCCCTCCTTGCCCTCGCAAATGAAGAGGCCATTAGCTGTCGGATGACGGGGACGGGGAAGAACAGGCCAACTTATGAGAGAATTGCCGAAGGACTGACCAGCCGCGGCTTCCCTCTCACGTCACTGGTTACGTCACACGCTGAGCTACACGTTTTGTTACTTGCTCATGCCCCCCATTGCCCCGAAAAAGGCACATTCTGTATTAACAAAAGTAGGTAGGCGGCATTTTGCCGCACTCCCCAATTTTGTTTTTATACTGCCAATGCTTTCCTGCAAATTTGCACAATTTCTGTTTAAAAAGGGCTAGTGTGACTCGAAGGATGGATATTCATGGCCCTGAGAGGATAAAGCCCACTGACTTTCATAATCTATTGGCAGAAATGGTATATAATAATCATAACTATGTTTTCATAAGTGTATAATCACCTAAAAATAAGAAACACTGTGATTTTGTAACCTCAGAATGAACTGTTTATGTCTACATATGGAGCAGATCCTCTTCCATGGAGTTTACCATGTTGTTCTACATTAACCCAGAACAGACAATCTAAACACTGACTCTAGATAGGGCCATTCACATTTTCACATGGGCCACCGTAGTTCCTCTACACATTTGGTGCACGGGAGAAGTTTCAGGTCTGCAACCTCACGGCTCGATGCCACTAAATCCTACACACTGGATCTTAGAGACATCCACGCATCAAAGATTTAATCTGCCTAATAATTTGGTTTATTTATTATATTTATTTACCAAATACCTGCAAAACTAGTTGCATTCAGGCTCAGCTGGACATTTTACTAAAGTACGGCTATGTACTTTGTGCTAATTAGCAAATGTTAGCATGCTAACATACTAAACTATGATTAATGATAAACATATTGAACATTAGACCTGCTAAATGTCAGCATGTTAGCATCACAGACCCGCTAGCGTGGCTGTTAATCTTGTTTCTAAACTGCTTCAGTACATTCGGCCATTTTGCTCCTGTTTTGTATGGTACAAAGTCTTGACTACTGGATGAATCTTTAACTATGAAATTAACATAATGTATTTAATGAACTGATCCATTATCATCATTTATCTCAGGTTTATCACAGGCATTTCATGTACAGCTGCATCTGAAGAGTAGCGTGGTACCTAAGAGCAAAAGCACAAATGATGATCCACAATAATCCTGCCATATAGCTGAAATTTTTATTCTTTAGTCTGATGCCGGTTTGTTTGGTGAAATGTATTAGACCCTCACAAGAGTGACGCAATTATCGCCAGGTGTGTAGGGGAGGTACTGACATACAATAACCAGTTGTATATAACAAGCACGTTTCACAGACTACATTCCACCATTAATATAAACACCATTCTAAAGATATGCGTGTCATTTTCTACTTGCAGAGATCAGTTATCCTGTCAGAAAATATTCAAAACACCAATTAAAGAACCAGTAAAACATCCACACATTAAGACGACAGATGTTTAGATTTAAGATGAAACATGAAATTAGTCAGGATGAATTAATGTCACTACTGCAGACTTAGATTATCTAGATGATGATGATGATGAAAATGACATTTTTGTAGATTAGGTATTAAAGGATATATTATTCATAATTTTTAAATACTTGATTACAGGCTAACTTGCGTTTAAGGATCTCTTCATGACAACCAAACCATCGTCACTGACTGATGGTTACTAAAGGCTAATTATTTGACCGACTACGTGACTGTCATTATAAACTAACAAGTTAAAATGATGATCATCACTGGTCTGATAAAATACTGGATGAAAACACAGAAGCCTGATCATCAGATCAGCTAAATATTCCTCTGACATATTAAAATGACTATTTGTATAATAGCCAATTCAGTCCATTTGATTGACAGCTAATAATGATCAAAACCAATAATAGCCAATTACTTACAAGATTGACGAGCATCAGAGAATGTGATTGATGGCTAATGTGCCATTTGAGTATTTGGTGCCATTTCAGTGCAGAAGTAAGCCAAAAACATCTAATCGAAACATCAGATCAGCCAGATGAAGAAGCCGACATTAAAATAACTTATTCACTGAGCTGATTGATGGTTATTAATGATCGAGTCAGATTAGCAGACCGGCTGAAAGGAAAACTCTCGTCATTTGAGTGACTTTTAAAAATGTGCTGCAGAGTTACAAGCGGCTGCATCTGGCAAAATGAAAAGAGTAGAAAATGAAAATCTGGTTTACAGCCATCTGTCACATGAGAAGAGGAACCAAACGATCTGACAGACTGATAGTCTCTTGACAGCACACGGAGACACATCAACCAAAGCAGAGGCACAATGCACCACACTCAGCTACCATGTTTGTGCAGGTAAGTATAAATGTTTAAATGGTCAATGCAGATAACCGTATATTGCTTTTTTTGTACAGGTTTTGAGACATCCATATCTTAGATTAGATTTGTGCCTTGGCTCCAGTTTTTTTTCCAGTGAATGAAATTTTGGCTGTAGAGCTCACAACAGTAAAAAAAAAAAAAAAAAAAAATTAAGCTTAAAAAATTTTTTCTGACAGGGATCAGAAAAAACTAAAGTTGAACAGACCTTTTTCAAAGCAGACATTTTAAACGGAACATCCTTAAAGTTATTGGTTTCTCCTTTGCCTTTTCTTTGACAAGTAAAAATCCCTGCCGTGAAAAAGGTGGATTTGAATCGGATTAATTTGGAAATGCAACAATATTCAGAAAGCAAAATTTGTTCTTTAAATAATTTGTGAAATAGTTTTTTCAACTTCCAAAGAGGAACAGGACTGAAAAAAGTTTGGGAACCACTGTTCTGGATGATCCATACATGTCACTGAAATGGTTTTCACAGGAACTACTTTTTTTTTTTTTTTTTTTTTTAATTAATGAAAAGTCCCTATAAAAACTTTTGAGAGTGTTTTTCAGTGGATTGTCCAAAATAATGGGGACCTTGATCTTAGAAAGAAATTTTGCTGGTTATTTTCTAAATGTAATTTTGTGAAAGAAAAGGATGCATGCATGTACACTGTCAGCATGTTCATTAGAGTTTCAACACTTACTTTAATTTGGACTGTAGATGTGAGTTTTTATTCGCCACAGCACTGGAAGGTCGCAAAATTAGCCAAACCAAAATTAGCGTGTCTATGCAGGTTTCATTAACACGGGTAAACCTGCTTAACATAGACTCTTTTCCCATCGCCAGTAGCTGTAGCTGTAGCAGACAACTATGCCTTCTGTATGTGGTTTTTCTTTTTTTGGTGTGTCACGTTCTACGTCATGGACAGGCCAGAACACAGGTCAGTGAAAATGTTACAGCGGTTACTTCTGTACATATATCACTTACTTATTCAGTCACTCTTTCAAACTTGGTGCAGACTAATTTGGAACAATGTTTGACGGCTGCCTGGGTGGAGATGGATGGTATTTTGTGATGGCGCATCATTGCATCTCGCCACTGAAGGAGCTAATATCTGTGCATTCACTCAAGTATTGTGTTCCGATCAACACTGATCAGAGCCAGAGGCGATAAATACATGTGTCTACTTTGGAGGCATTTGACCTGGGTGTGAATGCCAATTAAAGCCTTCCCCACTGCATTAAAAAGCCAGATGTAAGCGGGTGTAAGCAGGTTTTTTGTGCAGTGGGAAAGAGGTTGAAGTGTCACAAAGTGATCAAATTATTGTACAATATGGGACTTTTGGCAGTATTGATCGTGCATCACACAGAGGACAAAATATCGTACAAGTGTGATAATTATCACACATCTGGCGACACTGGCCACTGAACTTTGACAGCTATCAAAATTCACAATAAAGGACAACAACAACTTAATACTAAAGCCACAAGCTTCAACAACCAATCAAAAGGGCCGCCAGTCACCTGAGACAAATAACACAACTGATCAAAAACATCCCTAAAATACAAATTCAATTCAACTGACTTTCAATGTAGTGGGGTGGTGCCAGAAGTCTTGCAGACTGAGACCTCAAAACCTGGTCAAATAAAACTAAACTATGTGCATGGCTACACCAGAAGTAAATGAGGAAATAAGCTGTTTTGTAATGTTACACACACCAATGGCTCAAAGTCAAACTCTATATCCATTTCTGTGCGTCTCTCTCACACACTCTTTGATTCTGGAGCTTCTACCTACTCTCTGTAACATGCCCAGGCCTCAACACACACACTGCAGCTATATTACACATGTATACATACAAGACATTTCACACTCACTCCATCATACACTCATCTCTCTCCTCTCTCATCTCACTCCCGGCCACCGCTGGTTTTGTTTACAGGCCAATTTGAATGAGAATGAATCTCTCTCGGATTTTTCTAGAAAGCGGTCTAATCCACGCAGGCTGCTGCGAGGCCCCGGCCCTTTGTTTGGGATTACTGCAGCTTAGCGCTAGCTAACAATGAGGAGATGAGCAGCTCACCTCATTGCCGCTAATGAAGTGTGGAGAGTCATTTAGCCGCTAGCTAGCTGCTACCGAGCCGAGATGATACCTTCACACACGCCTGCACACACGCAGATACATACACATATGTTTGTATTACTGTACATGTGAGGACACTGACTGATGATATTCATTTCTGAACTTCTTATCCCTCATGGATACACACTGAGCCACTTGAACTCAAGTGTTGCCCTTAAATTTCCTCTCAAGCAGCTTCAAAGTTAGAATAAGTGCATTACTGCAGACTTCACAGCATCATCCCACTGACTCACTGTCTGTATCATGTTAGTCTAAACACTTAATTGAAGCTATTATGGTTGTGATGACTAAAAAAAGACACAAATTCAAGATGTCATTGTTTATCACAGCAGCATTCCTTTAGATGGAAAACGCATAGATAATTTTGATCCCATTTCTCTGCCATAGAGCAACATAGAGCATCTGAAACTACAGTTGGTGGAGCCCAAAAAGAGCTGAAAGAACAGTGGACTTACATTTATCAGATGGAGACGCACACACACACACACACACAACTGAAAAGAAATGCTAATGTTGCCCTGTGTCTGCAGTATGTGTAAATAGGCAAAAGTTTGCTCATGAATTTGCTACATTAACTTTATAAAATGAGCATATGTGGGTAGTTACAACTTGTTTATGCTTCCCTCAGAGTGATCAAAAACTGTGTTGTTTTAGGTTAAATAATGTGTCAGCTCTGGCTACGATAAGGCTGTGTTTCGACGGACATCACCACATGCCCCAATCAACGTAACATGATGCTATTTTCATTTTGAATTACACTATTAGAAACCTGAAAAAATTATTTTTAAGTGTCCGATGCTGCTGGAGACAGCCAAAAGTGATGTCCCTCTGAGTAGTAAAAATAAACACTTCCATGTTAATACTGACTGGTTTGTGTGTGTGTGTGTGTGTGTGTGTGTGTGTGCACGTGTGGGGGGAGAATATAAGCCATGGTCACCAGGGTGAAGAGGCCCCGCGGCAACAGGAGAAGCAGGAAGATTTAAGCTTGGCAGAAACACACACACACACACACACACACACACACACAGCAGAGGTCCACACTGAGAGTATGTTGGCCTGTCTTCTGACAAAGTGACTGAGCCTGGCATCTGATTAGCACGGACTGAGAGGAGGAGAGGATTTTGATGTTTATCCAGGTCTAGGGATGATCATGGCAGGTTCAGACCTCTGCGCTGGACTTGGATGGTTAGCAAGGGAATGGCAGTGCTTTGGTAATGGACCAGGACATTCCCCTGACTTTTGGACACACACACACACACACACACACAAACACACACACAAAGTACACTAACACACACGTGCATACACAAAAGGTTCGATCACTTTACTTACACGAACCTTTTTGCTGTCATCTTTATATAATACCGTTGTAGTAACATCCTTGTAGTAGCAGTAGAAAATTGATACAACAAAAGCTCCAGAAATTTGCATTATCTGTGACAAGCAAAAGAAGACTGCAGAGCACTAAACCAAATCAAAATAAAAACTTTATCTGAAGATTTACACTACCCCTCTAACGTGCACTAAACACACCACCAGCCACCTGTAAGCCTCAGCTGTTTGTTTACTGTCACAGTATGGTGTCATATTTATAGCAGGACATCACCTTGAGAAACTAACACTCCTTACATACACGTAAATATTTGAGGACTGCTCTGTTCCACCCTCTCATCGTCTATTTAGCACCTTGTCTACTTGACAGAGACAGCAAACTAGCTCCACAACATGGCCAAACCCCAAGTATGATGCTGAATATATTAAACTGTGTGGATTTTGAATGAATGACTAAAGAGAAATCTGACATGAACTGTCTGAAGTTAATATTACCTCGGTCCCACAGAGCCCATTAGTCTGTCTCTTATAACAATGTAAGGTACAATGTTCTTGTAAAACTTAAGGCGTACTGGCTAGGTTACTGATTGAGTGGGAATGTTTGCTTTTTTTGCAACACCCTGCTGCGTGCGCTCTCTCTCTCACTCACACACACTCACACACACACACACACACACACACACAGAGTTATTTCAGTCTACAGTGTCTCCAGCAGGCCCACAGAATGTCGAACAGTTAGAATCACAGAGTCAACAAGCTGTAAAGCGAAGAAGTCATAAATGTTCAGTGTTTATCTTCAGGCTGAGAAACCTAGCACCTCGCTGATAATGTGTGTGTGTGTGTGTTTGTTTCAGGAAGGCCTCAAACTCTGTGGTCAGGACAAGTCGTGACTCCCCAAACACACACACACACACACACACACACACACACACACACGTCTCCATCCTATTTAAACAGCGCCTGTTGAATTTCACAACCAGCTCATAAAGGACGCAGAAATGCATTGAGGTCCACGGGAAAATAAATCAAAGCTGTTTGCGTAACTCAGTGTGTGTGTGTGGGTGAGTGTGTGTGAGTGCATGTGTGCGAAAGGCAAAGAAAGTGTGACATTACAAAAACCCAATAAGAAAATTCACTCAAAGGCATAATGGCATGGCTGCATACGAAAACTGTGTGAGCAGGTGCCTTTTTGCCAGAGACACCACTGACACAGCGTTATAAGAGGAGGCAGGCTGTAAACATGTTTACATCCACCTGCTTGTGTGTGCATTTGGAACTTGTGCATTAAATACCTGAATGTGAATGCAAGAATTTTTTTCCGAATATTGCAGAGTTTTTATTGGTTGCCAGAGACGGTAACGTTATAAAGAGAAGATGCAATTAAAGGTGATTTAAAAAGATTTTCTTTCTGTAAGTGATGACATTGGAGGACGCGCTTTATTCACTTTTGCCACTGTCGATATAGAATCAGTATGTTCCCACCACCCTCCATTTAAGGCCTCCACTAGCAGGAAAACACAAAAATAAAAGATAAAGAGGGTGGCTGAAAAACATGGAGGACACATTTTAATTTATTAAATCAACATAAATACATCTTCGGGTAGAAAACAGCAATTAAATTCTGTTATTTACACAAGTTACAAGGCCTTTTTAACAGCAAACATTTTGACATGTCACAGTAGGAAAAGCATAGGTACAAAATATATATATGATCTGAAATCCATTTGGCTGCGTGAGTTTCAGAGCCCTGGTGTTGTGCATGCTGGCTCACTGTCACAATGTCATAACTTACATGTACTGGGACACTGGAAACAGAACAGAGCCATTGTTAATGTTTCAGTGACATCTCTGCTTCTTCTGTGACAAGTCAAAATGTCTGCTGAGAAAAAGGCCTATTATGTTATCGTGTAACACTCAGGAAAATTTGCATAGCAATATTTGATGAATTTGCTTTTTCCAGATTTTCGGATATTTTTCTTAAAATTCTTTAACATTCTGTTGGAAAGTAGACGCTTAGAGGAACAAAGTACACTATTCTCTGGATCATAAGTATTAATGAGATAAACTGCAGTATATACATTTTACACAATGCTGTCTATTAAAGTACTCACTAGTATATAAAATATTCAGACTCATGTTCTTGCACAAATAGCCAGGTGACCAAATATACCCCACATGACTATTTCTGGCTACATCCAAGCAAAAAGCGTAATATTTTATCACATTTTATCACTCTGAAAGGGGCCACATTCTTATACTTTGATTCTTCAGTACATGTTGCAGCTAATACTCGCAGTTTGCAAGTTTTTAGATACTGCTTCTTTTACTTATGCAAATGATTTGAGTGTTTATTCCTCCGCTGACATGCTTTATAGCACATGCAACAGATGGCAACATCTGTCTGTGCAGTGAAAATGAGTGTGTGTGTGTGTGTGTGTGTGTGTGTGTGTGTGTGTGTGTGTGTGTAAACATGTGCATATCATCATCAGCGGATACATATCGCTAGGATATGTTCCTACTTGCTGGCGTGTTTGCTTGTATTATTTCACAAGAGCATTCCTCTGATTATCATCTTGTATTAATGTGAAAGTGTGTGTTACTCTCGCTCTATGTGTGTGTGTGTGTGTGGTGCTTGTATGTGTGTTTGCCCTCTACCAAAGGGCTCCAAGCTGTCATGTTTTAGCCTCCTACGGTTAACATCTGCTGCATTTAGTGCTGCCATGTCGCTCTGTGATACACACACTGCCTAATAGAATCAAAATCACATGCTGCCACGGTTTATCATGTAACACACACACACACAGGCTCATTATTCTCAGCCGGTGAACCAACCAGTTGCTGGATTATAGATATATAGATACATATATATAGATATATATTTTAAGGACTTTAGACATTTTATTTTAGTATGTTGACATATTCTAATTGTATTTAATCATGAATATCGATGGCAATTAATGTAGAACACATATAGACAGATATCATGCGTGCACTGCCAACTGTGTTTTTCACGTTAATTTTTTTCTCTTATTTTGCATTAAATGTGAGTTTTATGTGAGAGTTTTGTGTGTATGCACTGGGAGACTCATTTGCCAACATTTCCGTAGCACCACAACAAACACATTCATTCTGACTCTGATCACATCCAGTTAACAAGGCTCCCCATACAGTGAAATGGCTTTTTGGGTGACTTTTTCAGTCAATTTAAAGGTTTCAGACTTCAGCCACAGCTGGATTCTCTGGGGCTGGATACTTCACTACTTTCAAAAGTACCTAAAAATCATTCTGCTCTCTTTCTCCGACACAGACGACCGTAAAAATCCAGTCTTCATAACAGCTTCACACCTATTAGCTCTGATGTGGAAAACTAGATGACTCCACTGATGTTCACATCATCAGCCCTAATACCAAATATTTCTGGGCTCCCGAACCCAAACAATGCCGGCATCTGCTGCCGGACCACTTCTTTAATGGAAAACCCTCTCATCACTCTGGCTCCCTCTTTCTCTCTGTGTCTGTGTCCTTCGCTCGCCCATCCAGGCACTAATGTAAATGAAAAGCAGTGGGACGGGGTGTGTTGTTAATGTGTGGACAGGGACAAAAAGCTGAGGGTCTGGGGATATTGTATTGGCCCTGTGACACACATCCCAACCTCAACACACACACACTCACCACCTCCTCCTCCTCTATTGACGGTCAAAATCAATAAAAATGATCTTGGAGTCCATCCACCATTTGGCTGCATCATCTTGGAAGTGCCTTCTTTAGGATATAGCGGCCATACTGTACAATGGGCCAGCCAAGCATGTGTAATTTGCCATTGATTTCCACCCCTCCTCCCTCTCTCTTCCTGACTCCTTAGCCCCTAGTCACTGCACACAACACAAAAAAAACTAACTTCATCATACACCCCGTTAATGCACATGCACAATAACCCTCTTTTCTCCTGCCCTCTGGTAATTTCACTCTTTCTTTATCTTTTTTGCTTTCTCTCTCTTTCCTCCTTTATCTCCTTCGTGCTCCCCTCGCTTCGTGCTCCAGCCCTATTCCTGAAATCTCTTCACAGGTCACTGTTCTTTCACTGCAGTAATGGACGACTTGTGCAAATGCTGTTTGTGCCCAACCTGGTTTTTTTTCTCCGTCTTTCTGCCTCTATTCTTCTTCTGGAGTGAATATCTCAATATTGATGTTGTCAACCACTCATTTCTAAACACATTTTAGCTTTTCTTAGCAATATCTTTAATATTTTTACTGTATATCTGCAACTTTTATTAAGCTTCAACATGATTTTTTTTCTCAATCTCAGATCTCTTGACCTTAATTCATCACTTGGTTGAAATGAACATTGACCAAATAATCAAGTGTTTTCTGTTGAATACATGTGAAAATTTGAGGTTTATATGGTATGACTGATGACGTGCACTCATTTTGTAATGTTTTCTTATCTAAAGACTCCGACTGATGACTCTGTCACTCTCTTCTGAAACCTGGAACCATCAGATTTTTGGATTTTTTTCCTTGAAAAATGACTGGAGAAATTTCTTCTATTCAATTAGGGCTGCCCCTGAAAGTCGGAGATTTGAATCATAAATTGGAGACCCATCAGTCGACTGAGATTGTTTCAAGTCGAGAAGTCTTTTTTTTTTTTTTCCCGCTAGTCAGTGTGCTGTGCAGTTTTCTTCTGGGGACGTTTTGGTCCCCATATTTTGCTGCAGAGTGAGGGCAACATGAGGCTCCAAGATAACATTATCTTCTCTCCTCTGCTTAGAAGTGGTGAATTTACAGCAAACAGCAACTCAATACAATAGCCTCTGGCTTTTGTTTGATATCTAGTGTTGGCAAAAAATATTGTCCATTTCCGATCTGTCTGCAGTTAGCTTGTTTACTATATTATGTGAACACTGAGCCCGTTCCAACTTAAAAACTTAATATGGAAAAGAAACTAATCTTCAAATACTCATATTGAACAGCCAAATCCAATTTGACTGACATAATTCAGGTACAACCCTATAATCACCTTACTGATTAGTACACTAATCATTGCAGCATAAAATCCATTTGAAACCAAATAAAGACTGCAGTACTTACAGTCTCAATCGACAAAAAGTAATAAAAGTAGAAAATGTCTCAAAGAAGAAATTCATAAAAGCAGACATCTCCAACCTCAAATTTTGGGTACTTACATTTTCCACTGAAGATTGGTTTCAATAGCAAAAGTTTCTAATCGTGTCATTACATTAACGTTTTTATCACTGCTGATAGCATTTCCAATTATAGGGGTGACATTTTTGTCACAGTGATGCAACACTCAAACTATGATGCTCTGGGTACCCCTGCAGTGTCAGTCAACTTCTGTGTTCTCAGGAAACGTGGGTTTCGCTACCAAAACTTCTTAGTTAAGTTTACAAAAGAAAAAAACCCTCATGTTTTGGTTAAAGTATGTAAGTGTATCACCGAACTTATGCAAGAAACTTAACAAGTCTGTCACATGATCTTAACAAGGTTATGTTGTTCAAAGACTTGACATTGATATTGGTCTCACAATGGATATGAACAGCGGTCTCCTGGGTAAAAGTCCTGAGTGTGTTTAACCCATCCACCACCTCTCCCTCCCACCCTAACTGTGTGGATTTTCTTACACTTTATGCTACATCGTTGCCATGGATAGAGTTAGTTGAAAGCGTCTCACACAAACACTAAAATGTGCCTTGTGTGTTGGTATTAAACGCCAAGGGCCACTGACCAAACTGCCGTATTTGATGCCCAGGGAAGAAGAACAGGTTGAGTGATGATGCCTCTGTTTACAGTGATGAACTTTCTAAACTTTCTGATAATATTTCTACTCACAGCGAGAACATTCCTTTACTTGGTGATGATGTCTCTAAGGTAACACTAACACCTGCAGGTTTGCTCGCCTGGTGAAGGCCTCTCTAGGTTGGTTGACGACATCTTTAACCTCAGTGATGAATGTTTCAAAGACCCAAGACCTAAATCTGATTGTAAAACCTGGTGTATATCATGACAAAGATGTAAAACAACATACGTTCAACTTAGACCTGAATCTGAAGAGCTTGTTGCTCCAGAACCACATGCAACATTCATGAACACACACACACACACACACACACACAGACACACACACACAGACAACTGTCAGTCAGTCTTTGAGAGCAGTGTGTTGTTTGTTAAGTCTGACACTTTGCCTCAGCCGCTCTAAGCCTATTACTGTATTCTTTCTCTGCTGTTCACAACACACACACAAACATTCACACACACACACACGGTGGTGCTATCACTAACACCGTATTCAATAAGCCCATAGCATATCCTTCAGCCATATCGCACATCATTCTCCCTACAAACACACCCTCCATCACACACACACGATATCTGAATCTTTTTTTTTCCAGAGTGGTGTTGTCGTCGCTGTTTGTTGAGAGTATCATTTACAGCCAAGGTGTTTGAAGAAAGACACCTCTCCCGTGGCGTGGTCTATGTGTGTGTGTGTGTATGTGTGTCTCTTTGGAGTGGGGCTTTGCTGCTCCTGACACCGTTATCAGCTCTAGTCGAATGTATTTCTTATCGAGGTGGAGGTGTGGAGGGAGGTGGGGAGGAAGGGGGGGGGGGGGGGCGACGACCGACAATACAAGCTTATCAAACGTCCTCAGCCACGATTCAGCCTGTCACTCAAGACCTACGTGCACGCTCACACAAGCACACACACACACACACGTATACAAAAACACACACAGACAGGAGGCCCTTTTTTGATTGATAGATGGCTTTCCCAACAAATAGAAAGCTGGGATCAACATCCTCATGGCCTCTTTTTACCTTACACACACTCATGCTTGTGCATAACGTATGTGTGTCTGTGTGTGAGTGTGTGTGTGAGAGAGAGAACATTCCAGAGTAACAAAGGTGGGATTAGGGATGCATTAGTTGGCCATGGAGCGAGAGGCCTGTCAATAACAGCAGCCAGAATAAACCCTGAAACCTCGATAAGAAGACAAAGGACGAGTCAGATAGCAGCAAGCAGAGAGAGAGAGAGAGAGAGAGAAGGGGGGAGGGAGGGAAGAGGGGATCAATAGGGGGAGAGAGGAGGGGTGAGATAGATGGATGGAAGGATGGAGTGAGGGGATCAATATCAAGAGACAGGAGGAGAGAAAGTTTTCTCAAAGACAAGAGAACGGGTGAGGCTGGGTGAGGATAAAGGGTATGAGGGAGAGGAGGATGCTGAGAGTAGGGATGTGGCTAAGAAGCAGGGTTTGACTGAGATGAGTTGATAACTTTTGGGATTAGGAGGCTTCAGTACTGATTGGCTGTATTTCGTCTCCACATCTTCCTTCACTTCAGTGACACAAACAGCAAAACATGGAAACAACTAAAACTTGCTGTCTCATTGTTCTTTGTCAACTAATTATTTCATCAAAGTCCATCACGTTCATATAACTCCACATTTGAGCCTGGCTTGTCACTCCACCTCAGCTGGAGGCTATGTAATAATAACTATATATGTAATATGTAGTTTCCCTGTATTTCAAATGGAGGAACCAGGGTCTGAATTCAGTTCCTGGGCCCCCAAAATGTCTGTGTTCTGGGGGTAGTACTTTTCCATGGCTCAGAGCCTATCAGGGTGCAGTTTGGAGTTTGAATTTCACTTACTGGTCAAAGACAAGTCTTTAGACTTTTACAAGAGTCCGGTCTCACTCCGAAGTTGTCAAAATGCAGTGCTTGGGCAGTTGACTTGCGGACAAGGACAAAAGTTAAGGCGGTGAAAGTCCTAGTGGAGTGGAAGGGGTGGTGGAGGAGTCCAACAAACACCGACTGTCACCCAAGAGAGCGGTGTTTGCGTCCCGTCAGATTCTAAAGCCAAACCCTGTTCTTTTTATCCTAATCCTAACCACGTGCTTTTGTTGCTTAAACCCAAACATGTGCATTTGTCGTTGAATGAAAAAAAACGTCAATTCGTGGTGTTGTACCGACGTACAGTAGTGCATTTATTTGGAAAGAGACTATATGTATATGGTAAATTCCCTGTGATAACAGAAGTGTATCTTGAAAGCAGACAATGCATGTAACAGGCAGAACTTGACACAGTGTCCCAGAACATCAACAAACAATGCACCCAGGGTGCCTTGCAAGTCGTATATGAACGTGGAAAGTCCATTACCAAGCACGTCAATATGTGACGAGGTTGAAGCGAGAATGTGTTGTTTACAACCACCCTGTTTCCACTGCAGGAACTTTTCCATGTGGCCAGGAGGAACCAGGGTACAAATTTAGTCTTCAGTCATAGTTAATGGCCACAAAAAAGCACTTGTTCTGGGGGTAGTAATTTTCAGTGGCCCAGGACATATTAGGGTGGCGTTTGCAGTACTGAGCATCACTCACTGGTCAAACCAAAGGATGCTCCAACATGTGTAAAACACCATGGTTTTCTGCCCCGATTGACTGAAATGGCAAATTGAGATGCTTTTGTTAAAGCCTTGTCTCTTCATCAACCAACCAGACATCTTTTAAGGACAGCACAGAGAAACAGCCTTCACTGTCTCATGCATACACTCTTTTTAGTGCTTTTACCAGAAACACAGTGAAAATTGAAGTGTCTGAACCAAGGTTATTATGAGAGGATCCTCAATCAAATGGTAGCCGCCTGTTTTTGCTTCATACTCGTCTTTAAATGTGGAATCCCAAATATACAATCAATGAATTCACAGCCCCCCAGAAAGACCGTTAATATCAGTGTCACCACTCGACACCTAAGGGTTAACATGTGCAATATTTCTTTTCCTCAAGAAATGAATCCTGGTTAAAAAAAGCCTCTAAAACACCAAACAGACTGTTCAGACTAATCTGTATACATCCAAAATTAATTTTGCTCTTTTTAATGTTTTCTTTTGTTTGTCTGCTTTGTTTGTATTCTTTTTCCCCCTGTGTGCTGTAAACACTTTGGATAAGTTGTGTTGTATGTAAAGTGCTATGTAAGTAAAGTTGATTGGATGCAAGTTGTGCAGGGGCAGCACAAAGAAAGATGTAATTTATCAGTGCTTATTTAGTAATAATTTAAGTAGCTGACCAACAGCACTGCAAAAATCCACACCACAGTACCATAATTATTTTAATATTCTGGCTTTGGATCTTGGAAAATTGGGATGAGATAATACCACTTAATTTAACTGCAGTTTTAGTTCAGATCAACACAGTAGTTTCAAGAACAAGTTTAAATCAAGAATTGGCTCTCACTGAAATCTGTAAGACTATATCATGCATAGTAAGTAGCATTTTCCTTTTTGGGGGGGCAAAAATCAATATTTTAAGGTATATTTCTAACTCGGTAAGACTAATATCTTGCAGTGTATAGGTTTGTCACTTCAACTATATATAATAACACATAAGCTGGTTTACAAAGGAGATCCAGCTGAGGCCTGATGAGCTACGTTTTGATGGAAAAGGAGCTAAATAACTCGCCTGTATGCTATTTATCATCCTGCCAAAGACGTGCCATCTTGAATTGGCGGTTGAAGAGCGGCGGGCTCTTAGTCACAACAATCCTACAGAGGCTTGAACCAATGACAGCAGGGCGGCGGGCAGCAGGCGGGTGGGGAGGGGGCGTGTAATTTTTTCACCGGCTCTCATTAATTGATTTCCCTCCTTCATTTATACTGGAAACACTACATAGGTCTGGGAGGTATAGGTAATGATACAGAGGGAGAGACATGAATACTGAGAGAGGGAGAGAGGGGAGAGAGAGAGAGAGAGAGAGCATCTTGTTGCCGTCAGCGTGGCAGCGAGCAGCTAGCTGTCACACAAAGAGACAATGAGGCCCAGCAACAAACAGCCACTTAAAAAACAGCCTGGCAACAGAGAGCAAATTCAATTAGAGAAGTAATTAGTAGATACAGGGCCAGGCAGCGGGCTGCCGCGACGCCACAACACAGGAATTAATAGGCGCGGATAGGAGGAGGACGCTGTCATAATTAAGAGGCAATCACCTATGTCAATGAATACCTAAAAAAAAACACAGCCCCCCAACGCAAAACTATTAATTCAGTGATCAAAAAATATTTCAGGAGATGATTAATACAGCAAATTCATTTTAAAAGACTAATTTCTGGAAAGATAGCAAGACAATTGCACATAATGTACTCCGCCTGGCATTTATATTGCTAATTAAATTTTTTCTTTCTGATAATTTGTGGAAGGATTGCTCTTCCCTGTCCTTCTCTCCCCCCCCTTGTGTGTGTGTGTTTGCTTCTTCTTGAGTTATGAACCAATGGAGGCAGTGTTGCAGCAGTGAACGCACAGCAGAGGCTGCCGAACAGAGCCGTGTCTCGAAACGCCTCCCCGCAAAAACGCCGCCACGCATGGTCGAAAAAAACAACATGAAAACAAAAAAGAAACACAAAAAACTTGCCATTTCTTTCCTTCTTCAACTCTGCAACATCCCTCCGCCCTCCCTTTATTTATCTCCCCCTCAACACCACCAGCACCACCTCCCCCACAACTCCGCAGATACAAAAGACCCAGCAATTAAATTAAACGATAAGGACGTGAAATAAATCAGCAGGTTATTGATTGATTTGTCTCTCTTGGGGTGGGGGTGGAGGGCGGTGGCAGCTATCATTTCACACCAACAGCTCCTCTATCGCTAACTAATTACTCTGTTCCTAAAATCCCTCAGATGAGACACCAAGGTTTCATATAGCAGATAGAGGGGCTTTGCAAAAACATAGGACTAAAGAGAGACGGAGGGATCTGAAGGATTAGAGAATCATCAGAGAGTGTAAACAACAAGAGAAATGTTTCTTCTGGGTAGCCTTGGCGTCTAAAATGCAGTAAGTGACGGGATTGTTTGTCTTTCGGCCTGATGTTGCTGTCAGCCCCATCAGTGTAGAAGTCCTGATGCTGACGGAAAGTCATTAATCTAAACAATAACCACGGAGCTGCCCAGAGACACAGCAGTGTGAATGTAGTCCAAGGTTTCTCGTGCGTCTCGACAACTGAAAGGAATACACTGGAACGTGAACTCTTTAATGAATATATGCAAGCTTACTGGCCACACAATTTATGTACATACAGATCAAGATACAGCAACTCAACACTAAAATGCATAATTTGTAAATTTATATGTCTACATAATGAAGACAAAAATGGCGAAGGTATTTATTGGGGCCTACTTGACTTCCCTTTACTGCACTGAGTACACAAATACTTCAATATGTATAACATATACAACAACAGAGATCACCACAGAGTAAATAAATGAGAAAAACAAGACACACAAAAAATGTATGTAAGTAAAAACATCCCACAAAATCTAGAAGGTGGACTCTGGCTTTAGATATAAATGTTAATCAAACTGTTTCAAAGTCTAGAATGAACTCCATTGTATGGAACTTAGCAGAGCAAAAAACAGATTTTTCTATGTTCTTATTTTCATTTTAGGCACGTTAATCCATCTGTAACCGTAGTTCCCAACCTTAGTGGTTTGTGATTACTTATAATGAAGCAGTGTCTGCTTGTGACCCCTCGTCCCAGGTTTCATAAGTCCATGAGTTGTGGACATTGATTTTCACATCGAAGGTTAGTGTTTAAGTATTACCTAAAATTCCATGCTCCACGTGAAAAAAGCAAAAGTCGGAAAAAATGAGTGTGAAATTAAGCAGAAAAACAATGTTTCTTTCTTTCTTTTCTGATCAGTCGACTTACCATCCTTCACATTTATCTTGTAACCAGTGGAGAGTTCTGACCCCAAAGTAGAGTGTTCCAGGGATGACGTTTTTCTGTGGGCCAAGATGGAAGTTAACTACGCCCTACTTCCATTTTTCCATTGGATATTGGATTATTGCAGAGGATAAGCTCTGTGACAAACAAACATTTATGATAATCTTCACGAATGAACACCTCTTTCATGATTATTAAAGCCCAAGTGCGATCAAAGTAAAAAGCTAACATTAGGCCAACAAATTACACCTCTGTCACATGATTTAACATCCCTACCACAACAAGGCTGTTGTGTTTGGCATGATGACGTTCTGTAGTCTCATTTAATAGCTTGTTAGCAACTTCCTTTTTTACATCAAAGTTTTAAAATTCACAAGTGGGGTATTAACTGACATGTTTTATGTTGTACAACAAAAGTCTCTTAAGCTTGTGTTAACCACAGACCTTCATTCAGGCATCGAACCAAAAACCCATTCAAAAAACCCACTGATTTTGAGACGAAGAAACCAGGAGTGCAAAAATGCTAACTCATTTATGGGATTTAGGACTCATTCCAGGGGCACATGGTTGGGTTTCTATCCAAATGTAGAGCAAATCTTAACCACATTTTCAGAACATCCACAAAAGAAAATGCAAATGTGTGCACTTTCACATCGACTACTGTTATGGAAATATTGGGAGTTGGTTCATTGAGAGAAGCAGTAGGTGGCACAAATTTTCTCGTCAGGTGCCATTATACCACTGCAGAAGAAGAGGGCCCAACGAGATGACTTTATTTATTTATTTAAAGCGCGTCAGTCAAACCTCAAATGAAGGAAAACAACTAAAGTATAATAATGGAGAGCACACTGGACAATAGAAATAGAGAGTTTTGAACAACTTACATTACAACTGTGTGCTCTTGGAAGACCTCTGGTAACAGCACTATGTGTATACCTGAGCATGTTAAAAGCCATCTAGAGATGATGAAGAAAGCTCACAGTGGCCTATGCAGTGATGCTTCATAACTGTACATCATCATTCATTTGTTGTATCGGTTTTCATTACACATTGACATTTAACCAGTACACCAGCTTTTTTTTATTTATTTTTTTACCTGACACAAGCATAAAACTTTTTTGCGATATTTCGAGATTTTGTCGAACTTTTGACATTTCCTCTCAGGCTCAAGAGGTGGATGGAAATGAACCTACTGTTCGATTCAAACACCAAAAAAGCGGCCAATGTTTTTTCCTATTGTTTGCTGCTGAATTTAGTCCCCAATGGCAATCTGCCTATAAACCTATTAGAGAAACCAGACTCGTATAGAGCTACAAACAATTTTGCACCAAAATTATCTGAAGGTTTTAAAATCCCTTTTCTGACCTCCTAAACTTCCATCAACCTCTAAATAGTTAAAACACATAGTTCAGAAATCACTCAGAATGCAGCTGGATCCTGGTAGATTATGGTCTATATATTTTATGCAGACCTATTAAATAAATAGGTGTAAGTGAGAGCTCTGGTATAATTTAATTTAAAGATACAATAATCAAAAACAGACCTCTGTTTGTGGTGTTGTAAGTAAAAACAAGCATTTAACCTACTAAAAGAACTAAACCGATTAAGACACAGGAAAACTGTGGATCAGTCTCAATTTTCACACCAGACAGAAATACCTTCACATTTTCTTTCATTTTCTATGTGGAAATGAAAAGGAAGGGCCAGGTTGAAGGGGGGGGGGGGGGGGGGTGG
>NC_065515.1:29398388-29420619 GCF_006386435.1 Epinephelus moara
GGGGGGGGGGGGGTGGGGGGTGCAGGCTGTGATGATGAGCTGAATTTCCACATCTTTTAAATACAGATTTAGTTTCTCTGGCTCGGTTCACAAAACGGAGGGAGATCTCCATACGCAGAATTTACATATTCATCTGTGACAGTTGGGGGTTATTTGGAGCCCCATTTTGGAGTGATGTGAGAAAAAAAAATATCCATTTAGCCATATCATCACCTACGATCGGGACTCATAAGCCTGGCAATAGGCTGAGAGGGGAGGATAACACTAATATGGCCTCAGATTTCTATGCGGGACTAGTTAATGCTATTTACTGAGGAAGGTAGATGATCGACTGGGGAGCCGAGAGGAGAAGGGAGGGAAGGAGATGGACATTAAGTGGCCTTCGGAGTCTGTGGCCGCTGCTTTGAGAGCCAATTACCAGGCTAATGGAGTTAATGCCAGAGATGAGATGGGCTCGGGAGATGAGAGAGGATAGCGGGGATGCCTGACACTGAGACAAACTACAGCGGAGAGAACGATTAGTGTTTGTTAATCTGATGGGCAAATCATTAAGTATCAAACATTACTGTAACACATCAGGACAGAAACCAAAACGGGCTGGAGGGGCGAGGAAACGCGCCCACAAAACACACGCACGGACGAGATCTGTCTCGGTTTCATGATCCGTCATGTTAGGCTGCAGATTAAAAGTGTGATCTCCGGGCTTATAAACGATTTAGCCAATTACAAACGTTATCTAAAAACGCTTTAATTTGCCATTCAGAACTGCAACAGGGGCCCTCGGAGCCGTCAATGAGGGTGATTAGAGCCCAGATTGCGGCTTCGAAAAGGCCCCAAACATCTGCTGTCAGAGTGACTTGGAGACATCAACGCAGGAAAAAACTCTTCTTCAGAGCCTGGCATCTGATTAGAGAGGAGAGGAGAGACGAGGAGAGGGAGGAAGAAGGAGGGAAGAGAAGAAGAGGATGAGATTAGAAAAGAGAGGAAAGAAGAGGTGGAAAGACCTGAGTTGGTCGGCTGCCAGCTAGCTCAGTGTGACAGGGAAGGCCCATCTGCGCTCCCCGACACTCAAGATGGCAGATGTAGAAGCAGATTGATTTTCATTCAGCTGTCATGATACACAAGTGGAAAAGAAAACACTCGCACGCGCGCACACACACACACACACACACACACACACACACACACACACACAATCATGGTGTTTGAGAGCTCTGTCAAGTGCCTGGGCTGCTGTTGGCTGTCGGTCTGCCAAGCTGTTTCTCTCCTTCCTGTAATTTCCTCATTCTCTCTCCCTCCCTCTCTTTCCCTCTCTCTTCCTCCCTCTGTCTCTCTCAACGAGCACTAGCAGAATCTCAACGCCACATCTGGCGCTCAAATTAAATCATTTACAGTCCATAGAGAGAAGCGCGTTTAGTGACAATACAGCCGGTGGGGAATCAGTGTGTTTTCTCTAAGCTGTGACACCATCGTCTCCTCTGGCATCTGATTAGATGTCACCGTGGCACTGTTCAGATGTGCGAGACGTGTTTTCTCGCCGCACGTTAGAAATCGGGAAGGTTGAAAATGTCATGGAGGGGAGCTGATCATCTGGTGGCGTCGCCTCTGACACCTGCACTCCTCTCTCTTTGTGCCACGGCTTCCATCTGCGGGTCGCTTAACTTAAGCAGATTTTGTTTTTGTTTGGGGATGCAAAATTGTGGGAGTGAATCAGGATCATGATGACTTTTTTTTCTACTTCCACAAATGTTTACAAGGTCACTCAAGTATTGGTTGGAGATCATGTGTTGAAATGTGTGGAGTAATTCACAAGATATGAAAGTGAGTCACTAATCTCTCTGACAACCTTTGAGTGAAGCACTCACAATCAAACTGCAGGTGGAGCTTCTGGCTGTACTGCTCAGCTCCCAGCTTGAATGTGTAGCAAAAGTGAAGCAGAGGATCATTTGCGTTTCATTGCCTGTGGTAAGACCGAGAGGTCCTCAGTGCTCAAATTTTAGCCCCAGTCAAAAATGGGCCTGTGGAGAATCTGTCCACATCCACAGTGCATAACTTCTTTTTATTATACGACCAAATATTCAAAAAGGGACCCAAGGAAAGTAAGACCCTGTCTCATAGACTCAAGACCTGATTTAGATCTGATCTAAATTGCTGTCAACCCAAACAAACACTGACAGCAGCATGGTGCTCCACCAATCAACAAGCTGCCACAGTCAGACATAGCAGCAGCACTTCACACTCTTTATTTCACATCAATTTTTCTACTCTTATGATTATCATGTAGCACTTGATCACTTGCAGATCCATTCGGGTATTAGAAATATCGACACAAACAGCTAAGATGCACGGCAACACAGCAGGTCACACCAATTGGACTGGACATAATTTTGACCTGACCCGACTCAAGTTTAAAATGGTTCACCAGAGCATTCTCCATTCAAATCCAAAGCAATGACACTGACTTCACTGCCAAGTGACCAGACATTTGCAACTGAAAGGTCATTTGATGTGGAAGGCTTTTCTCCCCCCGAGTCTTTCACCTTCACTGAAGGCCAAGACAGTGGTCCAGACCTGTTCGAAGCTCCAGCTAATGATAGCGAGGGTGTGGCAGAGACAACAGTCATGGAAAAAGATGTGTCTGAGTGGTGTCTCCATCTCTTTATCCCTTTTCAAATTTTCAATCCTGTCTTCCTCCTGATGAGACACTCAGCTCATGTACATATAATCTTACCTATCTCACTTCAGAAATGTCAGTGTGATACCTATGATAGGTACAAATGGAATATATTTGTGGTTTGCAGAAATGTACAATGCCCACATTTCTTCTCGAGACTTGGCTGCAGAGAGAGTTGATTTCTGTTTTAATCAGGAACTGCATCCATACTGGACGTTTCTGCAACTCACAATTTACATCCAAAGTCAACGTTCAATCTTTCTCTAACTTCACACATTCCATAGCCTTAGCTGTGTGCAGAAATTGTAGAGAGTGAAAACATGGTCAGTAAACATAATCCAAGGTTTTGCAGAATCATCCCATATCATTCTTGTAAGGCGACAGGATCAGATGTCTTATTAGAAGGCTGCCAGATCAGATTGAACATGTTTTAGTTAGTAAGTTTAGTTTAGTTTAGTTAGTTTTAGACCCTCAAGGACAGAGCTAAGAGCCATCCACATCAAGAACGATAACTTTAAGGATAATAATGTGAATCCACACTGATGAATTGTAATGTTCAGTAAACACTAGTCTCGCTCACCAGACCTTTCTCAAGAAAAGAAAGGTCTGGCTGGGCCGACTCTCACTTTAAGATTGGAGAAAAAAAACGCCCCGGCTGCTTGTATTTCTTTCAACCAATCACAATCGTTCTGGGCGGTGCCACAGCAATGGGGCGCTTGCAAAAATATTGCCGNGAAAACAGTTGAAAACTGCTACACAACCGGAGGTGGTAGGGCGGGACTTCAGCGGGTGGCTCGTTCCGCCCAGTGAGAGGCTGATCTATGCAGCGAACTTCCGCCCACTCAGACTAAGTAAACACTGGCTCCAAGTATGCGCTGCACGCTCCAGCCGGATTTTGATTGGCTGTCAATGTTTCTATCGTTCATCAAATCGCTCTGAAAATGATCACCACAATATTTTTCACCACTGTCGTAATTTTAATTGTTGTGTGGATTCTGCCCTCCATTTGAGTTTTTGAATAATATATTTATAGTTACCATTACAATTATTGAACTTGGTGTGGATGGTCCATTTCTTTTCAGGTGACAGTGTAATAAAGAGCTACTCCCAACAGTGCTTTTAAAGTTAAGTTACTCTTTATGAAAATCTTTAAAACCTGGATTAGAAATGAGAAAAAAACCTTTTTTTTTTTTTTTTTCACTTCGAACCCTCTAACTTTGATATGATATCTTACATAAGGGTTTGAATAGTTACCTAACTACGAAATAACTAGGGCTGTAGTCAACCAAAGAAAATCTTGGTCGACTAAAGTCGCGCATAATCTTCAACTAATCGATTAGTCGTGGGAAAAAAAAATCTGCACATTATTTTTTACTTCTGCGGTGGTGCGTCTGTGTCACTCTGCAGTTACACCTCCAAAACACTAGTTGGCGGTGGAGGACTGTGTTAAGTGCTGTAAAGTTTAGCTCAAATCAAACATTATTTATATAGTTGATTCAAAACTCACATTAAACACACTTTAAACATGGCTTAATAGAGACAATTTCAAACAAAAGTACACAAATTGGCTTCACTATAAATCACAGAACTGACAGACAAACATCATTGTCTTTATCTGGACACATTTCCCCCACCAATACAACATGCTAACGTTATTAGCACAAGTCTATGGCATTTTACATTGTATAAACTAGCCTAGCATCTAGCGATCTTTTCCTCTTCTCATATAAAGCCAGAGACAACAGCAACATGTAACAAAGGTAACGACACTCAATGTGGCTCCATTACAACTCAAAACATTCACCGACAAAACAACTGTCTTATACTAAACACATTTTCCAAGCAAATACAACCTGCTAACATTATTAGCGCCAGCCTATGGCATTTTACACTGTATAAATTAGCCTAGCGATGCGGGGATTTCCTATGAAACCTGGATAAATCCCGAAGTATGAATCCCTGAAGGATAGATCACACTCACAACTTAAAATGCTATTTTAGTGGAGGCTTTACTGTTTTCAAAATGTATTTCTTATCTGTGAAATACAATACAAACTTCGTTTTCACTGAGGGAAATGATGTCAGAAACTGACAGTGTTTTGAAAACACCCCCATTTTCACAGGTAACTTAGCCTATCCCCCCCGCTGCAGGAAATAATGGATTAATCCTGGAAAACTATTGATGTAGCATTTTTCTCTTTATGAAAGTAACACGGCGATTATTCGACTAATGAGAATTTGGTCGGACGAGAGCATAGCAACCAAATAATGGACTAGTCGACCAGGAGACTACAGCCCTAGAAATAACAGCTATCTTCCCAACATCCCTTGTAGTTGCCCCGGTTTTTCTAGTTTTTCTGGTTCCTTTATAGCATATATTAACATACTTTTTTGGCTTTTCTTTGTAGTAATCTAATTTTTTGTTCATTTTGTGTTTTATATTGCTTGTTTTAGAGCTGCATATTTTCTATTTTGTTCTATGTTGTCTGTAATTTTATGATGCTGCTTGTCTTTGGCCAGGACACTCTTGAAAAAGAGTTTATTAATCTCAAGACGTTTTTCTGGTTAAATAAAAATAAAAAAGTAATTTGGTTTAAATACTTACAAACTACATTTAATCTAGAAAACATTTTACAGATGCAGATTTTTTTTACCCGTCGTTTTTGTCTTTATTTTGATAGTGAACAGCAGAGACCTGACAGGAGATGGCTGAGGAAATGATGTGCACCAAGGGTCAAGGTCATGAGAGCACCCCAATTCAGGTTTTACCATTTTTTTATTGTCTAAAAATGACTATAATTATATCAAAACACGACAGAATAAAACAGATCACTGTTAGTATCAAGAAAAATTGCCTTTGATTTCAGAATATTTAAGAAAAAGCTTACAATAAGTTGACTTGAAATGAAGTGTAATAATACCACCCCATTAGCAGCGTGTCTTAAGAAAAACATGATTTCAGGAGTCATTAACAGACGAAATGACTTATTAAGACAGAGATTTACTATTAAAAAAGGTACCACGGCAACACAGCCCCACTAAAAGCACAAAACACACTTTCACATGATGACTGCTGAGCATAATGTGTCCACACCCTCCAAAAGTGAACAATAATGACCATTGGGGTTCTGTCAATCAGCTAAAACTGACATTAATAAAACATTCCACTCCCTGCTAATCACATTCAGCTGTCGTTAACTGCTGCTCTATCAATGGCTAATTCAGGCCTAATAAAATCATTAAACATTTCTCTTTTTTTTGCTCCAAGATTCATACATGTCATCGTAGAGACTTTGGGAAGCCTCATAGAAGGCTATTGACTTGTAGCTCAGCCTGGGAACGAACTGACTCCTGTGAAATCCCTATAAAATATGAGACTGGTGGTCATCCATCATTATAGTCAGACAGCACAGGCCTTTGTTTGTCCGGCACCGGCCAGCACTGGACTGGTCTGGCTACTGGCGAGACTGTAATGTGTGTGTGGGAGAGGGATGGAGAGAGAGACAGCTGAAACAGAAACAGTGTGAAACAGACAGCAGTGTGTGTGTGTGTGTGTGTGTGAGAGAGGGAAGCAGTTGACCTTGTGTCAATTAGGAGCCCATATCGTTCCATTCCCCAGGGGCGAGGCCGACTCTGAAACATTAAATCATTTCATTCACTTCAAACCGATCCTGCTGTTTCCCCCCTTACACACTGCCTGTGTCTGCAAGCTCCCGCTGCCGAGCCGACATTTTTGCTAAACTGTGCATGAAAGTAGCTCGAACCTCAGAGGCTTCGATGTTGCTGTAATGCCTCGTTTCGTAAGGGGTAAAAGATCAAAAATCCGTCAACAGATGCACGACATGTTTTATTTGATCAACTTACTGATGTTGATATGGTTCATTTGGAGGTCGGCTGGGAGGCAATGAAAAGTAAATCTACAGCAACCCAAGTTAAATACATCTGGACACATTTCTCTGCAGATTAATTTAGCCACATAACATACTGACTCCCCTGTTTAAAAATAATAGGTTAAATTCTCATATAAAACAGAACTAGACAGATGTAAGTATATGTTTTTAAGATGAAGGCTCCATTTACTTTGTCATTCATCTGTATTCTTTTGCAAAATATCTCAAAAACTTTAATGAAATTTGGTGAAAAGTTATGTTATTATATTTAAGTCTATAACTAAACATAGTTTGAACATTTCTGCTATTTTTCATGAGTTCATGCACTTGGGTTTATGTATGTATGCATAATGTATGCTATGATCACTTATAATGTTCAATTTTTGTTTCTATTATACATTTAGAAGTCAGTCTGTGCGTAGATATACACTCCATTAGTGCTTTCTTTTGCTCATGTAGGTTTTGGTCTTTCCTATGATCATCAGATGGAGAATATACGGCAAATTTACCATTTTTTCCACATCACTGTCAGATGGAAGAAGCTACAGTATATTTATAAAACTGCAAAAACATGATGAAAAGTCACTTAACTAAATAAATGACTTCAATAGTCTGAAACTGAAATTTGTAGCTGAGACAATCATGAATATGGACCACCTCTGTTGGGTTAAAATCTGTGATGTAAAAAACAAACAAAAAAAAAACAACCCTCAAAATAAAACCTAAAGACAACTAAAAAACACAAGACTCCAGACACTGATGTTTTACTGTGTGGATTCATGTGTTGAGCTTGTGTGTATCGTCCTGTTCAGCAGCTGCTTTTGACAGAAAAGTGTAATTTCCAGCACGTCCAGCGTGAAGAAAGATATGTTAATGTACTTCTAACACGAACTGAAGCAGGAAATGTTCGTAACGTTGTCTGCAAACATCACATGAAGCATTCACTAACAGCAATTAATGCAAACTAGTCAGTATAGTCTCCAACATGTAAAAAATAGCAACACATTGCTCAAAGATAACTTTTAGATCTCTGAAATGTTCATCTGTTGAGATGTTGATTGAGTTTGCACAAACACACACTCATTTAGAAAGTATCACACACACACTTAGGCATTGTTAAACTTCATGCAAATTCTCAAACTGATTTAGTAATAAATCCCATATTTCCGATCGTTGTTTGTTGGTGGCAGACTCCAAATCAGCTTTTCCATAAAATCCTCTCTGACAAAATGTGACAAACTATTGTTGTTCTTTGTCTCCATATCACTCTAATCCTCTTTCTCTCTGTCTCTGCCTCTCCATCCCTCCATCCGCACTCCCCAACCGCAGGGAAAGGCCTCAGTACTGACCGCCGTGAGCACACACACACATACACACAGACACACAAACACACAGCGATGTTCGGCTCTGTGGGTCTTACTGGGGGGCTAAGCTGTGTGGTCACATTTTACATATGTGTGTGTTTTCGTGTTAAATGGGGAGTTGGCCTGAGTGTCACTGGGTTTTGGCTGTGGATGTGTGTCAACAGTAGATGGACTTGGCCGGACTTTGGAGAGGGCTAGCCGGATTTGGCTATTCTGACTGTGTGTGTAACTTGTTGGCACATGCTCAGGTTGATTGGGGTTGGTTGCCGTATGCATACATGTGCATGCCTGCAAGTGTGTGTGTGTGTGTGTGTGTGTGTGTGTTTGTGCACGTGTGTGTGTGCGTGTGTGTTTGGCCGTTCTCGTAGGTATGCTGCAGATCAGTTTAAGCCTTATAAACCTATTGTTGTGCAATAAAACCATCCTCTCTCATCTCTTATAACCTCTTTGTTTGATAGTCTATCCATGCTTCTGCTAATATGCACACACACACACTGAGGTCTAGTACTCTGTTATACATTGCTGCAGGCAGAACAATGCCATGCCTCCTTTTTTTTTTCAAATTTAGGTACAAAAACAAAAATTCTTCTTTTCTTGTAGGTTTTACTTTGGTTTCACGGAACTGATTTGACAAATCAGTTGACAAGCTATGGGTTCAGAGACTGATCACTGATATAAAAGGAGAAAAGGTGAATGGCTTTCTGAAATCTTATTAAAGTAATGCTTTTTAAACTATTTCATAACAATCCACAGTGCTGCTCTGTGTTAATGACGCTGCTGTCACACATAAACCCAATGAATCTAATAAAAGGTATGTTTGCCAACCAAAGCGTCGATATATCATACAGCAGATGAATTGGTTTACTTTTTTAGGATGTCTTTGTCTTTATAAGATCTGCATAAACTTGCTATCTAAAATAACACAGAGGAATTACTGTGATTAATCTTCTGCCCTGACTATGCGTGTAGGTGCACAGCTATGCAGGGAGCTAAAAACCCACGAAGATAGGAGGTGGCCTTTGAAATTTTTACTCGAAATAATTGTGAATCTATAAAACCTGATAAAACAACAAATTCATAAGTAGTGACTGTAAGAAAATTAGATTGACAGATGTAAGGAGGAACTGTAAAATTAGCTACGTTATACCTCATGCCAAGAAGAAACAAATATGGCCTGTGATAGATCAACATTAGACCCCTATAAAGTACAAGTCCACAAAAATAAAAAAGTAAAATACATTAAAAAAGCCAGACAGTAAAATAATAGTTACCTTGAATGTTGTTCTATTAGCAAATCATTAACCCTTAGACAACTAGAGTAATGCCTAAATGAATATCATTACACTGTATATGGAAAAACTAATATCTGAAATTACAAACAGTCACAAAACAGCAGAGTTGGTGATAATTCTCTCTGGATTCAAAACCTGTTCTCATTCTCTCTGGTTGTCAAATACCGATGCTCTGTCACACCCCTCAGTGTTTCACAGTGGCACACTGGGCACCCTTTAATGTCTTAATGTGCCGGTAGCTGTAACACATTGTAACATGTGGGTAATGTTGTGAAACAGTAACAGTAAGATTTAGGCAACAGAAGTGCTTAGTTAGGTTTAGAAAAAAAAAATAATCATGTTTTGGGTTAAAATAAATAGATGAGTAACATCAGTGCACGATGACTGTACACAAATTCAGTAATGTTATATTAAGACAACATCGACTTTTGGCTTTACAAGAGACATGAACTGTGGTCTGCTGGATGGAAGTCTGGTCTTGTTTGAACCATTCACCTACCTTCCCTCCCGCTCTACATGGACTTTCTCGCTCTTTATACTATGCCAGTTGCTCACAGCATGAAGTTTTGCTGCAGATAGGTCTACACTGCAGTAAGCTGAATGCCCGGTGCATCTCTTAAAGACGTTAAAAGGTGTCTTTTGCATTGATATCACACATCAATGGGGCGTAACAAAGCAGTTGTATTTAACACCCTGGGAATGAGAACGGGCCAGGGTTCATTACTATGAGTGACACCTGTCATATAAGCAAGTCATGTGATCTATTGCTCATATAGAAATACTGTTTATAGCAGCTTTGGGTAACCAAACACTAACCCCATAATTATTAACTTAACAAAATGTTCATCCTTTCATACCAAAGCTGAGCACATAAATATTTGGATGTTAATCTATTCTGAGTCGCTGTGTTGTGTCTGTCTGTTTCATAATCAGACAAATCTTTACAGCTTGCTGATGACTTCAGATTTTGAGACATCATTTCTTATTTTATTTGTTTCTTTAACTCTCTATCACTGATTAATGCAACACAATAGCAGAACTTTGATTGAACAGGTGATCTCTGGGAATATTGAAACACCCAAACAATTAGAGCACCGTAGAGACCAAACAGTTAACGCGATCCTACATAGTTTTGTGTACTATACCATCAAACAGAACTAAAGGACTAATTATAATTCAGTAATAATGCACAGAACTTCATAGAGCTCTCACACTATTGTCATTTTCAAATCCAGATTACAAGATTGATCTACGAAATTGTTCTCAATGCAACTTTAGCTTGATTAAAGTTTATTAGCGCAAATACAAAAGTGCCAATAAGTCTGTGTTTATTCCCCCGACTTCTCAGAAACGTCCCTGAGCTGCGGTTGTTGTGAAGCCTCCTCTTCGGTAAACTAACGCTGCGCTGATTAAAGTGGATTTAGAGCTTGTTGCATTTGATCAAAGTCCAGCTGATATCAGAATCGTGGACCAGCTAAGCTCTCAGAGCCAAATCCATAATAATACTCTTACACCACCCACAACAAAGAGACAGCCAACACAAGTAAATAAACGTAGGCAGAAAATATCATTTGAGGACCCCTCCCATCTGAGTAAAATAATACCGCCGAATACAAACTGCCATAATTGGTGGGAGAATTAGGTTGATAAGAGATGGGAGTTGGACAGTAAATCCATTCAGCTCATCTGTTTACTATTGAAGCTTTTGAAGAAAAGTGTTGTTTGTCCTTGTCGGTGTGTCACAAAGATTAGCGTCACACAGAGTTATGGATTTGTACAATTATTTTACTTTATTTTTTATTGATCTCTTAACTGCAAGAAAAAAACCCCTCAACAACGTGAAAAGCTTTAGGTTTCCGACCAAAAATATCATTACGATAACAAGTTTGATCATGTTTGCAAATGAGTGTTTTAGTGTGGTGGGTTTATTAGCTGAGCTGCGTCTTCAAAAGCAGTTTTGTAAAAACCTGTACACAGCACTTTCAGCTCTCTTAATGTGCCGCATCCAACTTCACTGTCAATATTTTCTCCCTCAACACTAACCCGAACAGCAGCTGCACAGCAGGGATGGTGAAACACTAATGTGTAATGTCTTAATGTACAATAAAAGAGATGCAACCTCTAAAAGAAACGCACGCACACACTTTTCTATCCCATCCATGCGTTTGCCTCTCCTCCTCTTAGGGAGCGGTAAAGTTTTCTCCGTCAGCCTCTTAAGTGTCTGGCCTTCAGCTATATTACCCTCTTTTCCTCATCCCTCCACCTATCCCTCCATCACATCTTAATGTGTTTGATAAAACATCAGGCATAGAGGGAAGGGCACAAGGCGGATGATGTGCTTTTTTGGCCAAAACAGGCATCAGCTAAAGGATGAGGATAAAGGGCTGAGTCTGCTCTGTCTGTCTATCCGAGTCTGTCCGTCCACTCGCTGCATTAAGAAGCCGTCCGGCTTCTTTTCAAAGCCAGCCACTCTCGTCGGACCACTGCATCTCAGGGCTTTTGTCCCCCCTCAATCTCCCCATCCCACCACCGCAGCCACCCACCCCCGCCTCTCAGCCCGCTGCTGAGTGTCTGTAATGGCCCAGACGAGGAAGGGGAGAAAAAAAACTAAGGAAGTGAGAGAAATGGAGGAATGGAGGGAGAAAAAAAGAGAGTGAGCAGGAGGAACTGGAGGGTGAAGGAGGGAAGGGACAAAAGGAGGAGAGGGGAAAGTGAAGGAGAGAGTGGTGGCGGAGGAGAGAGAGGAGACACAGGAGCGAGATGCATGGGGGGAAAAGGAGGCCGAGTCTTTAGGAGGAAGCCAGGCGGCACTAAGCGTCTCTGTCGCTGCGCAGTCAGGCCTGCCTTCCCCCTGGCCACGAAAACCCCCCCCCCCCACCGCACTGCATCCCATCCTGACCACGCTGCACTCCTCTCCTCCCCTGTCCACTTCATCCTCTCATCCTCACACACTCACACTTTCATTTGAATTTGCTACACTTGTAGGGACTCTACATTGGATTACTTTAAACCTATTGAAATCAAGGCCATCTTATGGCATGGTCAATATATGTCTGAGCCAGCCAAGTGTTGTTATAATGAGGACGAATGAGGATGAAGTTAGGTTACTCAAGAATGCCATCATTGGGCATGTCAGTGGTACTATGCAGGTTTGTGAGTACTTTGTATGAAAAAGTATAGTTACTTTTAAGTTTTTGTCATAGATCCTGAGGGTTGAGGTGTTAAAGGTGTTACGCATCATGTTTTAATTTTTAATTTTACTATATAACTTTTGAGAAACACAACTTCCTTGAGGGGACTTGTGGCAAAAAAGTTGCACATGACTTGACTATCCATACACAAAAATGCGAGCACTTCGAAAAAAGGAGTAACAGCCTTTACAATGCAAAATTTGGGATTTGCTGCAACATCTTTGTATTGCTTTACAGCACATAGCACTGAAGAGGGTGCTGTCCTTCCAGGGTATATGTAGACAAAACAAGTTTTCATAAATGAGTAAAATCCCCCTCAAATCACTAAATTTAGACTGAGACAAGGTGTGACATCTTAGAGCTGTATCTTAATGTTGACATCTTTAACACTTTTACAATAATTATGCCAAGTCAATGAAAGTAACTTATATACTGATGTTTAAAATGTGTATGTATAGGATGAAAGCATCATCAGTCTTTCTTAGTTTAGCAAAAAATCTTCTGTATCTGTATTTTTCAGCACAAAAAAAGAAAGATGATTCTTCAAGTGTAAATGGAGCCAAAGTTAAAGTTTCTGATAATTGCAAAACTATTTTCCAAAATGTTCATCCTCTTCAGTAATTCCACACAGATGAAAGACATAACAGAGCAAAGTGAGAGTGCAATAAGTCGCAGCATCCTCTAAGGAGGCTAAGGATGAAAGTAGTCTTAATTTTGAGAAACACTATCAGTGGAGCGACGCAAACAATCATCTTCGCTGTGGACTAATTTATTTACAATAATCACGAGAAGGTAAGAAAAAATTTTTTATTTGACAACAACATATCGATGTCTCAGAAACACAAAATTACTATTTGGCTGTCACAAACTTCAGTCTTCCTGTTTGGTCCTCACAAGGATTGGAACACAAAGAGCGCACACACACACACACACACACACACACACACACACACACACACACACACAGCCAGTGGCCTCAGGACTAATTGCTAGATTGGAGCAGATTTTCTAGTTCAGTTCAGGGCTGTAATTGTGAGGAGAGCAGGGAGGAATGACAGGGCTTCAAGCTGAGAGGACAAATCACCAGGGGCCGCCGATTAGACTGCACTGATGTTCACATGTCCGTGTGTGCATGCGTGTGTGTATTGGGGGTGAGGGGTTAAGCCAACCATCTCTCAATTCCAGGTTTCCGTGGCACTGACCCCAAACTGCCCCCCCCCCACACAAACCATGTTGACCCCTACAGACCCTGCGGTGCCACTGAGAACACTAACAGAAACTACTTGTGTTGTGAGAAAACTACTTCTCCGCTACCAGAGTTTATCGAATTTGAAGAATCCATAAATCCCAAAATATGTTTAATATAGCCAACTAAACCAGGACACAGTATACTCTGCAAAGTGATGTAGGATGACTATAGGCAATTCATCTCTCAGACTGAGTGGGACAAAAAGAAAGTTGTTTTTCTGATCTTTGAGTTAAAGCAAGTGCAGTTTATGATACTGCGCCACCACGCTTTGATGGTGATGGTGAGAATAGCATGTGTGACCCTATCTTTATTAAAAGAGAATTAGTGATAAATCACTCTCATGCACGAATCATACATCAATCAGCCTTTTTTTATGCATGATCCATGATGATGAAGATATAGAAAAATAGAAACGCATGACAATATTTTAGAGACCCCTCAAAATTTCACAAATCATGTTTTTAGGAAAGCACGTGTCTTATTAGGACTGTTCCCTTGCAGTTTGCACCCTGAGGTCACCTAAGAAATCAACACGTTTGAGAAAAAGATTTATCAATTGTAACTGTCAGAGTTATTCTATAAAGTCGCAGTTTGATTGACACTCAATGGTCTGAGTATCATGTCCTACTGAATAGTATATACTGTATATAATGTAGAATTGGAACACAATAAATGACTGTCCTCTCTCAGGACCATCAGCCCTTGATCTCTCCTCTGCTCAACATCCTACTGGTCAGCTCCCTGTCTGAATGTTTGCAAGATGAATCATCAGAGTGACTTGTTCTTGGTGGATAAACTGGTTGAAGTGCAACACTGTTTAAAACTGCTGATTTAACACGGTTTCACTCGACAATGACTCTAAAATTAACATAGGTCATCTGAAAGCAGAAGCTCATACAGAGAGAAAAAAAAAGAAAAAAAAAGACCAGTATCGACTCCATCCCAGCTCTTCCTCTCTGCCTCTGTCTGCAGGAGCCTCATCAGACACAGCGGGACAGGAAGGAGAGACCACAGAGATGACACACACACACACACACACACACACACACACACACACATGCACACAAACACACACGCACAGAAATCTCAATGTGAGCAGCATCACGAGAATTCTGCTAAATCTGCATGTAAAAACCGGCACAGCCAGGAGAGCCTGCATGGAGACTCTTCATGGCCTCTGACAGTTACTCCTCACACTCTCTACATCTGCACCCACATCTGGACTCCATAGCTTGTTTCAAAAAAAGTGAGAGAGACAGGTGAGAAAGAGGCAGAATAAGAAGAAAAAAAAATCAGAAAGTCAAGACAGCCAATCAAGCTATTCTATGTCACAAAGTCAGTCAATCACTCAGCCAATCTTTCAGTCAGCTTACCTTGCAGTGATGTCATGGTTGTCATTATGACAAGGCCTACGGTCCTGTTGTCTGATTGGACATCGGCAGCTGTCCAAACCAGCATTACATCCAAAAAAAAAGACTGCGCACTCTAAAGCTGGAATACTGAATTGTTGTCTGTCTGCTTATATTTTGGTCTCTAGTTGTCCTGCTACCTGTCTCACCTTCTGCTAGTTCTTATACCTGAACTGCTTCTAGACATCCTCCACAGCTTCAGAACTGTTGTCTCTGACACTCATGCAGCATTTCTATCCAGGAAAAGTAATATATTTCTGTCTATATAGACTCCTGCCAACCTAGTCTCACTATCACTTTCTTTCCTACCTGGCCTCCTACTCCTCCACGAGACACATTCTCCCCACCTCATCCCTCATTTTTAGCCCACCTAGCCCTCCTCTCCAGCTATGGCATCTTAATCATGGCCTCTCCTCAGCCTCCCCACCTTAGCCTGGTTTCCGGGCCCACCCCGCCCTCTCATCTTCACTCTTTCCCCCTCCCAGCCTCCCCTGGCCCGTCATCCCCCTTGCCCCCAGCCTTGGAGCTCCTATCCCGGCCTCGGCTCTCCCTGTCCCTGCCTCTCCTCCAGCCTGCCTTCCCCTCTACTCTGCCTCCCTCAGCCCCAGCCTTCTGCTCAGTGTTCAAGGGGAGAGCCAGCTAGGAATGCTGTGGCTCTAGACGTTTTGTCCAAGCCCTAGGTCTCTTTCACTGAGGCAAGATTAGTTCATACAAAAACTCAACAATACACCACTGAAAGCCATTGTTGATATTCAACATTTTTCACATAGCGGAGCAGAATAGACAATGCGGCAGCCGGGAAAGCCCGAAGCGGACTAGCAGGGTTGATGGCTGATGGTATCTCAGCTGAGCGAGGGCCTTAATCCCTTTTTATACACACACACACACACACACACACACACACACACACACACACACACACACGCTCACAACAGCCTGGAGACAGCAAAATCAATACTGCTCTCTCTCTCTCTGTATGTCTGTGTGTGGATCAGTGGGTGGGTAAGTATGATACTGAGAAAAAAAGAATAATACTGTTTGTACCTGTGTGTGTGTGTGTGTGTGTGTGTGTGTGTGTGTGTGTGTGTGTGTGTGTGTGTGTGTGTGTGTGTGTCTCTGTGAGTGTGTCTGTGAGTGTGTTGGACTGTCTTGGCACAGAAACAATTAAAGTAAGTTTATGAAATGCAACAGTCTTCCTAATTAAGGAATAAATCCAGATAATTTGAGTGACCAAATAAATCAAGTTTGGCTGGTGCTTAATGATTAATGCTGCTGATATATGATTATATCATGTCATTATTTTACAATTACAAACCAACAAAATGAGTTGTTAAAGTTTAGAATAACATATGTGATGGGTTTTTTTGTAATCTGATGTATTGCAGTGATCTTATGTTATATTAAACATAAATTTAATCATTTTAGATGTGATCTGACATTTTATTTGAGGCCCCAGATGTCCTGAGAGATTATATTTTTACTTCATGTACACAAGATGATGACTTTTGCACACCAGTTATAAGCTTGTGTCCATAAAACAAAACATATCACCTCTCAGGACTTCAAGGGCTCTGAGGTTGTATTATATGCAGACTGTGATATTTATTTCATCTAAATTTCAAGAGGATAATCTAAAATTACATTTGGTTTGAAGGTTCTTCAAGAAATTGACTTCTAAATATATCGAGCAGACTTTTTCGAGCTTAAGACATCACACCTAACTCAAACAGTGTTGGTCAGTTTTTACAGAAAGATTAGAAATTCTACAAAAATCACCCTCAAAGATGCGAGAACCATTAAAAATCAATGCATTTAGAATCTTAAGTAAAAGAACTTAAGTGATATCAACAAAATGTACTTTAAATATTGAAAGTAAAAGTACTGATCAAGCAGCAGAGTTGTATTATTATATATAACATAACTGTATTACTGATGCATAAACACTTACATGTGTTTGGTGATGGTTTAGATGGAGCCATTTCTAACTACTTTATGTACTGTTGGTGTTTTATCTGTGATCTTTGAAGGGATCATATGAGTCAATCTAAATAAATGGTTACTATAGTTATTAAATGTAGTAAAAGTACATTTTCCTCTGAAATGTACTGGAGTAGAAATGTAAAGTAACAGAAAATAGAAATGCTTAAGTACAAGTACTCAAAATTGTACCTGAGTGAATGTACTTAGTTACTTTCCACCACTGCATTTGGCTTTCAGAGTTAGTGTCCATATCTCTGACAAAACTGGGTCATCAGTCCAACAAATCGCAAATTAACTAAATTTGTTATGGACTGCAAAACTAACCTTTAAAGCAGTTGAAATCAGACACACCTCATCTCTACTATTACTATCCTGAAGGGTTTTTTCACACAGAAATACTCCATAATCTTCTAAACGTGAGAACAGAATCAGCCTTAGAGGATTTACCTTGATACACTGGAACGTGCTGCAGAATGTAAATTGCATTCCTGGAAGATTAATAGCCAATGAAGCAATAAAATGAGAAGCAAATTGATGGGAGAAAAAAAAAAGTAATTTCTAAATAAACTACTCCTCAAGTTTCAGTCGTGAGAACAGAGCAGGTTTGTGACTTTGGACCTGGAATCAGTCTGCAGCAGCCGTTATGATTACAGCTGGTTAATGTAATGAACGCCCTGTCATGTAAAACTCATAAATCATGTCATGCTGGCGGAAGCATTTCATAAAACATGATTAAAAGTGTCGTGTAACATTGGGAGCTACGTTGTCTGAGTGAGACATGTTAATTGTGCACTAATGATATGTAATGAATGTCATCAGCCCCGAGGCTTCGGCTAACGAGCTAAATGAACTGGCACTAATGGGCCTGTTAGCTTATCTTAGCGCTAACATTAGCTAGCATAATAAAGGGTTCGTCCTCTGCTGACAGCGGCCGACGGCTGTGAGTGGCACTGCAAGTTTCCCGAGGTGTCATATTACAATTAGATACTTCTTTTAAATGCTTTTTAACAACAACAACAACAGGAGGAAAACAGACGTTGAGTGCTTTCTGACACACCGACAGCTAATCATGAAGACACAAAAACAGAAAGCAACAGACTTATTGTCATGTGTTCTCACTTTGCTTTGAACTAAAACCTCCTGCTGCCCTCCACCTGGACTCCAGATCCAGATCCAGCTGCCAGGCTTTCCCAGGACCCCCAAGTCCGCTAGGTAGCAGAGGAGAAGAAGAAGAGGACGAGGAGGGAGGGAAGAGGGGCCTTCTCTTTCTCTCTCTCTCTCTCTTTTCTTTCCAATTGACCAATTGACAGCTGATTGATGGCTATCTCCTCAGCCCGACAAAGAGCAGCATTAGCATGACTAAAGCAATGTACAGTAGAGTGGGGCAAACAGTAAATTACATGTTACCCCCCGACTCCTCTCTCTCACTCTCTCTCCTCCACTCACTCACTCACTCACTGAGCCGAACGCCACGGCAGGCAAACAAAACAAAACAAAGTATGCTTTTTGTCCCTCCTGTGAGCCCTTAAACAGTACAGCTTGACAGCTTCTTTAGAAGGAGACACACAAAAGGCCTGACAGAGAGAGAGAGAGAGAGAGAGAGAGAGAGAGAGAGAGAGAGAGAGAGAGAGAGAGCAACACACACACACACACACACACACACACACACACACACACACACAGTACCATTTGAATAAGACACTGACCTTGGGGAGGGTTGGTGTAGTGTGATTTGGGATGGCTGTGTGTGTGTGTGTGTGTGTGTGTGTTTTGGGGGGCTACACCACGCCAAAGACAACAGGGATCTAGGAGGAGCAGGAGACACATGAGGGGTGTGAACTGTAAATAGAGAGAATATTGCATGAATAAGTGTGTTTTCAGATCAGGGCCTTGCTCTTCATATATTGGTGATCTAATTAAAGCAACAAGTCCTCCAAAGTACAAAATAGGTTATCTGCAATTTTCTTTCATATCAGTGGGATGACAGCATTCAATCTCTGAGGGATTTGCCTTAAAAACAACATATAGACTCCTACAAAGTTCCTCTCAATTATCACTTATGACCCACTGGAAGTGTGTGGCGGTGTATTCATCTGCAGAGACCCTGCCTCTCTGCCTGTATGTTCCTTTTTTCTTCTTATTTTCCTGTGCACAGGTGAGGTCTGGACTTTATAAAAAGGTAGCGAGCAGGTGCCAGGCCTTTGATGGCATGCATCCAATAATCTGGGGTTGGCTTTCACTGTCACTGTCACTGGTGACACTGTTTACAAACAGTAATCACAGTCCATGCATAGTATATCTTTACGCTTTGCGCTGTCAGTATGCTTCAAACTGATGCGCTATCAGTGCCAATGACAGAGATAAAAATAGACTGCCCTCAGATGTGGTCATGCAACACGCTGCACAAACTGTTTTTCTTAATATGCCAAAGCCTTTAGGTATGAAAAACTAGGGAACAAGGATGCAAACAAAGTTCTCTAGTCTCCATCACTCCCCCTCATTCATTTCAATAAGGGCATTTCACCGACACAGTGGGGGTGCTACAGCATAAGTATATTTTTGCTAAACCTTTCCAGCAACATCATCCGGCAACACACCTGCATTGGCCACTGAGATATGTGCAAGCTCATCTGAAGACTGCAATACAAACCATATAATTCTTCTGTTGATCTGCTAAAATGTTCCACTATTTATTGTCTATCACACTGTGTTCACTCTACCTTGATACTTTTATTACTTAAATTTAAAAAATCCTGAGTAAGAATAATAACTGTCTGAAGGGTGAGCACATTAACAATGATACAAATTAAAGCAATGCGCAGGGCATCCCTGGACGGACAGATGGACGGATGGATGGACAGAGGGGTGACCACATACTGGCCTCGTCTCCTATCACCCTCTGTCTTTTCCCGTCTCTCCCCCACTTAGGCCAATCTGTTCTCTAATTGTTCATTCATGGCGTGAATCTTTAAATAGGAGGCCCTAGCCTGGCGCTAAGATAATGACTCGCTCTGTGTCGTTAGCTAGCGAGGCTAAATTACCGCTCAGTGCAGAGTTACCATGGAAATAGGCCACAATGAAAGTGATTAGTCTTGTGTCTTTTACACACCGAGATGCTTTGCAGTTCAGCAGGAAAAACGGAAACCCTCCATTCCCTTCTGCCACTGTATCTGCAGCAAATTGTATTTTCAGAGTCAGCTGCTTTTACAGCATGGCATGTATACTTTGGTTGCCTCTTGGGAATCAGTGTGAACTCATATATATTGCACAGCTGTTGTCTGTTTTTTATCTGGTCCTTATCTTTTCAGTCGGGGAAGCCTGTCCAATACATGTCAGGCAGGAAGATATTTGTGGCTTTTTACATAAAGATATCAGTATCATCTTCAATTTTGTTTTATTTGCAGAGTCAACAGACACTTTCAGATGCTTCTTACTTGCCGTGAGTTTCTATGACAACCTTTTCCAATTAACAAATCACAGTGTCCCATCCTTTGAGGAGGATTTTTTTTCACTGAGGCAAGGATTTCTAATAGATTTGTCTGAGATTTGTAGCAGCTAAATGTTGTATTTATTTTTTGTTAGATATCTCTTCTTTACTGTTTTCAACTGGCTTATTGAGCTTCATGTTTCCTTTTTTTTTAGCTTTCCTTTGCACTGGCTCTGTTTGCTGTTGCCCTCTATCTTTCCTTTTCTCCATGAATGATTGTCTGTTTGTTGCTCTGTTTTCTCTGACTCATGTTCCTCTCCTTCACTGTCTGTCGCTCAACATACAACTCTTTCTCTGTGCAGGTGTGTGTGTGTAGGTGTGTGTGTGTGTGTGTGTGTGTGTGTGTGTGTGTGTGTGTGTGTGCGTGTGTGTACTTGCTCATCCACATGTAAGGATCCTAGGGGTGACTGTGAGTGGCACACCACTGATACACAACAGGGAAGTATGCTGCCCACTTCCTATCTGCCTCTCTCCCAAACAAGGCAAAAGGCAGGAGAGGAGAGGAGATGAGATTATCTGTCTCAGTGTGAGGTTGCCAGTCAATGTGAACATCAGGAGGAGAAACTGAAATAGCCATCATTACCTGGTCTGCTGCTGGCACCCACTGAGAGACGTCTGTGTGTGAATGTGTGTGTCTGTGTGTGTGTCTGCCAGTCAAAGCAGTGGTCTCCAGAAGACCAGTGATCATAATATTTCTCACCAGAGGAGGATGAATGCTAATCAGTGGAGCAGTGATATGATGATTCAGCGCATGAACACACAGTCTACAGTTTTGTCTTCAAATATTTTCAAACATATCGAAGTGACTCCGGGGTACACTGAGTGGAAAAGTTTTCATCTTCCCATTGACATTACCAAATAACACATCTACATGACTCTGGTGTTTTATAAGAAAACATAATTGCTATTATGCATTGGTAGAAGAAGTCTTCAAAGTATAAATACCACACTGTTAAAATACTACGATTAAAAGTCCTGCATTCTAAACCTAAATGTGCGTAAGTATTATTAGCAAAATGTACTTAAAGTATCAAAAGTAAAAGTACTCACTCTGCAGAAAAATGGTCCCTGTTAGTGTTTTACTATTGTGATGTTTTTGGATGACTACTTCTGCTGCATTAATGTGTAACATTAATGTGTTATATGCTGTTGGGTAGTTTAAGCTACAGCTAGGTATACAACATATTCTATAAGATCATCATATTTGTTGCATCACTGTCCTGTGAAAACACAGAAAAGAGTAAACTTTTCATGGTGTCAGCCCTGTTTTCAGCTTTATGACCAAGCATTTTCCAGCTTATCCAAAAAGCTTTAATGTAGATTATTAAGATAAGGAAGTCAGGGCTCAAGAATAAGGATTGCCCGATTGCCCGGGGCAAGTAAAACTCAAAGTCGGGCATGTAAACTAACAACTCACTTGCCCGATAGGGCAAGTTGCTAAAAATAGTAAAAGTTAATAACTAATTGATAAAATAAATGTATTTTAAAATGAGCTCTTCTGCTCTGATGCAGCGGTCTCTCTGCCTGAAGTCACAGGCACAGCTGTGTAACAATGTCCTGCCCACAGCCCCCATTGATATTATTTTGCGCGACGGACGCTTCATATAATAACATAACAATATACTATTTATGGTGTTATGTCATTGTGTCATTTCTGTCTCTACATGGTCACGCGTTAACAATTCTCCTCTGCTC
>NC_065515.1:29420988-29502814 GCF_006386435.1 Epinephelus moara
ACAGCAGAACTGGAGAGAGGGGTGAAAAATAAATAGAGGTGGGCATGGCTCAAGTAGGTGCAAAATTATAAAAGGAGAATGATTGACAAATTTTTCACTTTAAGCCCTGACACTGTCATATTTGTGTAGGAATTAAGCTACAATACATGACATATGTTGTTTTAATTAATAAATACAGTGTGAATAAAGATTACATAACATAAAAATAACTGCAGTCTTTGTTATATGATAGCCGCTTAAATTAAACAATTTTTATAGGGCAAGTAAAAACTGACTCCGGGCAAATAGATCTCTGACCAACTTGCCCGACCGAGCAAGTGAAAAAAAAACTTAGCGTTGAACCCTGGAAGTGAAATAATTTTCTCAACAGAAAAAGGAACATTTCATTCAGATTATCACAAACAGTCAAAATCAACACATCTGGAGATACATGGTTTTCACTGGACAGGAGGGGGGTGACAAACTCTAATCTGACAAGAAACAAAAGCTGTCAGACAAATGTAGTGGAGTAAAAAGAACAATATTTCCCTCTGGGATGTAGTGGCGTAGACGTACCAAAGTTCCATAAGATGACAATACTCAAGTAAAGTGCCTCAAATCTGTATTTAGGTACAGTACTTGAGTAAATGTATGTAGTTACATGGCACCAGCTGTTACGTTCTGCGGCAATTTTTGTTTGAGTGAAAGAAGTGCTACATTTATTTACCGCAACACAATCATAGGGAGGTAGTCGGGGTAGATTGTGGGGGTACAAAGAGCAGGACTTAGACTAGGGCTCACTTCCTAAAACCTACAGCATCAATATCACTTTGACTAAGGTAAGTGAAGGATCACGGTTTTAAGGCCTTTTTGGTGTAACATTGAATTTAAGACATTTTAAGACCGGCAGACACCCTGTGAATCATGCTTTAGTTTCTAGGAGTGAATTAACTGTAATAGTTTATTACTATGTACTATATTTGCTGTTGCAAATTACTTGTATATAGGTGTAATTTCTAGGAGGGTTGACAGAATTATGACAATTTATTAAAAGTACAAAGAGTTACCTTAATGCCTTCACTAAATTGCATTGACTCAATACTTTTCGGAAATAAACTCTTTGTTGTTTTGATAAACTGAGCAAATATTTTGCCACTTAGCCAATATACTACCACTTTTCCAAACAAATGGCAACTGAAAGTGCTGTAGGATACGTTTTACTATGGATTACCTTACCTTTCTGATACCCGAAAGGACACAGCACAGAGTTGTAAAAAGAGGGAGAGACACTGATTGGCTTGCAGCCTTTAACAGTGCAAACAAACCTAATATTCCCTCACTACTGTGTCTTCCTCAGAGTCAAAATGGACAGGGATAGGCAATAAGGCGAATACACACATATGTAGTGAAATTAATTTGTGAATACTCTGCTAAATTAATGCTTTCAGGTCTTCACATCACACAAAGCAGCTTGATCAGCCTTCTAGCTCAGCTGAATTTGACTCAGAATGTGAAATGCGTAAGAAAAATATTGAAATTTTCTAACCTGGTGTACACATTCTCAGATATTTGCTTGTGACCTTCTGCTAATTACATCCTTGTATGATCTGGGAGTACAGAGTTTTTAATTCTGGGTTACACCAAATTAATTCTCCACTACTGTTCAGATTTGGTACCAATAAAATTCCACCTGCTTTTTTATTTGAATTTTGGGTCAGAGTTGAATTTAGTGGTGGAAAAGTCAAGGTGATACACACTGTTTTCATTCACACAGCATTTTAGAGGATTGTAAAGATGGCCCTGTGTCTATTGATAACTAAGCTAACAAGCTTACATGTCTCTTATGTGGTGACGTGACGCAGAAGATGTCCATCAGTTTATATTATCTGACTTAAAGTCACATATTATATACTTTTAGTACAGTGTGTCTACTTTTAACTTTTATTACTGTATATCTAAGCATCTGTTGAATTAAACAATTTCCTGTAAATCTCTGGGGTCACTGAGTGCATGCGAATATAATTTTTTAGCCTGATGAGACACATGTTGGCGTCTACGTTTTGAAAGAAAAACAATAGTCATCAAAATCTCAGCTGAGTCTGTTAATGACTTCTGTTTCCGGGATTTTGGATAAGCTGATAAAGTCCACTTTCCTCTGCTGTTTCACTGGCTCGGACTGTAACACTCAAACATACGTGGTGTAACACACACATGTTGCTATAGGAGACAAACTTTCCTTGACACGCAAGTTTAATTTAGCAAACCTTTCTGCTATTTTGTTTGGCAGCACCAACTTTATTCAATTAAAAGACAGTTCCTGGTTATTGTCTGATACTTTCTAACAATCTATTACCCATCCAGGCCCAAGCTAATGCTCTTAGCACACATTACTAGCAGTAATCCTCATCTCCGAGCTAAAGCCGTTGTGTCTGGACAAGTGAGTGGGACTGCAGCAGTGACAGCAGGTGCTAAAGCCTCAGCTAACCCTGGCTAACACCGCCTGAGCTCCATAAGACAGGAAATGCTGGGAGGGATACTTACCTACTTACTGAATTACGTACTTACACACACATGCATCACACACACACTCACTGACTCACTCTCTCTCACACACACATGCACATAAAGGGCGGTGACTTAAAACAAAGCCGGCGTGCTGAATGGAGGAGATGATCGTTAGGTCACATCTACATGACAGTGCCGCACCGCAGGAAAACGACGGGGCTTCCTAAACCCCTGGAAGGGCTAGCGTTAGCCCTCAGGCCTGTATTCTCACAGTGAGCATGTGTGTTTGTGTGTGTGTGTTAACTAAAGAATAACACATTTAAAATTCTAACTACCTTTACTGTTAGGATGAACGCTGCATAAATCAGTGGCATTAGCACCTGGTTAACATTGGTTGAAAAAGTGATATTGACTGCTCACAGCTGTCAAACTTCTGCCGCCAATATGTATTTGTTGATCATTTCAGATCTGAACATTTTGATTTGTTGCTGTGTAAACATGCAATAAATCCAGGTTTAAGAGCCAAGAGAGAGGAAAGTCAGTTTTTAGTTTCCGTTAAACAAGCCTTGTTGCTCAAGTCTCTCCATTGTTCTAAAAACTCCTCATAGTCACAGTAATTTAGAAATAAAAGCTGCTAGTTAGAGCACTCCTACTGTATTGATTTGCTCTGTCAGAAAAGGTGGAAAAGGTGAAATTATCTGAGTGTGGAACAAAAAACTCAAATGATAACCTGTCAACATGATGGGAAAATCCACACGACAGTAATATGGAGAGAGATGAACCCAAATAAGCAAGTGATGAAGAAACTTCAAAGCTTGAGTGGCAAAAAAAGAGTAAAAAATTATACTGCAAGCCTTGTATGACACAAACCTTCATCAAGAAGAAACAATAGAGCAGCTGACAAATCTTGTTTAAGGTTAAGGAAAGACTGTCTCCCTAAAAGAGTGAAAATGGACTTGAGGCACAAGGAATAAGTTGTGTATGAATGTTATAGGAGAAAGGGTTGTGTAAAGTGTTGCTGCAAGTTTAAGACTGAACTATTATTACTATTATACTATTATATAACTATTTTCTTAACTCTGTTGATGAGATGAAGATCCTGTTCAAATGTTCCTCAGCAGATTCACTTTCTTTCTACAAAGATACTCAACACATAAGTCACATGAAAGGCTTCCAGTGACTATTTGATGTTATGCTACTCACAAATACTACGTTTAATGTGACGTCAGTGCGATCTCTACTAGGGATGCGTCAATACAGCTTTCAGTCCTGATACTGACACCGAGCCCTCGGGTATCGGTATCTACCATGTACTGATCCAATGCCAGTATTCAATTAATAAGCTGTATGCCTCACTGTGTGGAAGTGACTGGGATCATTCTTTCATGTGTGAGGCAACATCAGGCTTGACATAGAAATAGCTTTCCTTTTCCTAAATTTTACTGAATTGTCATTTATTATTAAGATAAGAAACTGTGTACCAGCAACTTAGTAAAATATCTTCAGTGTCATCATAATTAAACATTGAATTGAACAGATGGGGCCAATTGACACCAATACCCAATCCAGCTTGAGCCAGAGTCAGTCTAATATGTGAAATCAAAATTAGTGCATCCCTAATCTGTACTGTATGTATAAAGGAAAATATAAAATTTCAAATGGTACTTATAATAACAGAATATATATCACAAAACTTTCACAAAATTACACTTTGTTTAAGAAAACCTGTTTTCTGTATTTAAGACTGCAGTTAATCCACAATTACTAGCACCACTTTGTATGTTTCGAAACCTGTTGGTGGCGGTAACGGTAAATTATTTTTAAGAGGCCACTTGGAGAAGTCACTTCACTTAAGAGATATGAAATTAAACAGACATTTAAAAAATGTCTGGCTAAGGAAAGGAACATTTTGTGAACTAAATGTAATTGGATCAAACGGGTCACTGTTGTGGAACTGCACTCTGTGTTTATATCGGTAAAATAGTACTTTGACTGTAGTGATATCCTTGCTGATGGAGAGTTGGAAATGCCATCAGTTGAATCAGGAGGAATATCATTACCACTGACAGAAACAACAACCACTTGTGATCTTCACTTGTCAAGCAGGAAGAAATTCGAACACTGGACAATCACAGTACCTAAAGCCAAGCAAATACCTGCTGACACCACAACACAGGAAGACTCCTGCCATGTTAGTTCATGTTTCCACCATCATGCAGAGAAAATAAGATGTGTTCACAAATAAACCACCTCTTCACAGGGCTTCCTTGTGAGATTACCATGACTACAGCCTGTTGAAAACATCTCCCAAAGGTTGTTTCATGGTACTCTGACTATCAGACTCTTGTAAAGAATTAACAGAGGATGTTCTGACCTCTCCTTGTTGGAGGTTAGGAGAATTCTTTGAGGTAAAAACTATCAATCAACATATTGATTAGCACTAATTAGGATCAATCCCACTGTGTTTAGCTCAGCGGGTGAAGTCTGCTGTGTGTGTGTTTGTGGGCAGTCATGCATGTATGTGGCTCCATATGTGTGTGTGTGTGTGTGTGAGTGTGTATGTTTGCCTGTATACATTCCTCTGAGTGTGTGTGTGTGTGTTTCTTTGTCTCGGCTGTCACCCTGAAGGTTATCTCCGTAGTGGCAGCATCGTCAGGTGACAGCCGTCTCCCATGATGCCAAGCGAGACGTCAAACTGTCCTTCCAACCAGGGTTCCCTTGACGACTAAAGTAACACACACACAGGCACGCACACACACAAAACTCACCCTCCTCTAGTAGTAGGTTGAAAGGTATACGCGCGCGCGTGTGTGTGTGTGTGTGTGTGTGTGTGTGTATGTTTGTGTGTGTGTGTGTGCGCACCAGAAGGGCTGCTCAGACTTTGATAAGCTATCACATGTCCCAGGTGATGGTCTCTAACAGCACATCAGTCCAAAGGCACTGCCTGACAACCGAATCAAACGCACCCAGACCAGACATCCTGGCAACCTAAACCAAACAAACCCAAACTGACAATATATATTATACATATGTTTCCCTGAAACACACTCGCAAAAAAAGGAAAGCCTTTTATTTGAGACTGTTTACCCAAAAAGGAAACATCCCTGATAAGAAAGTGGATTTTAGGGACACGCTGGTGGTTCAGTTTACTAATGTGTTCACCATGTTGGCTGGAAGGGCCACAGGAGGGCCATACAGTGCAGCAGGCCACACTGATGCTAAGCTTTCATTGCTGCCATGTTTCCGCACTGCACTTTCTAAAGATCACTTGTCAATCAAACAACAGCATTTTGACGGTGCTCTTTTCACTGCTCCTGCTAAGCATCTTCTTCTGTTTAAATAATATTCATAGCCTTACATGACAAGCTATTAATACAAAAAAGCACAGTGGACTGTTATAGTATGAAAGCCAAATTGCCCCTTGGGGATGTTTTATCGTAATCTACAGTGGTGGGTTTTTCGTCATTAAAAGTGGGTGCTAACAATGAAACAGTAAAACAAGAAACTTTGCAACCAGCTCTATGTCACTGAAAAAAAAAGTCCCATGGCAATTAACAGGGTGCTCTGGTCGCTGGCGGCACAGAAGTAAGTTAAACACTGTTCATCTGCACACACTGCAATGACACAGAGCTGTTTGAAATCTGCAAAGTTTCCCTTTAACACCTCTAGAGGACAGTGCTCAAAGAAAAACTACAGTTCATTAAAACTTAGATGTTTAGTGTGGGTCATTAATTATTATGGCATTCTACTCACTAAAGTATTTGAGCTTTTGAGATGGCAACATTGGGGAAAAAAGTGGTTAACCAAAGTTATTTCAAAGAGAAAACCAACAATTAAAGTATTACCTAAACTGTGCTCTGTTCACCACAGACTGCAAGTAACCACAGCAACAACACTGATGCTTCACAAGTCATATTATCTCACGATTTAAATCTTGCCTACCCAAGGATTACTACTTTCTATAAACAAATTTTGCTATTGGTAAGAGTATAAGGACAATAATCCTATCTAAGGTGTCCTTGTATGGAAAATAATGGACTTCACTTCCACTTTGATTATCATGTGTGAATCACAGTTGTTACCAAGATGACAGAGTAGCAAATATCGGTGTATTTTTGGTGTGGATTTTCCCTCCTCAGGGGAAGAAACTCCATCAGATTCAAGTAGATCTTTCTGTAGATTTATCAGACCTCTGCTGCATGTCCTCACCCCAAAAAACAATCCAGTGAGCAACTGTTATCTCTTCAACATTTACTTTGAGTTTCATTGCTACATAATCAAGGGGCACTGCAGAAAATAAGTCACATCTAATACTATACACAAACACACACAAACATCTGCACACACACACACACACTCAGCATGCCTTGTACAATTACAGAATTACAGCATCTTGGAAATGAGACATGACAGAGAAAGCATGCTAGCACTGTAGAGAGCAGTTTCCTTTCTCACACACACACACACACACACACACACACACACACACACGCACGCAGAGCTCTCCCATAATGAAGTGTTTCTCGTACATGTCAGTGACACAGGTTCCATTACCTGGCCTGTCACACGTCACCTTGGTGATGGCCTGTCAGATACTGTTTAGTTGTCATGGTGAGAGGCATTAAAATCCACATCATTCAATAATGCAAGCCGTTGATTGGTTTAGCTGTTGAAAATTGTTCAGCATAATGTGGCGTGTGTGTGCGTGTTCTGTTGTACTTGTATTTGCAAGAACTTTCCTGGTCAGTATTTCTCTGTCAGTTTATTGTTCTATGAGTACGATTTCTGGGTTAAGATTAAGGGCAAGTCTGAGCAGAAATCTCAACATATCTGATTTAAACATCCAGATTTTTTCCTTCAATTAATAAGAATTTGTGCTGGATGAGATCATAGTTACGACTGGATTAACTGCTATGATATAAAATACAGACATTCATGGTCCCCTCAGGATGAATTAAAATAACTTTAGTGATCCCTCAACTTTTCCATTCCCCGACATTCTCATCAGCCTCAGCTGTACTTTGCATTTAGTGCAAATTTTAGCATGCTAACATGCTAAGGTGGTGGCAAACATGGTAAGCAATATACCTGCTAACATCAACGCGTTAGCATTGTCATTGTGAGCAAGTATTTAGCATTTAGCTCAAAGTGGTGCATAAAGGTCCAGTTTATAGGATTTAGCTGAATCTATTGGCAGAAATGGTTTATAATGATCATAGCTCTGTTTCCATTACTTAATGATCATCTGAAATAAGAATTGTTGTGTTTTTGTTACCTTAGAATGAGCCATTGTTACCTCCATACGGAGCAGGTCCTCTTCTGCAGGGTGTGCCATATTGTTCTACAGTGGCCCAGAATGGATGCATCAAACACTAGTTCTAGACAGGGCCATTTGTGTTTTCATGTAGGCCACCATATGCATGCAGGCCACCACCTGCATGCTTGGCACACAGGAAAAGTATCAGGTTTGCAATCTTACCGCTAGATGTCACTAAATCATACACACAGAACCTTTAAGTAAAACCTCACAGAGCATCTAGCATTGCTGTAGACACTTCTTTTGATTGAGAATGTGGACTTTTGACATGATTTGATTAAGGATATTTGCTGTGCTTTATAGGTGTATTCAGTTTGACTACAGTGATGTGAAAATTGCACCTTTTCGATCGAATTTGGATGTTTCAGATTGGTCAGTGAATGGATTGGCAATGCTTGAATTATAAGAGCCACAATCCCAAACACTATTAAAAAGTAACAGAAAAAAAAGACTGAAATATGGGCCAAAATCTGCAGCCCTTGTGAGTTAGTTAAAACTCAGGGTAGCAAAACAAGCACACATGCATTTACAGTATGTTTGCATATTTATCACTTTGATTCCGACAAGTGTAATGTGGGGAAAAAAACACCAATAACAAATGCGACAAGGAAAGCTGATCACACACTCATAGTACGGAGGGTAAATGAGCTCTAGATAAGAGAGGAGGAGGAGTTTTGGTTCCATTCAGTTGAGCTCTACAGAGGCTCTTGTGTGTTCTTTCCCCACCGGAGGAGAAAATAAGAATAATTGATTTCACTGTTTTCTTCTGGTGTCAGATCTGCTGCCGTTTATCATCATCAAATCTATCGCTCTGTCCTTCTCCCTCTCTCTGTCCCTCTCTCTCTCTCTCTCACTCTCCTTGTTTGTTCTGCTAATTAACTTTATTACCCTGATAGCTCCCCACTGCCTCTGACGAAAACAATTACCATCTCCCCCCTCCACCTCTCTCTCTCTCTTCTCCCTCATCATCCCTTGCTCTTTCTCTTCTGGCAGAGAGCTGTAATTAGTCCTGAGGCTTTGCTGCTGCTACTCTTACTATCTGTCTGCTTCTCTCTGCATGGCTTTCTATGTTTTCATCCAACTATCAGGAGAACGTTTGAAACTTTTGACTTGAGATAAAGTTAAAAGTGAATTTGGTTTGCTTAGTTCAACTGAACTTCTACAGAAAATACAGGGTTAACGATATTTTACAAGTCCTTAAATTCCCTAATAACCTCCTAGAAAGACACAGATAGCCTGTTAATACCACGTGTAAATGAGGTCAATGTGTCACATTCATTTTTACGGCATAATATTTGAGCATCTATTTAAAAAATACATCAAAATAACTTTTGTAATGTTGAGGAAATTAAAAAAAAATCTATTACGGTTTCCATTAAGCTAAATCAATGCATCATCATTTGCATGAAAATAATAATTTGCATGAAACCAAACTACTTTCTGTGTCCCTCACTGTCTGTTACTCCCCCCTCTCTCTTTCTCTCTCTGACATGTCCTGGCAATCTCTCTCTTTCCCTCTCTCTAGTGGCAGACAGGACAGCATTACATTGTCAGTGGTAATTTACCTCTCATCTGTCTTCACTAATTATTGTCACATTCATCAGATTCATCAAGGCAAGAGGGGCTCTTGCGGGGATTGCACCATTTGCCGTTAATACAGCATCAACTGCTATTAGGCCCAAGAAGCTGAGGTGTGTGTGTGTGCGTGCGTGTGTGTGACAAGAGGGACAACGCATATTCATCTCTAATTAGACCAAGCTGTGTGATTAATTATACAGTCCGCCTTTTTTTACTCCAAGGGCTGAGGATGATGTTGTTGATGGGAGGTAAAATAAATATAGAAGAGGAAGAGGGTAAAAGATGAAGGGAGAGAAAATTAAGAAAGAGGGGAAGAGAAGAGACAGAGGAGAAGATGTCGAAGATGTCGGGGCAATGAAACATGGAGTGGGGAAAAGGGACGCCAACATCAGGGGGAGGGAAGAGAGGTTGAAAAGAGAGAAAAGGAAACTGGCAAAATCCAGAGGGAGCGAGGCGAAGTGAGGGAACGAAGCAGAGGTGAAGTGTTTTGTCATGTGCTCTCAGTGTAATTCCCACCTGACAAAGAGGCCCTGAATCAGGGGGGAAATTGCAACTTGTCACCCAGCAAATAAACTGCCCTGATAACTGATTAATAACGCACACCTGGGACAGCTGACTGCGCACACACACACACACACACACACACACATACACACACACACGCAGATGTAGGCACATGCTGAGACACACTTTTAAACAGAGAAAGAACCAACACATCTCTGCATACGATATTCGTGCATATGTCAGCACATGCTAATGAGTGCACAGATGGTCTTTAAGAACACATACACACATTTGCACATTCATATTTTCAAACAGAGAAATTCCTTGGCACATACAACTGAATGCAAAAAAAGGAAAAGCAAATTTCACAATAAAAGAAAGAAAAGATTTGAAGCTCATTGTGGCTTTCACCTTTTTCAATTCAAATCTTAATGGACATGTTCAGAAAACAAGTTTTCGGTAGTTTGGTTTGCAAAGTTGCTAGAACTATGTTGCTAAGATGCTTGTACATTCAATGGCAAAGGCCAACTTCAAAGAAGTAGAAGACTGCTGGTGTCAGGACAACAACCTACTCCTGAATGTCAGCAAGACCAAGGAGATGATAGTAGACTCTAGAAAGAGGCAGGGAAGGATCTGTGCCCCCCGTAATGTCAGCAGGTCCTCGATGGAGAGGTTAGTCAGTTTCAAGTACTTTGAGCAGTTTTCTCCTATGAACTCCGGGCAATGTCCAAATAATCAGGTCTGAACATTGTCCAGAGTGGCCTCTCACACATGTAGCAGACAACAGGAGATTGTCCGTGAAGTGTTTGTACGTCTGGAAATACTCTGTTCTATGCTCTACAAGAGAGATGCTGGAGGCAGTGTTTTATTGACGTAATCAGTTGGCCATGAACAACCTCTTCTTCTTTTACCATTCCTTGAATTTGTCTGATTTCAGCGCTGGCCCTTACTGACTGAAGTTCCTAAATCTTGTTGTCTCTCCAGTTAGATAATTGTGTTGGTGTCATGTAAATGACCCTTCTTCTTCACCGCTGGATGTTTATATTCTTTTGGTTTCACGCCAGTCGCATGATCAACATGCCCACTTGCTCACTGTTAATTCTTCGCACAGTGATCTTCTTTTTGAGCTCTATCAACACACAGGCTCAGTCGACTTTGTACATAGAAGCTGGCAAGGTAAAGTCAGTTTAATGTCTGGTCCAACGGGTTTGAACGTTTGTTTTCTGACATACAGCTCCTGTGGGTAATGTCTGGATAAAATCAGGGTTACAGTGGATGTGTGAAAGGGGCTTCGGTGTCCATATTACCAAGGGCCTGACCTGGGTGCTGCATAGTGACTCAGTGGTGAGAAAGGCAAGGCAGAAACTGTTTCACCTCAGGTGCTTGAAGAAATTTCAGGTATCCCCACAAATACTGAGGAATTTCTAAACTTCCTGGTATGGAAACAGCACCGAATAGACTGCAAACTCCTACAAAAAGTGGTTTGTTCAGCTGAACGTACAAGGGAACGGATGGTGTTCTACCTTGCCTATTGGATGTTTACACAAGAAGTTGCAAAAATAATCCCAACTATTCGGACGACTGCTTTTTCTCACTGGTGAGGTCAGGGAGAAGGTAAAGGATACACCAGGCCACCACCAAGTGGCTCAGTAAGGCCACGAGGATCCTAAATGAGGTCACTGCCTAAGACTAAGGAAACACTTTCCAGACTTCACCCTTAAAACTCTAGGGCTGTATCTAACTCAGAATTCTGTCAGTCGAATCAGATTTGGCTGTTCAATATGAATCTGAATAATATGAATGGATCTGACTAGTGCATCAGCATGGAGCATTGGATTTTTCAGGTCACTTGACTTTGCACCAGTCTCTCATAAAAATAGTCGAATGAACAAAATGGCATTAAGCAATTTTTATAATGCATCTGTAAGGTTTGAACATTGAAGCTGTAATACAACACCACCTGAGAAAAAAAAATCTGACCATCCAGTCCCCAGAGACAAAGACAACAACAATGGAAGAGGGAGAGAATTCAATTACAGGCAGATAGAGCTCCTGATAGACTGAGAGGATCAGCTCTGTTCCTTCTTTTCCTTTTTCCTCTCCTGAGATGATACACAGGCTTACACACACACACACACACGCACACGCGCACACGCGCGCGCACACACACACACACTCACACACACACACACACACACACACACACGTCAGTCAGTATTGGCACATACTGACCCACCCAGGAAAAGCCATTTAGAGTGACATCTACTCTTGGTGTTTATTATAGCCTTACACCTCTCTCTCTGCTGCCATACCCCCAGCTGTATTTCTAAATGCCCCCACGTTCCTGGCCTCTGATCCTCGCTGTGATTGGACAACAACAGTGGGACCAGGACGAGGCCAGGCCAGGCCACGCTGGGTGCCCCCAAACTCTCACACTTCCTTCAGCACACACACATACAGCAGGGCCATCTCCTCCAAACAAAACCTCTTCATCTGCAGCACAATGGAGGCTCTCCTGAAAGCCTATCATTTTCACTGGCGCTGGGTCGAACGGTGACGGAGAAGAGGAGGAGGAGGAGGGAGGGAGGGAGTAAGGGGACAGTGTCGAAAATTGGATCAGAGCCGAGTGTTGTCGTCGTGAGTTTTATCAGCGGGGCCCGATGCCCAAAAGGTCATCTGACATAATGGCTGATGAATTTAAAAACAGCGGATTTTCATTTGCAATTTTCAATTTAGCCAGGCGGAGCCTCTCACGACAGCCCTCTCTGATAACCGTCTCCAGCCTGTCAGCGCTATCGCACTGCCTGTCACAAACATCAAGCAGCTGTTGCAACCAGAGAAGGAGCAGCGATATAGACAGAAAGAGAGAGACAGGTAAAAAGGAAAGAGAGACGGCCAAAGCAAGACAGAGATAAAGAGTGAAATAACAAATGTGTTATTTTAATGGTAAAATACAGGGACAGAGAGGTTGGCGAGGTCGGAAAGGTCAGGTCAGGGGTCTTATCACATCCTCACCAATCCTCCTCACACTCTAATAAGACTTGTTAAATTATTGTACTTTGAAACATCACTCATTTATTCTTTATTTCATGGCTTTATTTTTATGCAACAACCCCACACTGGGTTGGAGCAGTGGCACCCACAAAAGAGCATTTAAGGGGCAAGTTTTGATTGCCCTGTCACTAATACTAATAATGCGTAATGATTAATTTTTGTCAAATCTGCGGCAGAGGGAACTACAGAGTATCTGGAGGTGCAGCTTGTGGTTGTTTTGTACTAAATTTCCTTTTTACCAGAAGATGTTACTCTCATCTGGCTTGGCACAATCTGAAGCAATAGGACAGAACGACAACCAATCAGAGCAACCAAACGTGTGACATAGCGCTGAGCGATGGACAAATGTAAACAGGTAATAGTGTGAAGAGATGAGCTGTGATGGTGATGCATCAATGTCTTTGAATGAGTGTTACAATCAGCCATTTTGGTTGCTTTTGAAAATGTCTTAACGTCGCTCCTCTAAGCTACTCCCATCATACTTTTCCCATCATACTTTTCAGCAAAAAGCAACTTAAAATTTTGAAGTCATCCATACATTAATTATCTTAACCATTTACAGATGTGCCTGCGCACCTAGCACTTTAAAATGGACCCGCTACAGTTGTGCCTTAAACCTGATCCGGTAAGTGACAGACGTGAGGATTTGCTGTCCGGATGTGTTTTACATTATCAGGCCATAATGTGGTTAATTATACACAGCTAAACACTTACATAGCCAAAAACTGAAAACAAAATTACTGCTGTCTATAGGCGAAATAATCCTGTTTTCTTTTTTTTTATTCACTTCGTAGGCTTTGATAGATAACATAAATCTGGTGTTACTGAAGAGGAGGATATTACTGAGTTTCTTTAAATTCCTGGATGACGTTATCGCTCTCTACAATTTTGACCAGTATCTGAAACTAATAGGAGAAAATACAAGTAGCACAGGCTACCCAATATTTGTTTTTGAGCAGGATATGATATATACAAGAGCTTATTGTAAAAAAAAAAAAAAAAAATGCTTGAAATAAGTTGCTCTTAGTGATTCCAGGACAGAATTTCAAGATTATGAATGATCTTACAAAAACAAAAGCATCAGTAGAATGAGCAGTGGCAGTCATTTTGAGTGAGAGGGCAAAAAATTTAAATAAAATTGTGAACTGCAGAGAGTCATCAGGGGACACACTGAAAAAAGAAGGGGGAATTCTGTTTGAAGTGTTGTATCAAAATATTACAGCAATGAGCAATCAGAAAAGGATAAAAGTCAAGGACAGCAACTTCTATCTGGAATTCTTTTCAAACTTACGCAGATGTACCTATTGGCTTTGTCTTTCTTGTGCTCTCTGTCAACCACAGTCATTGTCATTGTATGGCGGCCATTTTGGAGCGCTGGAGATAACCGTGATCTTCCCAGACATTGAGCTTGTCTCCATTCAGGATGGAGGATAAAATCATGGCTCTTCAGTGGGCTTGCTGTGCAGAGAAGCAGGGCCCAGAGCCAAGGTTTCCAGCGCAAACAGCCTCGCATAGCTGCTCCCCATCACTGCCTATTCATCCCTCTACATCCCACCTGACAGAAAGAGAGAGACACACAGACCAGCAGAGAGAGTAAGGCTCTTGGCAGTGAATCCAGGCCTTGCTGGGTTCAGTTGAACAGCTGTGTCTAATAAAGTGTCTCGCCTCGAAAAAAAAAGGAAGAGGGGGATGAATGATGGAGAGATTTAGTTGAAAAGCTTAAATGACAGGGGCCAATTTCTCCTAACCAGGAGGAAAAGGTACAATGAGTCTACTGATTGGTGGATACTCAGGTTTAAAAGCTGACTGATTGGCTTGAAGAGGATCCTCCTGTGCATGTTTAGATCTATAGCATGTCGAAAGTCCTTCTATCCTGCATGTGGCCTGCATTGGGACAGCAGGATATAGAGGTAAAAACGGAGACAATGCTGTTGCATCCTGGAAATCAGGTGGAAAGACAAATTATTGTCAAACCTGCTGCAAGATACTAACACAATGTAATGTGCTTTTCAAAATGGTTCCTTTCACATCAGAAAATGATACTTCTAAAGGGAAGAATATAAAAGTGAGCTAAAAAAAAGTGGACAGATGATTAATTGAGATTTCCTCACAACATATAATCAATATTTGGAAAATTTAACAACTGTATTACTCCTTAGATGTTACTTGATTTTTCCAAGTTTTAATTACCTGCCATGGTCTCCTATTGTAGAAGGGTTGGCAAGATATTCTTGAGGGGCACAACATTTCTTGCATTCTGTCGGCCCATCTTGGTTTTGAAAGATTTGTGTTGCACTAACAAGACCTGGCCAGTGGGTGGCAGTGTATGGCACGACGCACTAGGGTCCACTGTGGTGACTTAAACACAACTATGGCATCAAAACGTATGCATATACAAGAAAATGACTTTTACATAGCTGTCCACTGTAGTGACCACTTTACGTGAAAGGGCTAGACAGGGCCATTCATGTATTCACGTTTTTGTGTCGGTCACCATAGTTGTCCTATGCGTTTGGTACACAGGAGAAGTTTCAGTTGGTTGCAGTCTGCAACCTCACTGCTAGATGCCACTGAATCCTACACACTAGACTTTAAAGGCAGGAATTTATTCAGTGTGTTTGTTTTCGGTAAATAGCATAGTTTTCAATATTAGTGATGGGGTCTGTTTTTTGCGTGTAGGATTCAAATTGTGTTCCCAAACACAAGAAATTCATAGGAAACTGCAAATTGGATATGATGTGGAAGACAAAAGACAGAGGACAACATTTGATCTATTGTACAGTGGTTATACTTTGAACAACATAAAATGTGATGCAATTAATCATCTTAGCCCCCAGTTTGTTGAGTGTGATGTAAACGTAAACAAACTTCGCTCCTCTATTTCGTTCAATCTGCCCCCTGTGATTGATCCATGTGTCATAAGGAGTACAGTTTTGTTGAATTTTAAGATGAAATCCATTATTTAACTACGGGAAGAGATGTATTTAGTCTTACTTATTTCATTTTCAGTTTCAAACTTTGGATTTAATTATTTTGGCTACAAGGACACACCACTGCAGTAATGAGTTTTTCCTTTTAACCCTCTACACTGCTGCCATCGTGACAATTTCTCAATCTGAGGTCTTTTTCGTGCGTATGCACTCCTATAAAAACTGTTGGAAACCAAATTATCTGTATTCATGGCCGAGGTTAAGGTTAGACCAGGTCTGTCTAAATGGAATACATCACCTCCAAATTACCACTTTTATGTCAATTACTCATCCCATGTTACTTTGAATTTTGAAGAAAACTTTGCTTCTCACATGCCTGCACAGTGAACGAAGACTCAAAAAAATTGTTTTGGAGAACTGAAATCAAAGGGAATCACGTTTAACAACATGACAAGTTAACAAGTACATTCCAAGTCTCATTTATCCAGCCATATGCTCAGTACATCCTTAAGAGACAGTGTTTTAAAGGGTTAGCTTGGATTCACCAAGGCCACACAATAACACAATTAATTGACTAAGACAGTGGAGGACCAGCAGCTCCTGTGTTCAGCAAGGTAAAGTTACTGTTTTTGTCAGTGGAGTCTGGCTTTAAGGAGAGCATAAATAAGTTTCACTTTTAGTTCAGTTCCCCATTGGAAAGGGCCGCCTGTTTGGGAAGCACTGAGCATCTGACTGGATAAGTGGGACTTATTATTATACTGTAAGAGTTGTGCGAGAGTTTGTAAAAAGATGTTTTTATGTGGTTTTGCTGTTGTAAAATGTTGTTGCTTGTGACTTCATCAAGAATTTTCTCAGTTTTTGGATTCTTTGTTCACTGGAGGCATGTGACAAAAACAAAGTTTTCATCACAAATTCAACATAAAACGTCGTAATTGTTAAGACAAATGATCATTTGGGGGGAGAAGTTCCTTTACCCGAATTACAGAAACCAATTTTCTTGTATGGCATTTAACAAACGCATTTACTGCAGAAACCCTACATGGAGGTTATTTAGGTACATGCAAGTATAGTCACACCTTGCAGACTCGAGGTCAGAGTGAGGAGGCTAACATTACTACACAGCAGACAAATTTCACAGCGCTCCACCATTTATTTTATAGTGGAAAACCAAGGAAAAAAATACCTGCTGAATTCACAAAGGTAGGCAGGAAATTTTCTAACTTCCTGACCTGATATGTCCAAACATCCAACAAAAGATCAGCATTAAGCAACCGCTGAAATCAAGCACACGATAGCAGACATGTTTTTCCATTTCAGGTTGATAAACTAAGGAAAAACCCATTTCATTTTAAGGCAGAACAGGGGGGCAGGACCAGGAGAGAGAAAAACAGCACGATGGCCTTGAGAATATGGATCCTTGCTTCCCAACACCTTTGTTTGTCTCGGAGTGCCACAAGAGAGCCATGCATGTGTGTGTGTGTGTTTGGGGGGATGAGGGGTGAGGGATGGGGGGGGGGGGATGCTGGGCTGTGTGACAGAGTCTCTCTCTGCATTAATTGCTTAAATTGAAGCGCTGCCACGTCTCTGTGAGAGACGCTTTGATATGATAATGGCAGCCTTCTCAGCACAGGAGAGGCCTGCTTTGTGTGTGTGTGTGTGTGTGTGTGTGTGTGTGTACATGTGTGGATGGTAATTTGGTGGCATGCACCTGCCAGCACGCCACTGTCTCCTGTCGCCATCAACATGGCCACGGAGACAGTCAGAGACAGACAAACAGTCTCAGAAAGAGAAGGCTCAGCTTCGTTGATCAGGTTTTGGTGAAGATGGTAAAATGAAGGTGATGAAGATGAAAGTGAGGATGATGTGACCACTCCCTGTGGTGCATATGTTATCTATGTAAACTCCTAAAATACATTTTTCAGGATGTTTTTAATGAACTAATGCAACTCCAACACATTGTCAAAGCGTCTGCTGTCCCTGAATTAATGTTGTTTAAAAATAACACTGTTTTGATTCAGTTCTTTCAGCTGAACTTACTGACTGGCACAGGGGGCATTCAAGACCTCTCCATGTAATGTTCAGAGTGTTAAACTATCATCGCCGACACTAATTTTAACAGACCCAAAATATCAGTTGCCAGCTGTTGCAGTGATCAAACAGAATTAATTCAGGGGGCTTGTGGTGCATGTAAACAGCCTAGTCATAAAGCTACTGGGTATTTAAAACCTCTCCACAACAGCTCATCATTGTCCAGGACATGCTGCATTATTCAGCATCGTTCAGGACTTTTCCATTTCTAGAAACCTATATTGAAGGTTTTCCTGAATGGTGCTTACAGGAAGTCACAGTCTCGTTTTATCTCAGCTCTGACCTTCTCACAGCTGTCCAAAAATATTAAACCACACTCAAGGTGCATCTTGGCTTAGTATCCTCTCGCACAAAGTGTAAATTTCTATCTAACTTATTACCTCAAACATCACTTGAGTGCCAAGGACACTTTCAGGATAACTGAAAGAAGACTGATTTAGGCTAATTTAGCTGACCAGTTCAAACACAGTCCTCTACTGCAGCTCCACTGAAGCAGGAAGAAGCTTCAGTGCAACAAAATCCAGGACTGGTTTGAAGAAATGTGTAGACAATAATTAACAATTAAACAAAGGGAGGGCAGGTATCAATCAAACTGTTACAAAATGTATTCATCCATGTGTTTATTGGATATTATCCAGAGTGCTTGAGAGAACATACTTATGAGATATATTTATGAAGCTGTTGTAACACCTAAAATATGACCACTGATACTACCAATAAAACCATCCACACAGTAACCTAATGTCTGTATCATTTAGCAACCACTTTGTTTAGCTACTACTCAAGACCTGTAATGCTTCGTGTATTAACGTTTGACTATTTATCTAATTAGCACAGTGCTTTTAGAACCACTGAAATGGTTTAAACATATTATTATTAATTATGGTTTATGTTGTAAATTAATTCTAATATTTCTGATTTTTAACAAGCAGAAGGCCGTTCCTGACTTTAGCTTCATCAATTTCCAGTCATTCCAGTTTACTTTGTCACTCCCACCGTTGAAGACCCAGTCTTCCCCCTACTAGTTAATGGCATCTCTGCTTCATCGTGCGTCATGGTTACCAGAGCACCAATCGACTTCACTTCCCCTGATGATGTCACAGGTCAGCGGGGCTGCCATTAAAACACAGAAGAATCGCCATGGTAACGCTGAATGTTCTGCCATGGTGGTGGCCGTGGTAGTTGTGGGAGAAGGTTTACTGGAAGGGAAGTGTGCGTGTGTGTGTGTGTATTATTCAGCGGTGTCTGGGACACCGAGTTGAGTCAGCCATTACCCAGAAACCTCTGCAGCTTCAGGAGGAGAAAGGAAGCACTGTGTCCCGAGGTCTGACACATGCACATGTACACACACACAGAGAATGGTCTGATCAAACACACACACAGACACACATACGGACCTCCTGGTTGCTTGCTAAGCCAGCTGACCTTTACTCAGGCCACCCACAGCTGACCCGTCCTCAACCATGTGATGAGGTGGGAGGCCAAAACTACTACACTGTCCCATGGCCACACACACACACACACACACACACACACACACACACATCGATACTCTAACTCTATCCTGTATTGCCTTGACAGCTTTTTTCAGATGGTGAGACAATGCACCAGGTGAGCTGAGCTTACGGTTGTGAATTGGTTTGCAGTACGGTATCCTAATATTTATACTGTGCCCCAAAAATCTGTATAGCACCTTAAACTATGTTTTGTGCCCTCATAAGATGGTGATATCCACAGCAACACTGCACCTGTCAGGCACATGTTGATATTTCGTAAGTTCAAAATTTCAAATAACTATTTAACATTAAGTAACCTATGGAGTGATTATTTTGTAAGGGGAGTCTTAATACACACCCAAAATACTGACTTTCATTTAATTTCTTTATTAAAAAAAAGAACAAAAATGAAAGACCAAAGCCCTTGCACCATCGATCTCTCTTGAGTGTTCTAGGCATTTATTTGGGAGGGCTGCATTTCCAATTTTTGATGATATGTTGCTTTTGTTCTGCTTGAGATTAAAATGGACTTATTATAAATTGCTTTGTACAAATGTGTCTGCCAAATGTATGTAAATAAATATGTCTGTGGACAGATTCTGTGTCACACCAGTGCAAAGTGTAGTTGCGATAACAATCAAAGCTGAGTTTGAAGATGGGTGTAGCCTGAGCAAGAACGTTGGAAATAGGGCTGGCTAACTACGCCTTGCCGACATTAGTTTTTAAGTTGTGGATTTTTGTAGTATTGTGGCTGGAGTGATCCCAGTTCATGGAGTTGATCAAGTTCATTTTTATTTTGTTCCCTTAAAAGTTGAGATTTATAGCTCATTCTTGACAAGTTCTCTCAGCTGCTGTTTTTCAAGGTCAAGGATGAACCACAGCTCACTGTGGAATGTTTGATAACTCCTATGATGTAAAACAGCTTAAGTCCTTTCTGCAGTGTTCCATCACAAAAAAGGAAAAACATACAACAAACAGATTAATGAGGAGTGTGTCTGACGTATATATTATGTATTTAATTTGATGCACCGAGGCTAACTGGGGGAACTATGTGTTGTAATGTGTTTATTTTTATTTCGGTAATAATATGTTGATTGTATATATGTGTATGCTGACCCCTAGCTCCAAGACAAATTTCTCTAAGGAGACCAAAAAATGAACTGAACTGAACTGAACTGAACAGTGGATCAATCTTACGACAGATTCTGTTTCTTTAACTGCTATGGCACTAATGTCAAATGACTAAGTGTAGAACTTGCTTTGGTTATGACAACTACAATCTATGCCATTCTCTAAATTACATTTTATTTTTTCTCCCAATATGCAAACAAAGGTTTTGTTTTTACACCTTTTTGTTCAAATATATACATCATATCATATTTTGATCAATTCTGGATTATGATTGAAAATGTACCTGTAACGTTCAATTGACAATCTATCAAGTGAAGATGTATTGTGATCTTGGACTAAGTAACTGACTGTCACAACTTTCCCTCATCTCCTCCATATTGCCTGAGTCATAGCAGAGTTGGAAGGGGGATGAGAGAAGGAAAGGAGGAGAGGAGGGAAGCTTTGGGATCCACCCAAGTGCTCTTGAGCCATGACACATTTACAGTTTTAGCAGACTGTGGAGCAGAGAATGTGTGAGTCAGAAAATATGTGTTTTCTACAAACACTGGTGCTGACGGGCTTGTCACACACTATTAATAGATGCTGGATTGTATCATGATGAGTTGCTCCTATTGTTCATACTGTATATGTGTGTGTCTTTAGAGTGTGTGTTCGTCTTTCCCCTGCTGCCAAAGGCCCCATTCCCATCCCTTGATCTGGAACAATGTGCTTCAGTCAGAGGGAAAGACAGAGCTGCCTTAGAAACTGGGCCCCCCCACCCCAACACACACACACACACACACACACACACACACACACACACACACACACACATACGAACACACACACACACTCCCTGCCAGTTTCAACACACTCAAAAAACAGCTGAGTGGCACTCTTGCATCCAAGCCTCAATAAACCTAAACATGAATACATGATTCCAGTCTGTCGTACACTTAATGCAGCATTACGACAGGATTTTCACTCCGAGTATACAACACTCACACATCTTCACAAACAGGGGCCCGTCCCATGAATAATAAGTGTCCAACTATGCCAGAGGTCACATCCACGCTCCACTCCCCACAGCTTTCCCAACCGACCCCCTCATTAGGGAAATGTTTGTCCCAATTGGGAGGGTGGGATGGGTGAGAAACAGCGAAGAAAAACAGGGAGGGAGGGGACGGAGCAGTTGTTAAAGAAAGTTAGGATGTCTGAGAGACTTCAGTGACTAATTGCAGTCGACTACTTTGTTGCCAGATTTTGTCACTTAAAGCTTCCACAAAAGGTTGCAGACTTTTAAGTATGTGAGAGAAATTCTCCTGAAAAAGCGAGTCCCCTCCAATTGAAAACTATTATTGCCGTTAACAAGTCTTATTTCTGTGGGAGACCGTGTTTGTGCTCAGTCATATTCATCACAACACACAAACAAACTGACAGTCAGCAGTTTGCACTGTGTCCACAAAATTGGGCACATTGGCAAAAAAAAATGTTTTACCTTTCAGGAGACGGCAGAGCTGCAAATGCAGGTAATGAAAACACTCACTTGAAAAGAGAAGAACTTGCATGGATGTGCCAAACATTTACATTTGGCAAAGTAAGAGTGGGAAATTAAATGAAAGTGTTATTCTCAAGTGTTCATTTGTATGGGGACAGTAGTAGTTCAGGTGTTTGTTGATGTAATGAAATAGAAATGCAGGTCAGCACATGCTCTGCTCTTCACAGAGAGCAAAAGAGAAGAGATGAGGAAAGAAAGAAAGACAGAAAGAAAGAAAGAAAGGATGAAAGGACAAAAGAAAGAAAGAAAGAAAGAAAGAAAGGACGTAAGAAAGAAATTACTTAGAGTTTACGTCATCCTTCCATACTCAGCTCTTCAGTTACATTAGCATATTGTTGTTTACTCCTTTTCATTCATTTTTTTTAAACTTTATTTAGGGCATTTTTTATGCTTTATTGATAGTGACAGAGAGTTATGGAAGGGGGGAGAAGGCAGGACCTGCAGCAAAGAGCTCTAGGCCGGACTCAAACCCGCATTGGCAGCAGGGACTCAGCCATAACCTCTGACCTGACCTGCCTGGTATGCATTTTTAATTTCTCCTAGCTATTTGGGATCAGTATGACCAGATAAGTTTAAAAAACTTAACACTGTCAATAATAAATAAGTCCCAATGTCCTAAAATGAGATGATAATAAAGTCCCAATGTCTTCGAATAAGCACTTCCTAATTAACAGTGTCTTAGCTTGTTACTGTTGCTAAAAAACTAAAAACATTATTATTCATAAATAAACAGGTTTCAACCATAAAATGTGATCAGATTTTGGACCTTGTCAACTTTTGTGTCAGGATCAGCTGCAGCCTGACTTGGCAAAGATGGCTACCATCTTGTTTTTACATGGATTAGTGTATTGTGTTCTAACTACCACTAGATGGCACAAAAAAGTGTCCACAAATGAGGACAACAGGTCTAAGTTAAGCAAAATAAAGGATAAGGTCAATTAAACCCAAAATGCGATGTCCTCATATGAGGACACAGGGTCTCAGGAGGATAAAGATATGCCCTCTACCTATAGAGCTATCACAGCATCCCTTCATTCATTTTTTTTAATAACAATTACTATAAAATACTTTATGCTGAGTCTTGAAGGCATTTCACTCCCTGAATGAGCCCAGAAACCCACAATGTTTGGATCCAATACTGATCAAAAAATTAAAATGCCCATTAATTATGGAGATTCATTGGAATTGTACAGAGGTTTCCATCTTTGCTCAGACATTACTCACTTTAACAAATAGCTTCATTTTGTTTGTAGAGGAAACATTTCAGTTTCTAGTCTTACATAATATTGCCAAAGGTACACAGTCTAGCATTGATAAGAGCCTTGGGTATGTATTACCATGAATGTACAGTGTATATCTGAGCTGCTGGGGGAGAAAGGTGCCTTGCTTGACCTTGCCTGACCAGGTTTAGTCTAGTAACTTCAGCGCAACTGAGACAGTTAGTCAATTTATTAATTAGTTGATCGAAGGAAAATAAAAAAATTTGTAGGGCTGTCAAACGATTGAAAAAATAATCTAATTGATTACATGCTCTGTGATTAATTAATCTCAGTTAATTGCATACATAACATTTTGCTGTGAAAGTATTTGAAATATTTCAATTCAAATGGATTTCGGCAGATGTGTCTTAAGAGATTTTGGACGCAATTGTGCTTCTCAATAGTGGCTTGTAAATTGTGTCAGAAGATGCTATCTCTAAAGCCTCTGCTAACCCCCTGTCCTCTACCACTGAAACTGGTTTGCAGTCCACTGCAATCCATTTTGCAAGGGAAATAGTTAGTCGGTTACTTACTCAGTTTGCGTCTGAAGGCCTGGTCGAGTGTGGCTTGGCAAGGCTGGCAGCTAGCACTAGCATCAGCGGCTGTGCTAAATGATTTGCATTGAGGCGATGTTTCAGGCTTGAAATATTTCAATGGCACAAAAAGTAAAAAAAGTCTGCAGCAATTGTAGAGAACGGTGCTCTTATCAACAGTTCCATCGGCACATTTTTTTAAATGTAAATGTTACATTTACAGGGCCAAGCAGCATCGCCTCATCTGTCTCCATCATGTTACAAAGCTGCTGTGGCCTTCAATGACGCACCGGGTCAAAGGGCACCATGGAATAGTGCATTTCAGAAGTTCCTTTCTCCAAGAAAGCCCTTTCTGGGCTTCAGGAAACTGATGGACTTTTATTACTATTTTCTGGCAGTTTATAGACAAAACAACTGATCCACTAATCTATGAAAATAACAGTCAAATTAAAAAAAAGGTCCGTTGCAGCTTTTAACCCCAGGCATTACAACAATTGGTTGAATGACTAACAACTGACTGATATGAGTGATGAAGATGTACAGGAAGATAGCTTTATCTCTAGTGGACACACACACACACACACACACACACACACACACACACACACACTCCTCTGTTAGTGGCTCCTGCTTCCACTGAATGAATGAAAGCCTCTGTTCTCTCTGGCTCTCGGCCCTCTTCATGCCCCGCTGCTGACTGGCAGATTGGAAGTAACAAATTGCTGCGTCCTCAGAATGATAATTAGCAAAGCCATGAAGGCGGTTTTGTTTAAAGGGAGCATAATGTGAGCCAAACTTTCTGGTCTTTCTCGTCACCTGACTGACTTCTTCTGATACCCTGAAACTTTACAAACACACACGGGATTCAAACCTTTTGAGTTTAGCTTTGAAATTCAGTTATTTTTCACCACTGTCTCAGAGCCTCCAATAAGTCACCAACAGCATAAGCTAATTCTGAGCCATGGGGCAAAGGTCCAGGATTGTTTTAAGTCCAAAGAAACCTTCCATTGATGTCTCTTAGAGCAATCTCTCTGGCATGTATATATGTATTATCTTAGGTGTGATGAAAACAGAACTTGGTGGCCTTTTAATAATCGAGTCTCTACAGTGAAGAGAGAGTCTCCTCCCCTCGCTCCGCTGCCTTTAGCACAGCTCCAGCATCTCCATCAACAAGTCAATAGAGGCTCTGGCTCGCCGAGACATTAGCTAGGAAGCTATGGAGGTGAGCAGGGCTTATTATAAGCCTCTTAGTGATTCTGCAGGAGGTGAAGAAATGGTCTCTGTTAGGGGAATCAATCCCCGGGTAATTACCTAGCCACACTGCAGGCTGCTGAGGAGGACTAGGACCCGGCTGAGGCTGCGGAGGCTAGTGAGCTCCAGTTCAATAAGAGCCTTTTAGGAGAGCCCATTGTCTCAGACTTAAGAGAGGGGAGCAGACTGATAATGATGATGACGATGATGATGATGATAAATACACAGCCAGTAATCAAGTGGTGTTTGACAGACACAAGTGCACAGCAGGGCTCATCAGAGTTTAGCCGCACACGGACGGCCAATCTATAATCCACCCATCGTTGAGACTTGCCTACCCTGTTCAGGGTCACTATCCCAACATGCACTGGGAGAGAGGAAGGGAAACACCCTGGACAGATATGAGACACAGGGATAGAACAGGTAAACGCATTCCCATTTCTTAACCTCCATCCTTGACCTTTGGTATTGTCATCAAGTGAAACGTTGCAGTGTCTCAAATCATACCTCTTCCAAAAGGAAAGATTTGGCATCACAGTTTCATTCATTTCACATTTTATACGATAAACATAACACCATGCATAGCTCAAGGAAAAGGATGGATGATAGAGGACATTACAATCCTCCATTAACAAAAGACAGAAAAAATAAGATTCTCCAATCCTTAACATGGTTTCCATTCAGCTTCTGATGATTTTATATGAGTCATGGGTGGTGTCCTATTTCATAGTGGCACCACTACCCCTGATAATTCTGTTTTTAGAGGGCAACACAAATCCAAATGTCATTCCAACACAAAGAGGAAAAAGTATGGAGAATTTTGACAAAGATATCCATTGATGGTAATAAATATTTCCTGTTTTTTGGGCAAACCCTCACCATTACTTCTTGTTTGATGCATTTTATCATGTCTCATTATGTCTTTTATTTTATGTATCTTATTTATGAATCAATGTGTGGCCTACATTTCATCAAAGATTTACAGTCCTGCAGAACAACAATTTTAAAATTAGCACTGAAGTACAAATATTTTATACTGATGATCAGACTGAAGGTTGTTGTTTCAACAGCCAGTAAAACTAAACTTGATCTAGGTCAATGGCAGGCTATACAAACCTGAACACTACTGAGAATGAGAAAACTATTCCATAAAACTAACTGCTTCTGATATCCTCAGGTCAGACAACCAACAATTCCTCTACTTCTTCTCCTATTGTGAGGGGTGGGAGATGTCTCCAGCAAGCTCAGACTCTGCCCCCAAGAGGTAAAGCTACACAACGACAGCCTACAGAGGAAGTATTTTGGATTGTTGAGCAGAGTAAAGGTTGTTTGTGAAATGACCATCACTACTAAATTTAATCAGAGCAAGTCCACTAGCAGCACCAACCTGGAGGCTATTGAAAAAGATCAAAGTATTCTGTAGTGCATGCTTAGAAATACTTTGAAATACCTCACTGTGGCTGTATTTGTCCTTGTCATAATATAATGAACATATATAAAATATCCCTTCTTTATTAATGTTTTACTCTTTACATTTGTGTTGTATTATTATTGTTGACTAACCAACAAATACAATCATTTATTGAGCTTCACTAATTGCCAAACAGGCAGACAGACAGGCAGGGAGACAGATTGGTTAGCAGACAGATAAAAAAAGTTAGACAGACAGGCAGACAGAAGGACAGACAGACAAGCACATAGCTAAAGCCTTGCTACTCTGACACCTGGAAAGCTATTTGCAACAATGCACACAGGAGAAGGATATGGAAAAAAAGGTAAAAGAGAGAAACTAGATAAAGTAAAAGCACTCTTTCATATGAAATCAAGAGTTTAGGGGGCAGAGTTCAGCCATAAGTGGCGCTGCTACAACACGGCGCAGAGAAAAATTAATTTCACATTCTTTAATTTTCAGAATAAAATGGCCAGCCATTTCAGGTCGAATAATTGTTTGAACCAATGATTTTATCATTAATCCGACAGCGGCCCCCGAGAGCTGGGGGTCACACCGGAGGTTGATTAGGTACGAGGCTGCACAAAGAGCCCTCCAGTCGATGCCATTGAAAAGGAGCAAGTCATTTAGATTGTGAATTGGTCCCGGGGCTGCGAGGCTCGCTCCATTACAGGCCATTTTCAATTTCAGCCTCACAATAAACATCAAGCCGGGCCAAGGAAATTACAGCATCTTGGAGATGTAGCCGAACAGATAGGTGGGGTACGGACAAGATGACACGGCTGGAGGGAGAGGAGGGGCAGGTAATGCTGAGGGCTGGTGAGCGAGAGAAAAAGCAGAGATTATCCAAAGTGGAAAACTGGAGGAGAGAAAGAGAAAGAAATTCCAACCTTTCTGACTCTGACAGTTCATACAGCGTGTGCATGTACTTAAAATACTAATGTATGTGCTAATACCACTGAGGAAAATTGCCTGGACTCCTATGAATGCAACAGCTTTTACGCTTTATGACTTTCTTGTCCTTGCATTAAGATTCTTTGGGGCTGAAAATAAAATGATGAACGATGGACATGAACAAAACAAAGACTTGATCAATAACTGTTCCACTTGCCTCATAAATATCAACAAATCTCACTTGTACTCTGTTATGGTACACGTCCAATAAATGTTGGACTTCACAGAACAAAATGTAACAAGCAGCAAACAAAGAAATGCATCTATTATGCCAACCAAGTACTTGTCATCATCTAACCACCATCATTTCTTTTAATGCTGCACTTTTCAATTACACGCAGACCAAGTATGAATAAGCAACTATTTGTCCATCTAATAGTGTCAGACACACAAGTGTACAATCTCGAAGCACACATATGTTGGTCCTGAATGATTTTCAGCCAGTGAATACAAGCGCATATGCAGATTGTTTACACCGTAAATATTTGTATAGACCATTCAGCACAAGTTTAATTACATTAGTTTCATTTGTGCCTCAAATCAATGGACATAATTTCATTGCTTTTGTTACAATGGTCTTGTTTACTCATGGTTTACACAAATCAATGTAAGACTGAAATTAATGGGAAAATGCATCATTTCACTTAATCACGCCGTGTAGTCAAAAGAAAAAAAATGTCATGTCAACATTTTTGTTTCATTTGCCTTCTTACTTTCTTCCCATACAGAGGATGGTCACATATGTAACTATGGTTCTCTGAAGAGACAACACCCAGCTACATAGTCTGTATCTGCCCACTGTGACACGGATAATCAGTTGGCAAACTAACTGACCTTCATTTCTCATCATTTTCAATGGAGAGACTTAAAGTGGCCTTAAGTGTTCATATAAAACAAGTTATCATATAAAATGTTTACAATTATCAGTCCCCTCCGTCAGCACTTTGGTCCACTGGGTTTTTAAAGTGCTTTATAAATAAAGTTGGTATGGTATGGTATGGTAAATGTATTGAGACATTTTAAGATACACTTCAACAGGACTCTTAACTCTAAAATATGACAGCACCACCACCAATGTAACAAATAAAATACAACAGTCATGTACCTCAAAGAAAGCCACAGTGTGCATGCATAGAGAGCTGCATTGAACTATTTTCAAATGTACACAGTATATAAGATTCAAGAGTCAGTCACCTTTCTCCGAGATTTGTGGAAAGGTACACAGTATGCAAATCCAAAAAACAGCAAGTAATGCTAGACACAAATACTGCTGCTTCAAGCTACCAGATGCTACTTATCATGTGCTTTCTAGATCAGCTACTAATGAGGCAATGGTCATTTCGGACACTGGTGGTTGCAGAGTGGACAGAATTCCCCTGACAACAGACCCAGGAGCTTGGAGAAGTCAACTTTCATGTTGCGAAACATGGCACAGCAACACAAGAGCTTGGGCCAATATTAAGTGCTCAAAACTCTAAACAACAAGCAGAAATATCACCAAATTTTTTTTCTGTTTGGCGGAGGTGGAAAAGTTAGTACAACAATAAAAAACAAAATGTGATGATGTGCTATGGAAACACACCTAGCACATAAATCTTGATGTACATGAAGCATGTGACTTACTGTCACTAAAGCTTGGGCTCGACCAAAGATTAAAATATGACCGCAGACAAAGATGTCAGATCTGTGCAGACTGATGAGAAGGCTGTAATATTGTTCAAATATTACATGAAACAAATTTAAATGTCATATTTCCACCACATTTATACATGGTTTTCCACTGTCTGAGGTTTTATTGGTGCTCTTGTGATTCCACCATCTAATTGCACCTACTTCTTCTGCACCAGTTTAATGGCATTTGACTGGAGAATTAGCAGCACCAGCTGTTTATCTAGATGAGCCCAACTCCATACATTAGCACAACTGATAGGGGATGAAAACGCGCATTCATTTGCATTTTCTTTTGCAGATTGTATGGAAATTTGGTGAAGATGTGCACTGCATTTGGAAAGAAATCTGACCAATTTCTGCTTTCTAAACTAACCCTCTAAAAGGTGCCAACTACACCTGTCATGTTAGAGCCATTTTCACAGTGGAGGTCAGATGAGAAGTCTGTAGATGCTCCATAGAGTCATGAAAGCCCTAATAAATAATATTTTCTAAGAAAAGGAGCTGAAAAACTTTCAGACTCTGTAATCAGTGGACGATAGTTTCAACTGAAGCATCACTTTCCGCAGCACATGAACCTCTTGTCAGAGCAATATTCCAGGTACGCCTTCACTAGCCTAACAATGGAATAATTAAGCTGCTGGCAAGACACTGAATACAAACAGCAGACATCTGTACTGGTTTTCACAGAAGCCACAGAAGCCCAAAGACTAGGCAGGACACAATCAGGTGGTTTGTCTCAAAGCAATTATCCACATCACCAAACTCCCATGGGTCAGTCATATGGAATATGGGTGGAGAGATAATCTCAATATGATAGAAGATAGTTGTGGTGGTGTGTGTCTCTGTGTTTTGGGGAAGATTCTGGGTAAGGCTGCATATGGTGGACGAAATACATTGTTTAAAATTATTTGATAACTGCAACAATCCAGTGTTCCACATAAACAGCAACAGCGTACACAGAGGAAGCTGAAACATGTGTCTAAGATTTTACTTCATACAAAATGATAAAAATACTAACACTAGTCGCTGTGTAGTTGGTTGCACCGACAAGAAATCCATACATGCTGATCTCAGATTTGTTACCCTGCCATGTCTTAAAAAGACAGACGATATAAGGACTTCGGCTGCAAGCTGTAGACCAGACCGGCATCATGTTGTCGCCAACGCCATGTCCCCTTTTAGGGTAAGCTGTTGTGTAACTGGTAACCAAGGTTTTCACACTGAGTTTGAGGCTCATAAGATGCGAGTGTTCATTATCAGTGTGGTCAGTCACTAAATGATGTTTGTAATACTTACCTCTGATGAATAGTTAACGTTAGCTTCAGTGGGGGGCTGCTGCAGTAAGTTACAGTCATACAGTACAGCAGCATCAGCCTGTCATCTCCAACTGATCTCAGCCTAGATCAAACAGTTGGCACTGAACAGGTTGGTTATTCACAGACTAAACTCAGCCTAATGATACCTGGTGATTCAATTAAACATGTATTGATGTTCAGATAAGCAATATCTGGCCACTGTGTTGGGTCATTGACACACTTGGATGTGGGTTGACTTAAGGGACTTCTAAAGGGACATAAGGGCGATCAACCTTAATTTATTACGGTGTCACATACACTCAGGTTCAGGCAAGGTCGCGAAACAATCAGACATGTTTACAAAATAAACATTTGTTTAACAAGAAATAAATGCATACAGACATGTAAAAATTTAAATCCAAACACACTTTGGATTGCATTGACATCTGTTGGATCTTTGGCTTTGTATCCCCCAAAAACAGGCATTGCTTTGACGTATTGGGAAATATCCACAGGTTCCATTTTGATGTATATTTACTTAAGAAGCCAAAGAAGCTGTAAAAAAATTGAAACTCAGATTTGAATCAGACAAACTTCAATGGCAGCTTTTGGTGCTAGACAGTTCAGTGCTATGACCTACAACACATTGTCAAAATCACTGTCACATATGAAATCTTACGCCAGGAAGAGTTTACCCCAAGATCAAAATCCAATATCATTATCATCATTATCTGTTCTTCCAAGTATCAATGGAAACTCTAGTGTGACCCATAAAGACACAGCAGATGAGCTTTCCGCTGTACACCAGTTCAACACAAAATGTGAAGGGTAATCCAAGGACATTTGGGGAAAACAACTGCACTGTTGGTCTAAGTTGACCCCAATTTCTGTTATGTAGCATTGGGAAACTGTAAATACTTCTTCATGTCTAATATGAAGGAAAAGGTTAATTTCAACTGACGTTTTGGAAGTAGACAGTCCTTTTAATTAGCCATCAGATTGTACCTTAAAAATAATTAGTGACATTGTTCAGCAGTGTGTTCAATATTTTTGAATTTGTGTGAAAATGAAAGGAATAATTTCAGTGTAGCTCCACACAAGGCCATAAGAATCTGAAAGGAGTGGCTAAACAAAAACCAAAGCAATAAAAAAGAAGAATCCTTCTCTGTGGTGGTATTAAGAACATTAAGCACCAGCGTTTTTTCTCCATCTGTGGCAGAAAATCAATGGTCGCGGCCCGCGGGGACAGCCGGAGGCTAATTTTACCCTGCATTTTCTCTGGCGGCTAATCCCGTGGCCAGGAGCTAAACCAGGGAGAGCAAGATGAGGAAGAGGAGCAGAGAAGAAAAGGAAGAGAGATCTCCCTCCCTAAATGAATATTATCAGCATGAAAACAAAGTGACTACCTGAACAAAGTCTATTTTACAGAACCACTTCAATAGATTTTACCCCTCTCTCTCTCTCTCCCTCTCTCTCTCTCTCTCCCTGCTGGGTGACTTTGGGTATATTTCTATACGCACTCCAAATACTATTTACCTTCCCCTACCACCCCAAAACCACATACACACACTACATATAGAGGGCAGAAACAAGCAGATGCCTGGATACACACATGCAGACAGCTGTAATGGGAGAAAACTCGATCAAGGAGCTCCTTGACAAAAGCACTTTTAAGACTAAAGAGAAACTTCTGATGTGTTTCCACATGAAGATTCACCTATTTATTATATGTATTTCCTGGAGAGGAGGTGGTGGTAGATAGCTTAACCCCAGCTGAGGAAGAAGAAAGAGGAAAGCCTGCTTCCATTAGCCTCATCGATGTGTGTCCTCTGCTTTCATACCCCCAGGTCAGACACCTGGTTAGGGTGTAAAGTGTGTAGAATAAACGTAATATTTGGGAAAAAGCAAAATTACATTTTAACTGTTTGTGCAACCTCTGATCCTGAATCTGCAAATATTCTATTGTAGTCAAACCAGGGAAGCGAAATATATGGTGAGAGAGCGCATGAAACAGAGGGTGGCAGCAACACATCGGAGCCTAGCTTACATACTCCTGAAAATACAACTAGAAGAAGAAGAAGAAGACCTTACTGCCATGCTACCATCAGCATCTTCTCATTTATCCATATCACATTTTCTATTCCATCCAAATTTAAAAATATTTTGGTGATTTTAAGGACTTTTTGTTTTTCATAGCTGGTATTTTCATGCAAATTCAAAATATGCATAAAAAATGAATGGAAATGCACTTCCATATTCAACTCTCTCATAAGCAGAAGCATTCACGCTGCTGTGTGATTGCATATGTGCATGTGTGTGCATGTGTGTGTGTGCCACAGCACTGGCTTACACACACTGACAGAGAGGAGGGGTGCTGTTTTAGTCATTAAGGAAATGAAGTGAGGGGTGAAATCTACTGAGGGAGATAGATTTCTATAGAGTCATGGTACATGCTCTATCACAGCAGGCGTAACGCGCGCGCACACACACACACACACACACACACACACACACACACACACACACACACACACACACACACCTTAATCAAATCTTTCTGCTCTGCTACTGATCCACTCTGCACCGTTGCATAGGAACAACACGCTCAACTGTGAGTGTGTGATGCTGTGTGTATATGCATGGCTATGTCGATAAACATGTGTTTATGAACACTATTATAGACAAGTACACATCTGTGGTGAGACCATAGAGAACAACTACTCTCACACAATCACACATAAACGTATGCAGGTTTTCTAATTTTTTCCCATATATTTAATGTGTTGTTTTGGTTTGGATTATCCAATGAAATTTTCCGGTTTGTCAGTTGATACAAGTGAAGAGAAAAAAGTCAGAAATCTGTCAAAATGTCTAAAAAAAATAAAAAATAATTTTGTGTCATAAGTAATACTGTAATATCTTGCTATCAGTCACTCTGCCTTCAGATTAAGTAACATGAGAATATATTGCTTAAATTGATGACTCCCGTTATATGACATGACGTATCAAAATGAGTACATGAATTAACAACTTCATGAGGGCAGCCTGTATAAATGACTTCTGTACTGTATGTCTGTAGCGACCACCCAGACGGGCTGAACCTCAGCCAGCCTCACAGCATCTAAAAAAACCCTGGCTGTTTCACACACTCTTTAATAGAAGAATGATACAGAGGGGGAGTGAAAGAGAGTGGAAAAGGGTGGGGTAAATGGGATGAGGGAAATAGACAAAAAAGAGAGGAAGAGGGGAGGGTAGAGAGGAATGAATGAAAGGGGAGAGACGGGGAGATGGGATGAGAGAGAAAGGAGAAAAGGAGGGTAGACGCCTCTTCCACATCACTGCCTTCAATTTAACACAGGTGGTAAAGTTAGCAGATAACAGTGATAGTTTCACCAAGGCTTCGCATGAGGAATGATACACAACAGACACGTACAGATTTCTACCTTCACCCGTATGCTATGGGGGGGCAGGAGCTGAGATGAAGGGGGAGATTCTGGGATCCAAGGACGAAAAAGAGAAAAGAGGAAAAAGAAGAGGAGGGGCAGCAGAGAGAAAAACCATCACAGTCTGCCTATTCCTGTGACCGTGTGTCTGTGTGTGCACGTCAGTTACACAGAGCTGAGATAGTTTATTAACCTCTCAGGCCTGTAGGTCACCTTAGTACTGCAGGTTAGGACCTGCAGGTAATTGATGAAGTACACTGTGTCACGCTGACCACATCTCCGCACCACTGTAACACATGGGTAGTTTTTTTTTCCCTTTAAATACACCAGTGTAGCTTATTTAGAAGACTTCCCACTGCCTGCAGGTCTGACACACCAAAACAACCTCAGCTCAGAAAAATGAGCCCGTTCTGCAGCAGATTCATAAAAATGTAGTTTTGAGGCAACTGGTTAGTTTCTAGTTAGTAAATTGATTTCCTTTTAATTGTCAAAAAAAAAACATGCACTCCCTCCCCATATTTATTTTCACGTTTGTTATTGTGTAAACATATTCTTAATTGTGCTTTAAATGATTCATTATAAACTGTAGGAAACAGTTGGATCCCAGTGAAGGGAGAGCATTTTTTTGATGCATGGAAACACAACATTGAAGTGAGAATCCATTTTACATCAATCAACTCTACTCTACATTTGTTGGTTAAAAAAATCAGCTTAAAAAAAGTATTACCTGTAAAGCTAAATGGTGAGAAGTCTTACATGATATGCAGTTTGTAGCAGACATGACATAAACTAAGACTAGACAAGTTGATCACTCAAGATAAATAAATTAATTAATTAATAACTGATTAATCATTTAGGTCCTTTGCTAAGCAAAAGGGTCAAAAATTCACTAGCTCCTGCTTCTCAATAGTGAAGTAGCTGCTGGCTTTCTTTGTCTAATATGATAATAAGCTAAATATCTTTAGGTTTTCAAGTGTTGTCAAAAAAATGATGACGTCAGCTTGAGTTTTAGGATATTGTGATGGGCATTTTTCTTTTTGACATTTTATAGAATAAATGATCAATCAAAAGAACATCTAGCAGACTAATGCATGATGAAAATAATAGTTAGTTGCAGCCATAGTTGAAATATAAATCCAGTAGCCCATTAACAATTAAAATAATTAAATTTTAAACATAATTTTAAACAAAGCTATAGGTAACATTGGTGGTCCAGTATCACCCAAAGCTTAACAGTTAGCATAGCACACTGGAAAATTATTTACCAGAGACACATTGATGACACGAGCACATAAATCAGTCAACCTAACCTTTAAAAGGTCAACCAGGCCTCATACCAACCGCAAATGACAGAATAAGCCAGTATCTTGCGAAATGACACACATGACCACGGGATAATAACCTCTATGAAATCTAATCTGCCACCTCTGTGGATCAAGTTTGGCTTGTGCACATGACAGTGCGGGATTCAGATTAGTGGTGTCCCTCTCAGCTGAGCTGTAACATTAGCTAGCTCAGTGGTGCTAAGTGAGCTAGCAGTAGATGTGTGCTTCTTTCGACGCAGTGATAAAGTTGGGGTGGTGTAGTTTGGAAGAAAGAAAATAGTTCCTACATAAAACTGCTCATGATGATCTGTGGATTATCTTTAGTAACCGGGTCATGATTTCGGGTTTGTTGACTCAACCATCCATCCCAAAGTTTTCCCTACTATGTGATTTGAAGGACTGCAGTTACTCATGATGGCAGTAGGTCGCTTGTCATGGACATGTAAACAAGGTAACTTTAAGTGAACAAATAATCAGCACTGTCGCTTTTCTTGTAAGGACACTCTCCAGAAACTAACTGTGTATTCTTCATTCATTTTTTCTCATTCTTGGTTGTAGCTGCACACTAAAATGACCTCCTCCTGTACAACCTTAAAATTAAAGGTTGCTGTCATCAACAGCATCCAGTTTCTCTCAGTTGCTAAATTCATCTCATGACCTGATGAGAAGTTCTGAGTACCAGTAAGACACAGCTGCTGTGTTCCCTAACATTTTTAAAAAGTAAACAGAAGATGGTGTCTAGCAGGTAAAGCTGTCCTCCTCCCAAACAATCAGCGCTTGGCTCATCCTCATTAGCAATAAATCAAAGACTCTGAAGAGACGAAAGACAAACACTGTGACTGTCACAATATCCCTCTTTTGTTTGAGGCCACTGCATCGTTCGTTGAGGTGCGATCAAAGCAGCTTAATGATGAGCAGAGGAAGATAAATGAGGGACAGCTCAAACCTTAATGAGTGACGGGAAACGAAGAATAACTACTCTCTTGTGGATATATTCAGTATATTCATATTCGCTGCCGTTGTGTGTCTGCGAGCTACAAAAGAGCGTTTGTGTGTGTGAGTGCGTTTGAGTGTGAATAGAGGTAATGGGCAGTACAGCTGGCCCTGCGCTCAGCTTAAATGCTGCCTGATTGTTTTAGCTCATCCTGGGTTTGATGATGGAGATGGTGTTGTTGTTCGAACAAACATACAGCGCAGCAAGCGCACATCTGTGGGGCGCTGACAGGTGTGGAAGAGACAAGAGGGGAGATGGTGTGAGAGACAGAGACAGAGAGAGACAGAGAGAGAGGGAGGGAGAAAGTGAGTTTTGGAAACCATCCCAGCGCCAAGCAGAAGCCAAATTAAAAAGAAAATCAAAGCCTTTTTCCTGTCCACTTGAAGATGATAGCGCTGTTAGTATATGAGAGAGAGCGGAGTGGAAATCTGCATTATATCAGCTGTGTTCACATTAGGAAAATATGGGCAGATTCAGTTTAGAGGAGCCACAATCATATCATCACAGCAGGAAGGGCAGATGTCTGCATGTTGGGAAACACACAACATATGCTGGTAATGTTTACAGATGTGAGTCACACAGTTTATCCCAGTAAAAGTACACTACAGGGCCCAGGCTGTTCCCACTCACTGTTTGTACATATACCTAAAAAACAGGAGTGCACTATGATTTGTATGTAACGAGCCAGGAGGCTGTGATCACGTGACCTATGGGCTGCAGGTTGTCCTCCCTTATATGATGGGAGCAAATGAGGGAGTCAGGTGACGTGTGAAGAGAGTGGTAGTAGGGGTGATGGATGGATCAAACAAACTCAGTACTTGGACCCAGGATATCCAACACATTCTTACTCCCATCTTGTCAGATACTGATGTTTGGCCAGTGGCCTTACAAGTCAAACTGTGACGCTCTAGGTATCCTTCTAGTGTTAGTTTCGGAGGTTCGGGGACAGCATGTCAATTTAAAGCAGCTGTGCGGAACTTTACGTTTCGTTGATTACAGTGCCCCCCTTTGGTCGAAGCGGTATGACACCCACAGCCTGGTGTCGTAAAATCTCGCCTGCAACCGGCAATTAACGCATGCATTTGTTTTGGAGAGCGAGAGGAAAATCATAAATGTTCTGGTGTAGCTCTGAATTTCTTATAAACTGAGGACAACTGCCTGCTGTATATTTGTGTTCATGGTCACAGTCACAGATAATTTTGTGGCGTTTGTTGTAACGTTACTAGACAAAAGCGGTTCACATCAGCTAACATTACATTTAGCTTGCTTATAACTTCCATGTCGTCATATATTGAAGTGAAACAACGTCTAACAAGTTGCGGTATATTCTCTAAATAAAAACAAAAATTACATACCTGTCGATTAGGAAAAGGGCCAACTCGGGATCAGTTTTAAAACCTTTCAAATCTCTCAGCTCTCTCCACTTGGTGAATGCCCGACCGAGGTTTACACGCGTTTGGGCTCGAGCCCTATCACTGTCCCGTTTAGCCTTCTTCTGTTCTTCTGTTCTTTTTCTTTTAGATGGTGCTCCTTCTTTATCCGCCATGACATCGAAAGTACAACCAAGTCCTTATAGATACATCTGGTAAAACTGTTATGTGTTCAGCAATGCCCGTTGCGTACCGCTTACTCGAAGAACACTCTCTGTAAACACGGCTCTTCTTCTTCTCTCAATTTATTGGCGGATCGCAAACAACTTCCAGGTGCATACCACCACCTACTGTACAAGAGACTACTCCCTACTACATGTCATTTAGCCTTTTTCTTAAATCCTACTCGTAAACACGGCTCCTTCTTCTTCTGTGGTTTAATGGCTGCGGGCCGCTGCGGGCGTGCAGACTTACTTCCACCTCCGGGTGCCGTATTCTGGTTTGCTGACTTCCGCTGTGTCCGACGCGAGCCAGGCTACGCTAAATAGCCATATAGAGAAAGGCTTTTGTGTCGCTGTTGGGTTCAAATAAATATGCGGATCTTCAAGGGGGGGGGGGGATACGAACTAGGTACAGTTTTATGAATGGTAAAAAGTTCCGCACAGCTGCTTTAAGCTTGTTACATGCATTAGCTTTTCAAAAAATAAATTCTGTTTTCACTGGAAATGTACAGTTTGTGCACATTAAATGCATATAGTCGCCTTTTTTTTTAAATAAACCGCATTTTATGCTTTCTTAGGTTGAGGCAACAAAAGTATGTGTTTAAGTTTAGAAAAAAACATCATGGTTTACTATGTTTGTTACTAACACAAATTAACATCATGTTACATACAGGACATACTTCACATGACACACATCCCTAGTGTGGTATGCTAGACATATTAGCACAGTATGCTATTTACTAAAATAAGTATGCGTTACTTTTGGTTTCACATGGGACCCAAACAGCAGTCTCCTGGGTGAAAATCCCGAGTTTTGATCCATCATCCCTCCCACCTACTCTCTGTGGACTTTGTTGCTCTTTAGACTACAGCTCTTGCTCAGGGTGTCAATGACCCACCCAGTGCTCTGTATGTCAGTATCTGATGCTGAGGGCCAGGGATGTAAATATAGACAGTGCAGGCAGTGTGGTTGCACTTGATCCCGTGAAGTGGGGGGCCCACAGAGAGAGTGGGCCCTTCAACAATGCGTTGGGTGGAAAAATGGGCCCTTATGAGTTATTGCCAACTAGAAAATATGCCTGTGTTCAAAGAACTCTGATTTATTTAAAACCGGTGCCATTTGCTATATATGCCCTTGAAAAAGGCAAACACAACTCTGTTTCTTTTTTGTAAGATAGTCATTAACAAAATGATATGCTTATTCTATAACTATAAATCAACTATTCTTTAAATCAAATATTCTGTAACCATAAATCAACTATTCCATAACTATAAATAAACTACTAAAAGTTAAAGTTAAATTAAATAATTTCTTATTTTCTTTGTTATTTTTTGTTATATACAGATATGTAATGACGAGTGCTGGGTAATATGTATGTTGAAATTCTCCAATGTCAAGTCTCTGATTATGTGACGAGACAATATGTGAACACACGTCACATTAAGTGAGTAGAGTGACAACGCCCAACCATCATTTCTTCCTAAGCCTAACATTATCAGTAAGGGTGCTGACATCATACGAACTGCATAGCTTTTTGTAAGATATCATGACAACCAGTGTATGAGGACACAGTTCATGGTTAAATGTATGTAGATGGCGGACATCCCAATGTTACATCCATTTATACTTGCTGAAGATTTCATTCCAGAAGAATGGGCATTAATATGTTGCTATAACAGCCTCTACTCTTCTGGTTTCAGCTGCATGGATTTGCTCCCATTCTGCCACAAAAGGGTTTAAAGAGGCCAGGAACTGATAATGGGCAATAAGGTCTGACTCATAGTCAGTGCTCCAATTCACCCCAAAGGTGTTGGATGGGTTAATGTCAGGACTCTGTGCAGGCCAGTTAAGTTAAAACTTAGAAAACAACATACTTCTAGACCTTTCTTTCAAGACGGGGCCCCATTATTTAAAATATCATTGTACATTTTAGTACTATGATTTTCTCAATTGGAACCAAGGAGCCCATGAAGAACAAAACCACTCCACACAGTGGCTCTATGGCCACTATATGGAGCACAAAGTCCTACAGATCCTGTGAGATACACTCAGTGGCCACTTTATTAGGTACACCTGCACAATCTTAGGCAATGTAATTCAACTGTTCTGCTATAAAGTTTACATTCATCTTAATATTCAGCTTTTGTTGACGGTTATAAGGACGTTAGTTCAATTACATGTTTTCAAGTCATAGTTAGTGTTGGTCTTGCACTGGATACTATATTTAGTTTCTAATAATTTGTTCCACTCATGTCTCTAAACAGGGAGGACAAAAATTAGAAACATTGCTCAATATCATAGAGAATTTATAGCAAAGCTGTAGCAAAGAATTGGGGTAGACTGTACAAGTGTAACTACTTAAGTGCCCACTAAGTGTATTTCCAGTTCTACTAATGCTAATGGGTCACTTCGGGTGACTACATTAACTTTTTCATACATATATTAAAAGAAATTATTCAATGTTGAATGCAAATTATTAAATGTTTTTGCATTCGACAAACATGCATACTTCTAAAGCAAAGGGACCAATGACCATGATCCACAGATTAGTCCAATTCACTCTCAGATCCTCCTTATTCAGGTGACTGACTTTTCAGATGTTGTCATGTGTTAAGTGCAAATTGTTTGGCTTTTTCTTTTAAGTGGGGCCAGCAGGTCAAAGATATGTGAATTAGTGTCTTTTGACAAAGTTTTTACATTCAAATATCTACGTCATAATTAAACAGGCCCTTTGTGTAGTTTTGAGAAACCAGAGTAGGCAGCTTCTCAGAACAAAAAAGAGTCATGCAGTAGTGAATCAGAAAAAAACTAAACTATATTTTTCATATAATTAAGTTGTTACAGTATTGACCAAGACTAAGGGTGTAGATGATGAGAACTCAGAGACACTGACAGCAGACACTTTGAAAATTTTGGAGTCATGTATAAAGGAAGATGAATAACCGGGGTATTCTAAACCATGTGAACATCCTTGATAGGATCAAAACACTTATTAAAAAGTAGACCTGGACAAGTGTGCATGTAACAACCTGACTGTGCATCCTGTCCCTACCACATGACAGGAGAGGCACAATTCAACAACACAGTAAAGTATTTCAGCCTGTGCTAGCTGCTACATGACCACACAGTAGCCCTATATACCAAAGATGAAAGTTTACATTTAATATCGCCCACAAACTGCTTGTTTTTTTTTTTCATCCTCTGCCACTTTTCCCTACATCCATCCCTCCATCCAAGCCCCAACAGGCCTCTTTCACAGCACAGAGCAGATTACTCACACAGCAGACAACGGCGAGCTTCAGCCGCTGCCGTTCAACAACTAAGACGTTTTAATTTCTTACTTTTTATCGTAGCCACGCAGACCACTTTCAAACTACTTCCCTTTCGCCTAGTTCCACTTCCAAGCCGCCCAAATCTGGGCCTCTCCCGCCCCAAAATCTTCACTGCCCAACAGTCCCTGGATGACCTCCCCTCCCTGAAATCTGGCTAGAGCTCCAATCTTGGCTTGATGGGGTGCGTGGAATTAAAAACCAGGCAATTACAGTGAAAAATTGAAATCTTGTGTTTTGTATGGGAGTGGTGTGCCGAGGGGGGGAGGGGATTAGGCTAAAGCTGGACTGGCGGTTGAATGGTGAATGAACCGAAGGGTCCCTGAAAGACGCCACTTGTTATTAGAGTGTGTAAACACTGCCAAGCTGCTGAGAAGCTGGTAAAAACACATCGGACATAAAGACGCTGCCTGTGGACACGTCGTATTATCCCTCAGTACATTAACTGGCTGCTAAATACTTGAGGATTCCAACTCTTCCCCCCTCCTCCATCTCTCTCTCTCTCAAAGTATCTCCCCCTCTGTAATCTTTTCGAGACAATGAGCGAGAGAGGGAGGAGATATACAGCGAGGAGGAGAGAGAGAGCCACAGATCTACAGTAGAAAGTCCGTTAGGAGAGTTGGGTTTATCTCTATCTAACACTGTGGGCTAGACACTGATCTTAACCCACATGAGGGAAGAGTATGTTATTGGAAAGCAAATACAGTGTCAACAAAATCAACCCATAAGTGAAGACAGTTTACATTTCATACAAAGTAGCCACAGCTAATCATCTGAAAGCAGGCCTTAGCACCGAGATGGAGACCAAACCTCAACAACTTCAAAAAGCCAGGAATATAATCCATAATAAAACAACATTAACAGAGTAGTCAGACAATCTACAGACCTCCATGGCCACTGAAAAGGGTTTCTACAACAGACTTCACATTGAACTTAAAATTGTTTTAAGTTTCCATTCATCAACAGATTATTTTCTATTTTAACTGATTGCTCGGTATAAAAAATGCCAGAAAATATTGACAATGACCATCATAATTGCTCTGTGACCAAATCAACATCCTCATTTTCAGTCCAAAACCAGTTGACTATTATATAAGACTAAGAAAAACAGCAAATATGAATACTTTTCTGGAAGTGAAATAATCCATTAATACTAATAGTTTCAACTCACATCTGTTTCGAGTGTTATCACTGAATTAAATGGGCATTATCAATAATCAGCATATGGATTAGAAGAGTCCTGCTACGCTGACTAGCAGATTCAGACACTGATGAGCACAAGTAATGGCCATTTAATGCCAATAAAATGTTAATTTTCCTTCATTAAAACTAATGTTGGGTCAACACATTCTCCCTCTGACCTCTCACATATCAACATTCGGTCATGGAATTTCCACGCTGTGATATGACGTGCAAGGTACACTTGGTGCACTGGTTGTTGATGTTCTGGGACACTGTGTCAACTTCAGCCTGTTACATGCATTGCAAATGCACGTGGTTATATATAGTCAACATATGCACGTGGTTGGGTTTCGGAAAAAAGAATACCTGCCTCCCTGGTGAAAGGTGGCGTTTGTTGGACCCATCCACCACATCCCACCCTCCCTACTCAGACTTTCCCCTCTTAGCTTACATTGTTGTTCAGCCATGTTTCACCTTGGCGCTGCCGGGTGCCGTATTAGAATAATGGTGACCAGCCGCGTATCATGAAGATGTGACACCAGCAGTCACTGACCAAGTGCCGATATTCAGCAACTAAGGAGTGAGACCGGGTTGGTCGGGTGGGGATTTTTTCTTTTTCTGTTAAATCTGACTGGAATTGGGTGCAGTGTTTTTAGATATGTATTTAATAATGCTTTTGTTTTTGATTGATGGGCCTAATGTGAGAGACATGCTACAATGTATAAAAACTCAGTAATCTGATTTTTTGTTGTGTGTTGTTAATATATACTGTAAATATCACATGTATTGAAATCAAACTGTTTGGGCAAATAAAGTGCCTTTCTGCATCTTTATCACCATGTTTATTTTATGACAGTGTTGAGCTTGGCAATAAAGTCGAACATACTGAGCCAACTCAATTATGGTACTACAAATGGTTTAACCACAGGGCACAATGTTAAAATGACAAACAAGTAGGAATCCAACACATTATGCAAAGCAGTTTGTATCTAAAATAAATAACAGAGAGCACTACAGAAGAATTTAGCAAAGTTTCAAGACATCATGCATTTGACCCTGACAAATAGTGTGTAGAGTCACCAGGTGTTATACAGTTTCTTTTGTTGGTAAAAAGAGTTGAAATATGATCGTACAGCAGTGTAAAACCAGAAATATAGGGAATCATTCCCTGGAGAAGTGAACTGATTAATGTTTTTACATGAGCAAAGTCTCTATCAGAATTCTCCTTTTGATTCAAGTTGTCGCTTTTATATTCTTTTATATAAATATATAAAGCAAACCTCTAACAAAAGCATCTTCTGAGTACAGTCAATATCATGACATCAATAGGACATACACACATGGCTTTGATCCAGCAGCAGCAGTATGGCAGTATAGGTGGGAGCAGCTGAATAACAGCAATTCAGTGGAATTTCCCTTTTTACCCTGTTGGTGCAGTGTCACATGTGTCTGCTGATCTACCATTATTCTTCATCATTTCCACACTCCCATGATACACTGTAATTTCACCTTTCTCACTCCATGCCATGTGTCACAGGGTGCCATTACAACTGCACAAACTGGAGTAAGCCTATATTATTCTTAATATATTGCAACCTATACTCTTTATGTCATTACATCTCTCCCCCACTCCCCCGCTCTGGTGAATGAAACCATCTGCATAGTAAGATTACGCCTGTAATTATACAGCCAACAGCACATGCATTGTTTCTATATGTCTCAAACACACACACACAGCCACACACACTCACACATACACACACATGCACACACAGAGTGAGCGTCTGGCCCGGCAAGGCCATTATAGTAAACCACGTGAGCGACTCCTATTCACAGCTCTCTATTGTTCAGACCAAGGTAAGTAGGGGAGCCTTCACACTGTAATCACCTGCACACACATACACACACTCACACATACACACATTGATGTGGAAATGAGAGGAAGGAGAAAGTGAGAAAATAAATATTAGGATGGAAAACAGCAGCTTGTTAGAGGTGTATATGTCTGTGATTGTCCATGCATTTTTGTAAAAATGTGATTTTCTACTAGTAACAAGGAAGTACATTTATTACTAAAAACAACAAGTCTGATTCCGGTTTGCTGAGATCCACAAAGGGAAACAATAATAAGCAAAACAGCCCAACCAATGCTTTGATGGTATGTTCATGAACTTCAGTATGTGTATGATGTTTTTTTTATTGTCACCAAAACAAACCCAAAGATTTTTTTTTAAAAAAGGAGCAGATGGAATTAAAATATTTTTTACAAGTACACCTAAAAGTTGTTTTAATTTCAGCTACATAATTTCAACAAGCAAGATCCTTTGAATAAAAAGGTTTTACAAGTCCAGAAGACCTCATCTGAAAGCTGATTCCAAAGAAACTTGGGGATAATAAGACCAAAAAAATGCATTACTCTCTTGTGATGATTGTGACACACCACATGATCAGAGCGTATAGCAGGTCTCCCTGGGCCCAATCACGTATAAGATGTACTGACACACAGACCCAAGACTCACAGCATTACAGTGTCCAACTCTTGACCAGATTCTGGGTCAGGTCTCTGTTTACCAGGATCCAAGAGGACCAGAATCAACAAGTAACTCAGCAGCCAAATATTATAGGCCAGAATTAGCTAAAGGCACATATAATGACAGACATGTAATACATAATGCCTGACGAGGTATCCATTAGTGATGGAATCAAAATCAAAAGTTTTTCACAAGCCATGACTCCATTTCCCTGGCAACACCTGAGGGTTTGACTAATACCTGGAACAATCATTACCATCCATTAATGTTCTTATGCTAGGAGGATTTAAAGCCAATAACACTGTGTATGGTTGACAAACAGTAAATATGATTTGAAGGTATGTTAAACAAAAAGACTAGTTAGCTATCCAGCCATGTCATAGTCCCCAAATCAATATCAAGGTTTTCAATAACAGCAAATGTGGTGTGAAATTATTGTTCAAGCGATGTAAAGTATCAGTAAGTTTAGAGAAGCAGTGTTGAAGTCACTCATTAATGTAATTAGGTGTTAGCTTGTTAACATGTTGCAATTAATTGTAAATGGAGGCTTTAACTGCATCCATAGTGCCATGGTTACTGATTTTAGATATTTGCTGATTTTATTATGTCGCCAGTGCATTTATTTAGAATGGGGAACAGACCGTTTCACTGGAACTACTTAGTAGCTGTCATTATCAGTTATCACCAAAAATGGTGTATATGTCAGTATAGATTATAACAAGAAATGTTTAAATAAAATAGCCAAAGATATGCTTGAAGTCACTGAGAAACAGTGTCGCCATTATTTAGTTCAGCTGTAAAATGTCCAATACATACTCGGCCATACTTCTTTGTAAGTGATTTCTGCCTCCCAAGAAATTGTGACACTGGGTGCGGTTACATGATGGCTTCTCATTCAGAATGAAATAAATCTGAATGAAATCATTTGGAATTAAAGTTTTTCCAGGTAGTTTGCATGGGAAATATTCATTCATTCATTTGAATGAGGGTTTACACGGGAGATCAGTTTAATCGCCTTTTAATCGCCTTTATTCGGGTCCGCGCAAGGTTTGGGGCAGGGAAGGTTTCTGATTGGATAGGGGGCGGGGCGGATGTTATGTGTTTACGTTTACCGGAAGAAAACACTGTAGTCCTCGCTCCGGATAACAAGATGCTTGACAATGCTGTTCTTAGTGCCTTTTTCGGGCTTGTTTTGCTTATATTCTTGGAGCAGCAGTACGACAACAACCTTGTTCTGCTAATGCTTTGTCTGTTGAGGAGGAGAAGGGAGGTAGAAGACCCTGCTTTGGTGAAAGGAAAAGAACGGTTAGTGCAACGAGTCGCACGCGCACTATATACATCATCGCGCCAGAAGGGCAAGGAAACAAGCATGCGCAGAAAGACCAGAATGAGCTTAAAGAGGAATGAGTGTATACAAGTGCAAGAAATTCTTTCATCCGGAATTAGAAACGGAATAGTCCAGCCCCTTACATCAGAATGAATTTTCAGTCGCATTGGCCATTTTCATTCTGAATTAAAAGATCACTTTTAATAGGAATGAACTTTCATTCACAATGAAAAGGGAATTAAACTGTCCATGTAAATGCACTCACTGTCAAATTTTTAACTGCATTAGAATAAAGTAAATGTCTGAAGCCTAAACCAGCTTTTTTCAATAAGATCAGTTGGGCTTTAGTGAAGATCTCGAGAAAACATAGAAACATGCAAGACTCCTTCTATGTAATGGTTAAAGTACAGAGATATTAATTTCCATGAAAACACATTCTCTGATGTTAATTTTCTGTGCAAGTGAATGAAAAAGTATTGGACTACTCTCAAATAACAGTCCAACTCAGAGTCCACCGGCAAAAGATGAAGGTCCTGCTGGTCAGCTCCCAGTATGAATGTCTAGATGTGAACACTGTCCTGCTGGAGAACCTGAGCTGAAAACAGACAGTGACAGACCAACAGAGTCTGTGTGTGTGTGTGTGTGTGTGTGTGTGTGTGTGTGTGTGTGTGTGTGACAGATCCCCTATATCCTGACAAAAGAGAGGGATCAGACAGGATAAACAGGCACACACACAACCTCCAGAGGATCTATAGCACATTTCACACACACACACTCACACACACACAAATACAGAGCTACTGGCATCATAGTCATACTAAAGGAAGCGACTGACCTTTTTTAATGCTACCTGAAGCTGAACAAAAATGGAAATAAAGCCCCTGAAAACAGACCAAACGAAGCCAATGAATTTTTTTAACTACAAATGGGCGGGAAAGGACAAAGACATCATAAAATGGAAAGGTGAGGGGCTCTAGAGCCCCATCAGCAGAAAAAAAAAAAAAAAAAGATTCTAATATACATTTATGCAAACCACGGATATGTTACATTTGTTCGTCTCACACATATGTCGTAGTTCAGATCACATGTTTATGAGCTGAGTTTCTCGTTAGAAGGAGGAAAGAATGGTGGATGGTGTGACACCTAGGCAAGATGGCTATACCAAGCAGCAGACCACTGTTTGAGACCAACAAAAGTGGGTTATGACAGGTCAGGACATTTACAGCCATGTTTGTCACAACCAAACTGGTATTCTAAGCCAAAACATCTTTTACTAACCCTAATCAAGTTGGTTTTGTGCCTAACCCTAACCACACTTTAACCAAAATGTGATCTAAATATAGATTTTTTTCTTCAGAGGTTTTAAGTACCTGGACAGTACCTGTGGTGCTACTGATGTTTTTCAGTGTGAGAGTAAACATGTCCAGTTTTGAAAGTACATTGCATGTCTCAGAAGAAAGGAGTCACCCAACCAAAGCTAATAGGTCAATATTAACAGGAACACACCTTCAGCGGTCTCAACCATCAACAGCGAGGATTCAGAGTTTTTAATTTGCAGGGAGAGATGTTTTATCAGAACAAATACGGAGAGCGGACTGTAAGGTAAACTGACAGTGTTGAAACAGTGAGGTGTTTTAAGGTGAGAGTCTACTTTAAACGGAGCAAGTAGCATGATCTGTGCCAACCGGTTGTCAGGAAATCAAGCATCAACAGTGCAAAGCATCATGGGACAGCAGGAAAGACAAAATTTAGAGCCACAACATCTAAAATCGTCTAATGTCTAAAAGTGACTGAAAGAGGGTAAGTGACTGGAGCCACCAGTGAGTCAACCATCACCTCAATCATGTCATGATTTAAAGTAATAGATCACATGAGTGCTTCTGTTTGCTTCCGTCATAATTCCTAAAGCCACTGGAGAGCTTTGCCATTTGAATGTAAACATGTTGTTTTGGGGCCTTTGCTGATGCCACATTCCCACTGCATGGTAGTATCTTTATTGATTTGATGAACAAAAGTTGTGTATAGTGCCTAGTACATTTTTTGGTATCACCTCTGCTGAGGCTTCAGGACATCATGCACAAACCCCTGATTTTTAAATAGCCAGGCTACTTTCAATAGCGACCGTGCTTTTTCTTTTTCACTCAACCCAATTTTTAAAAATGGCAGCCTACAAAACTACACCATACACTGCTCACAGCTTAGAACTGATGTAGCGCAGATGTTTCTTTGCTATGTTGATCAGCAGAGAATCCTGCCTACACCGAAAGGTAGTGGAAAATGAAATAGAAAAAAAGCACACGGTACCAAAAGTGAGTTGAGCCAAGTTGAACAATGAAGTGGAAATGAGGCACATAAGACTGATAGAAAGTTGGTTTGCAAGATCTGGGACTTTCATCTGTCAACTGTCATATTCCAAAACACAGCTTTTTGATGATCCAATGGGCCAAAGGCTATGATACTAAAAGCAGTAGGTTCCAGGAGAGGAGATCATAAATAATACCATAAAAATCTTGCCATATCTAAAATGTCTAACATAACTCCTATTGGTAATAATATGGTACTCACCAAGTTAACTGAGATCTGGGAAAACACTGACACTGACAAAAAATGGTCCAACATGGAAAGAAATGTGAATGGTCTGACAATCAGCTCACATTTCTGTTGTACAGGAAGCCCTAGGTTGATTAAGCTTGTTTGGCAGAAAAAAAACAAAGGCAAACAATAACGTTCACACCCAAACTATCAGCTTTAAACATCCATCACATTTACAGAATGACTTCCTTGTTCAGCACTGACCTATCATACTTGCCATAGTGCTACCTGATTGGGGATTATCACTGACATTTAAGGGCCACTCACTTTTTGGTTTTACCTTTAAAAGTAGTTCATATAATCAGGATAAAACAGTTTGTTTACAACCTGTCTGATCATCTGGGTTAATCATTCTTTGATGTTAACATATGCAGACGTCTCAACAATTACTTTAGTAAGTACAGTGTTGAAATAAACTGGAATATTCCTTTAAGCATCATTGTCAGTGTAAGCAGATTGATTTCATTACATTTCATTATGCAGCCTGAAAAGCTGCTCACAGCGGGGAATATCGTAACTCATATTTAACTCGTCATCACCTGTTTGAAACACAGGTATTTGTTTGCATTAATTCCACTCTCTGGTATTTCCATCCACCCTTTTACTCCAAGCATCTCTCCCCGCCTGACATGTTTTTATTAGTTCAGTGTGGTGTTCATTAGAAAAACATACAGGTAGCGTAACCTCCCCGCCCTCTTTCCTCTCTGAGGCTGTGGGAGGCAGCAGAGCGAGCTGCGGTTTTTTTTTTCTCCTTCTTCTTCTTCTCTTTTTTTTTTTACAAGCAGAAAATTGTTTTGTGGTGTTTCACGGCTGACAGGTTATGGTAATCCGGGAGGAGCACCGGTCTGGAAACTAATGAACTCAGAAAGAGAAAGAGGGAGAGAGATGAGGTGGCAGCGTATCACAGTATTGGGAGCGGAGTTGTTCTTCTATCATTGATGCTTTATTTTACTTGTTCCCACAGATGGAAAGTACTGGCATTGTGCTTAATTAAAGTGCATTCAGCTCTGAGATGATGTGTTACTCTGAGTGATCGCTTGGCTGACTGACAGATCGTGTGGGTTTGATGGAAGAAATAATGCCAGGAAACTGATGCAGTAACCTGGCACTGAGTTAACGCACACGAATATTCACATACGTCCCCTAAATTTCCCCTTCTTGTATCACAAAACATTGAAGCTAAATCATGCTCAGAATAAGTCAAATACTCTGTTTTTACTACTGTGTTGTTTTTACTGTTCCATCACATTAAATGATTTTTTTAAAACATTTTGTGCATGATTTTATGTGCAAGTATTAAAAATTACTTCTAAAATATTTGGTATATTTGGAAAACAATGTTTGGATGTGACAAGAGAAAGCTGTATTGGTATGAGCGCCTGAAATAGTCACATACCTTCCACAAGGTCAATGATGATGCAGGAGATAGAGGTTTTTTTTAGTAGCGCAAAAAGAGACAAAATTTAACCTAGTATTTAGAGAGAATCAACATGTATAGTGCACTGTGATAAATTTGCTTTTCTTGGAATGGCGAGTTTAAGAATTATTGTCGAAATAAAAATGCAAAAACCACTGTGGTTCATGAAATGCATAACACAATCACATACTACACATACAATATAATTTCGACCAAACATTTTACAGATATTGGAAATTCAGTTTTATGGTTTATTCTAGTATAGTAAATAGACCATATATTGTAATACATATATACAATATAAAAAAGAAGGCACATTTTTTGTTTTGAAATGCACAAAAATACACCCCATTATGACTATTTTAATCAATCTCAGAGTTGTTACCACAAATGTCACAAAAGATTAATTTTATGATGCTATATTCTGTCCTCACGATGCAGTTGGGCAGTAATGCAGTGAGTTACTTCCGAGGTTGAAGGGCACGAGTTGGCCCTCAAAGTTATAAAACCAGTACTGGATAAAACACAACAAATTCAATGATAGGGATTAAAAAAGTACCATAAACAAGAGCTAGTTCCAAAGTTTCGTAAACAAAGTATCGCCAGTGAAAGATCAACATTAACGTTGAGATGAAATGAAAAATGGTTTTCTACCCCTTTTAAGAGCACATCCCCGGTCATATTGTGCATCATGGCCAACAGTCAGTCAGTAACTTTAAGCCACACAGAGCTAAGATTCATTGGATAGCTAGATAGCAACAGCATGCTACCTAGGTGTATCTTCAAGTATAATTGCCACCCCAAACCTTGTTCCGTTACCCTGAAACACCGTGGTTATGGGCCCATTTGCTAGAATTTATTCACTTTGAGGAAAGTAGTATCTGTGACAGCTCCAGATTATGCACAAGGCCTTTTACAGTGGACTGCTTTAGCAACTACATGGAGCATACAATAGCTTCATCTCTCCCTGACTGATATTGCTATCCTGTCGGTGTACACATGCCCTCTTTTCAACGATCAAATAAGATTCCTTCTAATGTTATATCCAACCTCATTCTCGGAACCCATTGGTTGTATTCGGCGTCTGACTTCCGGCAGACAGCGATACAGCCTCTGGGGGAAGACCCCCGATTTTTTGGCATTCCGGTTTGATTTGGGCGGAGGAGGCGAATTTCCGTTTCCGACTTCCGTTTATATATAAGTAAATATGCTGAACCATTGCGATGGATTCAGAGTTTGCAGTGACGCCAATTATTCCGCCTCGTTAGTTCACCGCACGGACCGTTTAACCTGGCAACAACTGCAGCCGGCTCAAACGTGATTGTTCAATATCACGCGGACTACAAACAGCCTAGCACCGGAAAACAGGGCTATTCCGCTCTTCTTCCGGAGGCAAGATCTCCGGGGTTTGCCTACAGACTCTACATTCACTGAATGTAGAGTCTGTATATAGAGACTATATCCAACCTATGAAAATTTAATGTCGCACCTATCCTGTTTTACTCAGAAATACATCACAATTCTGAAGCTACTCTCAAAATTCATCTGGACTTTAAGCTCCACAGAAAGTACAACACAGTATTTAGTAGTTTTACTAAACATACACAGAGGCCACAAGATTAAAAGTAACACACAACGATAAGCCCAACACACAATTTAACAGTTATTGGGAATGTTGTATTAGTAGCACATTGGCTTCAGACAGTGAAAAACCAACACAATTAGGGATGCACCGAAATGGCCGAAGCCGAATAAAATTAAACGCTTGGCCGAATACCGATTGCCGAATACCGAATATCGTTGTTTAGTTTTTCATTCGTTTTTGCAGATGAACCCCCTCCAGATTAGTGTTGTCACGGTACCAAAATTGGGACCCACTGTGCGATACCAGTGAAAATATCATGGTTCTGAGTAGTATCACGATACCACAGCGAAAATGAGGCAGATGTGCCTTTTGTCATTTATAAAAAGATAAATCACTTTTCTATAACACATTAATGATATTTCAATGGAATAAATTACTTATTGACTTATTCATACTTCAAAAACAGCATCAATACGTGATTAACATAGGGGGGATTGAAATAAAATAAATAAATGAAATAAAAATCAACCAAAAATCAACCAGCCACCCTCCTCCCCTGACAAGTAAAGAACAGTCCCTAAAATGCGGTGAGGTTTGTGGGCCGTTACCTGCCACAAAGAGAGAAATGTGAACGGCTCGTTTCTCCTCTTACACGTCACATACCTGTGTGCCGCCACGGCTCGGCTGTCCAGGTACTACTGGGGAGTCATGACGCCAAGAAGACAACATTATTGGAGCCGGACTTCTCCGTCGCCGGTAAGCCTTATCTTGCGCCGCGGAGCACTATGGCCACCGTATTTGACAGGAATACGTATTCCTGTCTGTGTCTGTGACTCCCGTTCAACCCACAACCGGCGGGATTCGCCTTTCATTTCTGCTGCTGGTTGAAATCTGTACTCGCACAGCGTGCTGAATGATTTATTTTGCTCACACAAAACTATTTTTAGTCGCAAATGCGAGTGCGGTGACGGACGGAGTAAAATATCGCCACACTGCCGACATTTTACTCCGTCCATCACCGCAAGCTGTTTGATTGCGTTATCAAAACACACCTCTATTATTCGGCCTTGCTTTTTACTTATTCCACCGAATACCGAATGTGTGTTTTTTTGCAATATTCGGCCGAATATATTCGGTTCCCTAAACACAATAACACAAAACCCAGCTATACAAAAACAATACCTACAGGTAATGCTCCGTAATGCTTATCTTAGATAAAAGATGCCTGTGAATATTTGTTTAGTCACACATCTGACAAAATGGTGGTTTTAAAGGGAAACTTTGCCGATTTTTCGCCCATTTCTGCATCACTGCAGTGTGTGCAGATGAACTATGTTTTGCATCCCCCTGTGCCGCAAGTACCTGTAACTCCCTGCTCATTTACGGGCAGAGCTCATGATGGGTCAGTTCACCTGTAAGTGCTGACCTTTAGTGGGATGTCAAATGTAAGTAATAAGTGATAGTGCACTTTTCCTATGTTGTATTACAAAGGGAGAAAAGTTAAGAGGAAATAAGACAAAGGAAGTTAAACCCATAAATCAGAGCACTAATGTCATGAAGATGAAGAGTTGAAGGGTACCATATCTACAATCATGTGGACGATGAGGATGTGATCGTCTAAAACTGATGTGTGTAGCGTGATTTTTTTTCTCTAGTGTAGACATGTAATGAGCTGCTCCACCTCTTCCCCCCCTCATCCTCCTCCTCCCTCCATCACAGAAAACATATTTCCATTTTAAGGCCTTAAACATGATCAAAGGATCGGCTTAATATAATCAGTTCAAAACCCATTTATTACCGTCTCCCTCCTCCTCTTCCTCCCTCCTCCGTTCCCTCCGCCCGCCTCCCGCCTTTTCATTCACCCTCCATCCTTTCCTCACCTCTTTCTGTGTCTTTTATTCTCTCCTCTCTCTTCATCTGTCCATCCCTGATTCTCCTCCCTGCCTCCCCCACTACCTCTCCATTTCATCAGCTCTGTGTGTGTGTGTTTGCTGTGTGTCTGTGCCCTTAGCTCTATCTAGCCTGAAACAGGTGCTATATAATAGTAAATTAATTAGACGGAGAAGATGCGCCTTGTTCACCGCAAAGCCCCTTGTGGCCTGCCAGGGTCTGACACACACACATACACACACACACACACACCCACACATGCTACAGCACACAGCCACTGGGAAAAAAGCCATCTGGGCATGGCCAGATCCCATGAGAGGGTGTGTAAATATGTGTGTGTATGTGTGTGTGTTAGAGGGAGAGATTTTGAGTGATTGGCCGTGAAGTTGACTGCAGTGATGGTTTTACATGACAATTAACCCTATTAGCCCCGTACTCACTGAAAGTGTGTGTGTGTGTGTGTGTGTGTGTGTGTGTGTGTGTGTGTGTGTGTGTGTATTTGCATGATATATAGAAGTAGAAGCACCAATTTCACTTCAAGATACTTGTCCTGAAACAAGCACTGAATGGCTGTTTTTCAAATTAACGAGTGATTAGATGATGATCACTAACAAATATCAAAACTTTGCTTTAACAATATTAAATAAAGTCTGATTCAGTGCAGGGAAAAAATATTCAGACACGTATGACCCTTCATGGAACACAGACACTTTTTTCAGCTCGGTGCCACAGCAGTGACCCTGGGGCCATTTTGCCAAACTTGCAACATGCAAGCTGCGAGATTTGCACCATGTGATTGTTTCCTCTCTGGTAATTTAGTGTGTTTCACTTATAGAAACAAATGCCAGACTTGCAACCTGTGCATGATCATGCTGGAGCCTCCCTGGATGCAAATGTTTACTGTTTTCCGCATACAACTGTCACTTGTGAAACATAATGTTGCCATTAGTTGGTCAGAGTCACGCAGAAAACATCTACAAAAACTCCTGTGGCATATTCAACTTCTCCACTGTTGCTTAATATGTTTAGGCTATGTTCAAACATCAAGTGCTTTACCAAGAAATCATGAAATATGCTATGTTCCGTTTCCAACTATGAGGCAGCAGTAGCATGACAAAGTTGTAATGTAATGTTACTGCAGGCAGTGAGTGTTTAATACGGGAAACAGATTTGACATATGATAAATGACAGGACAAGGAGTTGCTTGATTGTCCAGTCTGGTGCAGGGTTCATATTGATATCTGAGTAAAGGAAAGGACTGTCAACCATCCATTATGCAGCCTACTTGAAATCCTTACTTCCTCGGGTGAAATTATTCAAACCACAGTGAGAGAAGGAGAGAATATTGTGGGTGGCTTCGTCAGTGTTAAAGATTTTACCAGATCTGTTCAGGTCATTTTAACCGACTGTTTGACACACAAATGCTCATGGCCCATGACATGGCTACCTATCCGAAGGAGTAAAAGATTTGGCCGTGTGAAAAGCTCCATTGAGTTAAACCAGCTAAACATATATAGCTACTTAGCTAAATTAACAAGACAACACAAATGCAGACAAACTCTAACACAACACACTGGTGAATGCATGCAGAAGAGCCCTGCACTGCTGTGACAGCACAGCCTGAAATCAGTAGAGACAGAGACAGACAGAGATGTGAGAGACAAAGCCGAGAAAGTGACAGTTGACTGTTTGATTGACAGGACCGTCTTTTGACTTTGGGTGTAATTACTGAAGGGTGGGGGGTGTCGGGGACGAGGGAATACGGGAATACAATAGTGACTTGAAAGAGGAGGGGGAGGAATCTGGGGTTTAACTGATATGAGATGCAAAGGGCGATGCCAACTGCTTGGGGTTAGACCTGGCAAGAGCCAACATTTAGTTTCCTGGAATTCGATGAATTTTCCCATAAAATATGGAAAAACGGATAATTTAATGTTTGCCCTACAGTTCAACTGGAAGAAGCTGCAAGCCACCAAAGCTGCATCTAAAACTATTTACCATTCTTTTTGTAGTCCATTATATGAAGTGAGTTTACTGTTTGGTGGTGGTGTGTGAATGTTTAGTATGTATGTATTATACTCTGTAGGGGGCTTAAATTATCTTACAGTGCCATGTGCTACCATCATGCATTGCACAGACAAACATAAGATAAATTTAGACTGCAGCTTATACTGTATACAGTCCTTTGCAAAGAGTTTTCTTTACACAGTGTGTTATAAAAAGTGAATGAGTGAGTGATTATGAATGCAAACTGATATTGATATAAAAATATAATAGATTATTACATGTCACAAAGAAGTGTACAGTATTTGAGAGTACTTGTTTAAATCTGATCAGGCCATAATTTGGATCATGAGAAGCATTAAAGGGGACATATCCTGCTCATTTTCAGGTTCATACTAGTATTTTGGGTTTCACTAGAACATGTTTACATGCTCCGTCTGAAACGCTCTGTTTTAGCGCCTGTCCCTTCAAGACCCCTCCCGAAAAAGCCAAGTCTGCTCTGATTGGTAAGCGTTTCTGGGTCTTCCAAATCTTGGCTTCTTTGCACGCTCATTGCTGCCAAGGAATGACTGTAATGGAGTACAGTATAGCGGCACTTTCTAATGTAAAAAAATTTGATTACTTTTTGCGGTAACGAGTAACCTAACGCGTTAGTTTGCTGTTTGAGTAATCAAATACTTGAGTACATTTTCAAACAAGCCATCAGTTACTTCCGTTACTTTTAGAACACTGGTCCTTCAGCTCAGAAACAGCAACGACTGTCTTTTGGTTCTAATAACGGAGATGACGTTAAACCTATCAGCCCGAAAGAAGCCACGAAGCTTGTGGCTAGCTACGTGGTCGCAGAAATGCTGCCGTTGTACACGGTGGAGTCTAAAAAAAGGTGGAGGAGGACTCGCTGACAGACAGGGCAGACTCAGGAGGACTTGCATTATGCCTGGTACACACTCCACGACTTTTCTGCCCGTTCTGAAAGTCACTCTGTCACATTACACGATTGTGGAGTCATAAAATCGTGCCGTGCCTTGGCCAACAGACATGACACACTACCAATTATCCCTGGTCGTCTTTCAAGGCATGTGTCATGTCATCGGGTTATTCTTGTCCTATTTTTATTACTTTTACTATTATTTGAGTCACTGTGTCTGTTCATGTGCCAGCCGACATGTTGGTGTAGTCACCTAAAAGCGTCAGCAGATGGCAGGAGCTACATTTGAAGTACCATACGTAAACATTCAAGCTACTGTATCCTCCACAACCAAGTTCCTACAAATGTTTCACAATAAAAGCCTATTTAGAAAATGGAGGGATTCTCTAGCGGAGGTTACAAGGGGCTTTTAATCTGAAAGAAATTCAGGAAGTGTTGAGTTTGAAATGACGGTGCGATATGTTAACTTTACAAAGACAACAGAGCGGATAAAAAGTAAAAATATAAAAACACAGAGGTATTAATAAATAACGGACCGTCTATAATGTAGTCTGTTTCAAACGAAGCTGGTAGTGTGGTGAGTAAAAGCCCCGCCACTATTTGTTAATGTTATTACTTTATGTCCGACCGTGAGGATGTACCATTGTTTGCTAGCTTGATGCTAATGACAGTAACGTTAACTCAGCGGCTTGACAAAGTGCCTCTGCTGTTTCACACCATCATTTCCCCCTTTTACTCTGTGTGGTTACATCCCTAGAGGAAATATTAAAAATGCTGGGGTGTTGTTGTCGTACAGTTGTCTACGGCAGCAGATCGTTCTGTGTTTCTACTGGTCAAAGTGACGGCTGTGATGGGAGAATTGGATCTCAGTGAAGGGCAAGTGGTCCACAACTTTAATTTTGGAGACAAATAATGTAGGCTTAGCGCCCTGTGGTCCATTGGCCAATAGGAAATGTAGAATACTCAAAAGTACTTTAAAAGTGCTTGAGTTACTTTTCTCAGGGAGTAACGTTGGAAGGACTTTAAAAGTACTTGAGTTACTTTACTCAGGGAGTAACGCAGTAAAATAAATGGTTACTTTAAAAAAAAAGTAACGCAGTAAAGTACTTTGATTACTTTTAAAGTAACCCTTACCCAACTCTGGACATAACAGAGGAATAAATGACCTCGACAACTAAAATTACTGTTTCGCCTGAGGTTAGCATGTAGCTACATGTAGCAATGCAGGCTATGTAATGTAAACAGTTGCAGTGGTGTGACTGGAGCAAATAACCACAGAAGAAATTCATCATGAGCTCACGTCAACTTGCCTCGAAAAGGGAAAAACATTGTAAACACACCATCTGTCCGAAATTTAAGTGTACTGTAAGACATCTAGAAACCGGTAAAGATACGATGCTTTGGCCTCCCAGAATCCTCAAAAAACAAGGTGAGTTTTCAGACATGATCCACCTGAGTATTTTGGGATGTATGAGTGTGAGAATTGCTGGAAACATTCCTTTGAAGTTTAAGCATCACTGAGCTGGAAGGTCACAAGGTCAACACATGTGAGAGTGTCTTATAGAGATGTGAGATTATCACTGTCAGGTCTTCTAGTGCCACTGTTACCACCAAGACACAATGCAACAGCCAACAGCTTGCTAAAGGGATTAGCTGTGCATTTCACTTTTTTTCAAACACACACACACACACACACACACACACAGTTCCCTGGCAGAGTCTCAGAGCTTCATCCATGTGTCACACAGATTTAGAGATTAATCAAACAGAAAAGCGACAGAGGGAGAGAGGGAGAAGAAAGGAGGGAGGGAGCAGGGCCAAGTGCGAGGCCCCCGGCCAGGCAGTTTGAGGGGCCCCGGGAGGGTCCCGACATAGGCTCTCTGGGGCCCTCAAGGAGCCTGCTGGATCATACACTCGACAAATATTGGGATTGGAGCTCCAGTGAGGCAAAGGCAGAGCAATGTGTGTGTGTTTTCAGTGTGTGTGTGTGTGTGTGTGTGTGTGTAAACCCCTGAAGCAGATGGTCGGGGATGTTCGTTTAAGACAGACGATTGATTTTAGGAAACAGATATCCAGCCTCGTTAAGCAGAAAGCACCTCTGGGGCCTGGTGAGGGAGGGAGGGAGGGAAAGAAGGGAGGGGTGGATGGAGAGAGAGTGTGCTTGTCTAACCTCTGCCACTGCCAACTGTGGAGAGATGGAGGGAAAGGCGGAAAACGAGGAAAGAATAAGCGCATGAGAGAGGAGAGGAAAACTGCACCTATTGAACTTCATTACTGCTGTGGGAGAGAGAGGGAGGAGAAAAAAAGGAGAAGAGAGCATGGGGGAAAGAGGAGAGGATAATGGGGTTAATGCCGGCAGACAAGCAGCAGTGTTGTTGGGGTTAATAACACACACACTCAGTCTCTCTAGGGAGGGAAGTAGGTGGGAAGCCTGTATTTGATCTGCCTGTAATACATTAAATGTGTATGAGCACACGCTGGTGTAGGCTGTGAGAGTGTGTGTGAAGAGTACGTGTGTGTGTGTGTTTACAGGTCTGGTTTGAGGCTGTGCAGTGTTTTCTTACATAAGTAAATCACGGAGCAGATGGAAATCAGAAATCATTTAATACACTTCACCTAATCCAATTATCTAACACTGACATAACATCATTATAAAATGACTCTCCTGTTGCCACAAATAATAAACCCTGTCACTTCTTTTAAAGGCTAAGGATGGAGTGTTATTCTATATTTTCTTTATTGCTGACAGAGACCACAAAAAGATCAAAACCAACAATGTGTTAGTCCATTTCTCAACAATCATTCCCTGCGACACTCCGCCTCAAGCTCACTGGCTCCTATTGAGGATGTAAATAAAAAAAATTAAAAAACAGTTTGAAAAAGGCTGGGTTATGTAGTTTTTAGGTAAACGTTGCTCAAACATGATGTTATGCTTTACAGTGTGTGTTTTTAATGGCAGATGGATATGTGGGATTCAATCAAAATAACCTATGGTACCGATGTTTATAGTAATGAAGGAACATGTCACCCAGTGTGGCAGTGTGGCTCATTGATGTATTTTACAGTGGAGCTCTATGGCACAGAGGAGTAAAATATATCAGGCTTTGGCTACACAGAATACCTGTAAATAGGACAAATTCATTGCTGTTGTTTTGTGTAGGAAAACAATTCAAAAATAAAATAAAAAAATAAAATAAAAAACAAAAAAGTGTGACTGTTTGAGAGTTGAAACAAGTAAAAGTGCACATTTCTGAGGAGAAACTGTGATATAAAAGTCAACCTTGAGAGAGTCTGTGTGGCAACATCATCAGCGAGGCAACATCATCAGCGAGGCAGTAATGGCCTGCCCAGGAAAGAATGAAAAGAATGAAAGGTGAATGAGTGAGAAATCTCAGGCCTCTCAGGGTGGATTAATGAAACAAATGAGAGAAATACAGAAATAAATGGACGGAGCAGATCAGACAGATAGACGGAAGTGGAGAGTATTTATTGTCTACGGCCTGATGATAAAGATAATAACATAGGTGCGCTCTTTATTCTTTACTTATTGTTTCTCATTCAAAGGGCAAATTACATAAACTGCTACATAGCTCTGGAAAACTAATTGCGTATAAAGTCCTAAAATTACAATAATGCACAGGGCTTTTAACACTGACTGTAACATATCGCTTTGCCTATGTTGAAACGCTTACAATATGGTGGGCACACAAATGTACTTCTGGCACTGTCAGAGATTTTATGCTAATATATTTGAAAACCTGTGTAGTCTTATTATACATACTGTAACAAACCATATCCAATACTTTGTTTACTTGGTTGTGACAATGTTTAGAAGTGGTTGAAAGACTTTTCAGACCTGTTGACAATGCTGACACCAGACAAATCTTTCAAGACGTGCTGTGGATGCACTTTTAATGGACCCTTGGACCTCAGATTGGGCAAATGTATGAAATTACATTTGAGATTGAGACGAAACAAGAATTGTAAGGGGAAAAAAAGTGATTCTTTATCTCCATGCTGAGAATACTACTACATGTATATTAATTTCTGTATTCATGCCTAGCAGCAGAGGCCGTGGCTTAACCTTTAGGCTGTGCGGTGATGTTAGCAGGATAGCAGATGACACTCTTCTCCACACTCTCCTCTTAAGGTCTCCCTCCTCTCGCCTGGTGTTATTCCAGACTTCCTCTCTGTACTAATCAGGAACGTGACATTGCTGTGGAGGTGCGCAGCAAAGATTTTTTTCCCCCATGCACGCAAAGATGCGACCTGTTAGTGTAAAATCAAGCCTCCTTCCTTCCGTACATCCCTTTAATTGGCTAAAATAATAGCCTTTCATCAACACTGTCTTAAAAATGCTTGGCACCGACGCGATTTCTCTCTTGGTCTCTATTTTTTCCAACTACCCAACCCCCCACCTTTTTCCTCCTTTATTCAATCAAATCATGGTCAGTGCGGATCTCCACTGAGGCCACACTGTAGCCAAGTCTTTGTGTTTCAGCATTAAGAAATTAGGATGGAGACTCCACCACAGAGAGGCAGAGAGGAGAGGTCTCATTAGTCCACAGATCACAAAGAGGAAGATTATCAGTCTGCACACAACAGTTAGAGATTTAAATGACATTAAAGGACATTAAATGGAGCGGCTGTCATTTTGATATGATACCTCTATCTGAGGAGAAAGACAAAATCCGGTGAGGATCTTTACACCTTTTTAATATTACACTGCTTCTGTGTGATTGCAGCATCACGGAACAACTTACAGCCATACAAAAGAAAAGAAAATGTCTTGAGTATTTTTTTGTCCCTCTACAATATTAACGTGGTGCAACATAAACAGTGCTTAAAATACAGAATTATAATTTACGATGAATAATAATGTGTTATAACATGTACACTTATGCCAATTTCACATGACTAAGAATAAACATCATCACAGTGTCTTCTCTTTTACCTATAAAATATTTAAAGGACAACAGAAATTGTTTGATCAAACAGGATGTTTTCATACTTACAAGAAAATGAGAATTCCCGTGTCTCAGATATCAGATGGCCTTTCAAGATAACTGAAAATCTTTCTGTTTGAGTATACGAGAGGGGGGAAAAACATCAAAATAGATGTTTGCCTGTGTTTGTTTTCCTCTCTGTACGTTCCCTTGCATTCTCTCTATTTATGCACCAAACACAAATTCACATCACGACATTCAGCCGCACTGAAAGGCAACACGGCGCTCCTTGCCATCCACATGTAATTTCTAATGAATACATTTTTTTTTTCTCTCTCTCTCTCTCTCTGTCTGTCTCTGCCTGTTTTAGGCCACAATCATTTGTCATTTCAGAGCCCTTTTCATACATTTGCTGTAGAGAAACGCTCCATTATCCGAGCTGACTATCTTTTCTCCTGTCTGGAGTGTCTGCACGAAACAGACCAGCAGGGGATTCACACACACAAAAACACATTACAGTCAACCGACACACACATATCTTCAGTTGAAAGCGAGAGCGACAGATTTAAGGATGGCTGCGCTGAAGCCAAACTGACGGAAATGCTGCTTCTTCTTTTCTTTTTTTTCCACACATCGGCCAAATAATATTATTTTATGAGAGCGGCGAGGTGCTCATGTTGATTTATTGCACAAGCCAATAAAGACCTGTGTTAATTCCCTATAAAACTGTGCATTGTGGGACAAATGAGGGCGGTATAATGGAGTGTGATTAATCACATTACAGAGACATGGTGTGGTGTGACACACACACACACACACACACACACACACACACACACACACAGGTTATAATCCTGAGTCATAACTGTCAACAGTATAGTGGATCACATTGAGTTACAGGACTGACTGGCTCCTAACAGGCCAATCCATGATAAAATAATGCTCACATCAATGAGGAAATTAGACATGACATGGAGTCATAGTTTTTGTGTCATATCCAATTAATTCAACAGTTTTATTTATGGAAAATTAGCATTTGTAATGCTTATACCTACATAAAGGGTTTTGTTAAAGTGACATTTCCTTTAATTCAGAGGGGAAAAAAAGATAAAAACACAGCAAAAAAACATTTATTTATGATTTATCTGTCAAATTTTTTCTGTCCTGCAATTGCCTTTGTACCAAAGATCACAGTCTGGGGAAACAGAGTGGTATTTTCTGTCGCAATAAACAAATCTGAGTCGCAATCAGTGCAGCTGTATTTGCTATCTAAAATCCAATCACCTCAAAATGTGTCAAACTCCAAATCTTGTTTTTAGGCTTCATCATTTAAGAAGTAAAAACAAGAAAATGTATTGTGATTTAAAATTTGAAACAGTGATTGTTTTAGTTTATTAGTGCAGCCTACACCTCAGCTTGGCTCCCAGCTTATGTGCAGCATCTCACCACAGCACTGCAGAGCAGAGCAGAGCAGAGCAGAGAGAATGACTGAAGTCTAGTGCTGTGATGCCATCTATTGGAGCCTCGGCTGCCTCTATAGCAGGACGGAGACAGAGACGAGAGCCTCTTCAAAGCATAAACCACACAGAGACAGAGAGACCCAGAGCAGCTCCAAAGCCCTCGGTCTGTTCAAAAGAAAAGGGAATTATGAACGTATAATGGGTCAGTTTAAGCCGTATCAATAAATGGTGAGTAAATTAAACCGATGGCATACTTTGACCGATTTTACAGAATATATAATTGTAAAATGTAAATCTACCAAAAAATGGGAATGATAAATGTTAACATTATTACTGAATTAATTCTTTGCACAATTTTTAGAAAATAAATTGCTGCATGTTTTAGAATGAAAATTGTTACTATGAGAGTGACTGTATAAACTGAGATCACTCAGATCAGCAAGAAGCTGCACTGGATGTGTTTAGTCTAAATTTAAACGGATGAACACGCAACTGAAATTTAAGTCTTTTAGAAAAATCATGGGTGGGATTTTTATTTTTCTTATTTAAACTGATCTTTTGTTTTTGGAAGGTGGGTCATGAGACGCTGCAGGATTCTGGTTTACAGAGGGGAAAAAAGACTATCTCATGGATATAAAATATAAATGTAAAATAAAACAAAAATGAGCCATGGATAAAACCTGACTACAGGTTTGTGAAGTCCTGCTCTCAGCCAGGCAAGGTGAAATTGTTTTACAGATTTTAAATATAAGCACCTCAGTCAAAGCACTTAAACACATATGCCAGACGCCCTCGTCTCTTTCAGGTAAAGCACATAAACTTGCATCGACAAAAATGCATGCACGCTAGAATGAGGTCATTCCTCTCAACATTTTACACTCAGGTTTCTAGTGTGGGAAATTTTGTGCCAAAATATTTTTAGTCTATGAGTGTATGTTCTGCTCACAGGCTTCTTGCAAAAATTGTAGCAACAAAATAATGAAACTGATTTTACTGTCAGCTGCTAAACATTCACGAGAATATTTTACACTTATGAAAAACAAACATTTACTGTAGTGTGGAAAATGTGGCAAAATCTATGGAGCAGCACCTACACCCTCTTACCGAAACCCAAACTAACAGCACTCTGTGGCTCAGAGAAAGACTGTACTACATTAGGCCTTAAATATATAAAGAATTAATTCACAAAAAAAGAAATGAAACACGTCCTAAAAGAATCAAAATAAGTGCTGACTATAAACTGTGTCAGTAACTGTGTTTTGGAAAGAAATCCAACACTGACTAGCTGATATCTGATATAACAGTAATATCAGTAAAAATGATAATCTTGCCTTAATCTTTAACAAAAAATCTATGTTTTAATCTAATTCTTTCACTAACAATCCACCCATCTAGTGCTGCTGCCGATCCTCTACGGCAAAGCTTGTCTGTTTTTAGGTGATGCGCAACATTTGTGCTACATATGGGTTATAGTGGTTTGTATTTAACTGCACATAAAGTACATTTCTAGTTAAAGAAAAAATCTCAGAATGGACTCAGTTTGTGGGTTTTCTGTGTGGGCAGTGTAAATTTTCAGAGAGCGCAACACGGTTTGTACGTTACAGATACCTCGGCACACAGGATCCAGTCTTTGGCTATAAGACCTCTCTGTTGTACCAGTGTGATTAAGTTCCTCTGTGTGCCGGAGATAATGAAAACGATCCTCTTGTTCTCTCTCTCTCGCTATCTTTCCTCTGTGGCGTCTCTCTCTCTCTCTCCCCCTCTCTCTCTCTTGCTCACTCCCTCGTCTCTTTATTCCCTTTGGTTTTACTGCAGGGGGCACTGATAGCACATTACTGATACACACACAACACACACAACATGCGTGCACAAACAAACTAATGCTCACAGAAAATTCGACCCAAAGAAGCAAGCTAAGGATGCTAGATGTATCAGGACAGTGAGCATAGAAATATAGAAATATCATGCAGCTGTGGGAAAACTGAAATGTAATATAAAAGCTTGTTGTTGTTTTTTGGTTTCCATCAACATGTTTCCTCTCCACACTATAGCGATACAGACATTCTTGCAAATGTCACAGAAAAATGCAATCTACAATGTTGTATTTTGTCATGAGTATCAGAAATGATGAGCATGTGGAGTCAACACTGACAGTAATGGCTCTGATATTAAAAACAACAGTGCACTTCACCAGAATGGCGATCTAAGATGTTTCAGCTGTGAAAATGAGTGCAAATACATATGAAAGATAAGGAGCAACATGCTCCTCACAGGACAAGAGAAGGGATAGAGAGAAGATGATCAATTAAGACCCATTAAAGGTTGGATGTATAGAAGCGGCTGATTTGTCTTTACATAAACGAACATTAACCCTGCAAAGATGCAAAGACAAAAACGGGCTGCATCACTGCGTTTCTGATCTCATTTGGTCTCGTCTCTAAATGCTGTTGATTGGATCTCCTTCTCAAAATGAGCTGCTTATAAATGTTTTCACCCTGATGATCATCGATGTGAGACGCTTCTGGTTCCTGCGTTTTACTGATGTTCTTTGATGAAATCCTGAGTAAAGTCCAAATATTTTATAAGTGAGGCTGTGTATTAGGAAGAACATGTCAGTAGGGGAGTTATTGTGTGGTTATAAAGTGCAAAATAGCAACTTGCCACAAGATTCCTATCGTCCTCATATCCTGGGTTAAAATGAGGGACCAAAAGCCTGGACTTCTTAATGGACCCTTAAAATGCAGTGAAAGCTCGGACACATCTAAACAAGGGGGGACCATAACTCAAAGGCACACAGAGGGAGTGAGGGGCATATGCACTGAAACACACACAGGCCTCTATTACTGATGTATAATTACTTAGTATTACAGAACACTTTCAGTCCAACACCACCACATCTACAGGCATGATGAACCTGCACATACTGAAATACACATGCTCAGATTAACCCCTCTGTTAACACTACAGTTCACACACAAATGACCAAGCCTATTGACACAAATGTACAATAGCAAACAACAAACATCTTGTCCTCAACCAAAACACATCCTGCTGCAAGTTTAAATCAACGTCATAGACTTCAAAAGTTACCGGGCACTGAGGTGCAGCTCCCCTCATGCTTTGGACTATTAAACATGTAAATGTCACTTTTGTGTGGTCAAAGAAACAATGTACTACAGCAGTAACAGGCAGCTACTTGACAAAGACAGCAAACCAGATCAGCGACATGGCCAAATGCAAGTATGATGCTGAATGTATTAAACTGTGAGGACCTTGACCTAATGCCTCTGGAGAAATCTGGACTCTGTGGCTGGACCAGTTGGGGACCACTGTACTACAGTGTTACTGTAGCAATCGGGCCAAATAAATCAATGGAGATATCAGTCAAGCTAGCAGCTTTTGAATAAGAAATGAATAAACCAATCTGATGTGGACTCTGTCATGCAACTGCAAAACTGACTTGAAGCCATCCACACTCTGACTTGCACCAAACAAACCATGCCAAGTTAGCATAGTTAAATTAAACAATGACAAGTCAGTCTCTATTTCAAGCTACATTTGTGAGACAATTTTGTTATATACATATACATATATATATATATATATATATATATAGGTGCAATGGGAAATTATACAATATAGAGTAAAACCCGAAAATAAATTATTTTAATTATTTTTGGGTCGATGAGTCAATGGGTTTTTGGTAAAATGCCTGAAATAATGTCTGTGGTCAACACAAAATTAAGAGTTGTTGTTTTGTTTTATGACATACAATACATCAGTAAATACCCCACTTGTGAACTTTGAGGCCTCTATGTGTATTAAAAAAGGTGGTTGCTTACAAGTGGCCAAATGAGCAGAGCCGTGCCAAACTCGGCTTTACAGTCTTGTTGTAGTGGTGACATTATTTCATGTAACTGTAGTGTTCGTTTATAGCCTAACAGTAGCTTTTTACTCGTGACTTGTCCTTGTTTGACTGGATGTAGCTGCCTTGTGTTCAGCACCACGGACAGAGCCAGCCAGGGCTGTTGAAATTTGGTCCAGATTTTCCTTTAGTGAAATCACCTACAGTATCTTTGTATAGATGTAGGGGTATGCATGTTCTTATTTATTTTTAACATAAATGTTTTGTAACAAAGTCATCTAAAAATCAATGTTACAATATTACTATATCAATATTACACATACATTTGTACTTCTCATAACAAACATCACAGCATGTAAAAACCTTTCAAACACTGTATCTTTTCTGTATGTTAGACAGGAGGTGTATATACAGTGCAGGTCACAGATTAAAAGATTAAATGAGTCAGTCACTGGCGTGATTAGTATTAAAATGATGTGAGTCATATGCTATGGCCTTCACAGTCACCATATCTCATAGCAACTGATCGACTCCAACTTACAGAAACTGTGTTGGTGGCTTAACATATTTCTAATTGCTGTATGTTGTTTCTTTCCCTTTTATTTGTCACGCATCTGTACATGAATGGTGAATTTGGATGATATTGAAATTCAATAAAACTGAAAGTTATGTTTGTTTTATTCCACTGCAAGCTTCAAACTTCTTAAATGAGCCTCAACCACCACTGTCACTAACAAAGAAATTAAAGAGATTTATAGCATATCTATTCATTTGCCTGTTCCTATGGGCACCTGTGTGAACATGTGTTTTTTTTTCCACAGCACTTGTGGCATCCCAGCTCAAGGCTAAACACTGAATAGCACACATGAGGCTTCATCGTCAAGCGCCACAGCTAGCCAATAGCAACACAACTCCACTGGCCTTGTCTGCAAGGCCGCTGCACTCTCTGAGGCCCCTTCAAAAAACTTCACCATCCCCATCAAGTGTACCTTATAATCTGCTTCACTAAAATGACCTGCTACACTGGCAACATCATTTTTGGAGATAATAAAAATTGAAATATTGCTTTCCGTGGAGGTGTGGGTTCATCAAAAGAGGGAAAAAAATACTAATTTCAGTGATTTTTTTTTTTTGGATTTTTTTTTTCAGAACTACCAAACTGAAATGTAACATTAAGCATACTGGGGATTTTTTAACCACTCCTATAAACCACTTCAGGTGATGGCAACTAAAGTACAGTTCAAGTACGGCTGATTTAACGTAACTAAAAAACACTAGCTAAGATTAAATAATATGGACATGTTTAAACAATAAATTCCATATAGATTATGATGAGATGTGAAGCAGCGACAACAACAAATGTTTTCAATTCCAATTTCCATGCCCATCCATCCATCTGACCTTCACACCTATACTCTGTATGACAGTTTGTGTGACAGTTATGTTCACAGATTTACTAATTACATTGATATAAAGCAAATCTGGTCCACATAAAAAGATCAATTTGTAATGCAACAGTTACATATAAACATCATTTAGTCGAAGCCGACCAGTGACAAACTAAATGGTGCCATTGGATTTTGTTCTTAAGCCAGTATGTTATTATCAAATTACCATCAGAAGTGCCAGAGAGAAGAGAGTTTGAAAACAGACCTGTGTCGGCATAATTTTGTCAGTGAGGTCAATGGTGAAAGTGAAGAATGATGATTTGCCAATTTCCAACTTGTACACTTAGATGGATTCCAGCAGAAAAACTTCAGAGAAGCCAATTTCTTTGTTACACGAACAAGGTGGTGCACAGGTAAAGAGAGAGGGTCCTCTGTCAATAGCAAACAATTACACTGAGAAAATAATTGAAGACATTACAGTGCGTTGTTGAACAAACTTCCTCATAATAAAACAGCTGCTCGCAAAACTAGGATGGACACTTGAGTTGACGACTTGTACTAGAGTGGCACTGGAAAAGACCCGACTTCGATATTAATTGCTTATTATCAATAGAACTAAAACTCCAAGGCCAATGGGTTAAACAGAAGGATGAAAATAATAATAACAATAATAAAACACAGAGGACTTTATAAAGATCTGGTAGACACATTCACAAGGTTAGCGTTTTTGCTTTAATGCCTGATGTTTTGGCTGCTCGTCGACTTTACCCAACACAACAGCATTTTATATGAATAAAATGTAAAAAGCTGTAAAATAACTTAAACTTTAAACCAAGCGGGAGCAAAGTATTAGACAAAGTGTGTACAGAAATGATGGAAGAAGCTTTTGTTTTTATATTATTGTTTCTTATTTTAATATGTTGAGCTTAGTTGACTCCTGAATTGTAAACCTTTGGCACATTAAGTGTATTATTGTTTTAGCTTATCCTTTATATTCATCGTTCTTCTATTATGTTTATTCATACAAAGGTTTAATTAATATGCATTGTTGAATTTTGTCCTGTCTTGCTCTAAGCGCTCACCAAGACAAGTTCCTCAGCATTTGTTGTATGGCAACAAAGTTAACTCAGCTTCTTTGAGAGTGCCATCCTGTTCTTTCATTTGATCTACTGTAGTAATACAACGTATGGTTTATATTTCTATACAGTTCTATCATTATCCTGTCTGTCTTTTGACAAAAGGACATAAAGAGACGAGTGAGGCGATAACTCAGAGAGCGCACTGACAAAAACTTGGTTCACTGACGTGCGTCCAAAGATTGAAACCATCATTTTTCTCTTGGGGCCTAATTTAATTTTCCAGTCGTCCACCTCTGGGTGCCGAGCCAGTGTTTGAAACCCACTTACGTACTGTATGAGGGCGACGGCCGTGGACTGTGAGGCCACTGGGTCTATCTGATAATTGACTGTCAAATAAAGGGCTGTTCCTCTCTGGAGTCCTCTCTGACACCCACATCAATCTGTCTTCACTTAGAGAAGGCCTAGCCCAGCCACCCACCTCCCCTCCCTCCACCCTGCCATTCATCCCTCCACCACTTCATCCCTCGCACCCCTCCCTCTTTCCTCTACACCCAATTATCCATCCATCTATCTATCTATCTATTGGCCCTGACCATTTATCCCTCAGCCTCTCTCCCTCCTTCGCTCTATCCCATCAACACCACTTCTCTTGACGTGCTAACAGCTGTTTGACAGTAATGGCTCTAAAAGCAGAGCAGGGTGCCAGTCGATGTGTGTGTGTGTGTGTGTGTGTGTGTGTGTGTGTGTGTGTGTATGTGTGTGTGTGTGTCCTTGCATGTGTGCGTGTATAGGATAGCCAAGAGGCCTTGAGGCCTCAAGAGCCTTGCACACACTGCCATCAGCGACAACTGACGGCTCATACACACATGCACACACCTGTACACTCACACACAAATACACACACACACGAACACACACACACACGTTCCAATCAATATCAGGTGTACGTCTATTCAGCCTCACAGCTGGCATGCCATTGCAAAACTATTTTCTTAGTAGAAATGATGAAAAATGCACTCTCATATATAAAAGCAAAAAAAATGATTATTTATTGCACTATCAACAGGTTTTGCTGAACTATCACTGTAATTGCACTCAGATGAAGGACTGAAAAACTGAAGTGTGTGTGTGTGTGTGTGTGTGTGTGTGTGTGTGTGTGTTTTTGGTCAGTCGAGGACTGTTTTGTACACAAGTCACTTCTCTAAACAGTTATGAATTCACAACGTCACACACCGAGGCTAACACTTAAAGCAGAAACCCTTCATTAGCAGTAAAAATTCTAAACATTTGTGTGACTATGTTTACATCACTTTATGTATACGTGTGTGTGTGTGTGTGTGTGTGTGTGTGTGTGTGTGTGTGTGTGTGTGTGTGTCTGCATCCTTGCATGTGTGTGTGCGCATGTGTGCATGTTCACCCTTCAGTCATTTGTCCCTCCCCTCCCCAGGCTGTGTATTGTGATGCTGTCATCTTGCTGTTTGATGGATGGCCAACGATTACACGAAGCCTCATCCTCTGGCTCATCATCTGCACCATTAGTTATAGATCCATACACACACACACACACACACACACACACGCAAACACAAACATTGACTTCTGCTGCTACTTATCCAGGCGGCATCTTTAAGGTGGCACGCACACAAAGACACACAGCGGTGTGTCTGTTTGACTTCTCTACATGTATATCTCCCATTCACTTTCTTTCTGTGTGGTGATGCTCCTTTCCTGCTCGTCATATAAATCCCACACAATAAGTTTATCTATTGCATACTTGGGCCTATATATTGTCTCTATCAATGTCTCCTCCTTAAAATCCAAATCATGTTTGATTTCTACTGAGCTAAAACTAAAAATAAGAGTTCTTAACTGGGTGAGACAAAGCAATAACAGACCAACTTCAAAGGGACAAAAGCACAGAATTAGAATAATAAAAAGGTAAAACATAACTTTACTGTAGAGGGTATGGCTCCTTTCCTCTCCTGTCCTCCCCTCTGCTCTATTTTCCAACCACTTCACAACTCTCTCAGATTAAATGTGTGCCCATTATGGGTAATCCCCTATGTACATTGTTGTTTCGAGTGCTGCAGCATTCAGTTTCCCAGAACGTGGTTTCAATAACATGTGACAATAAACTATGACAGAGAGAGAACATGAGAGACAATGCCATTGTTTGTGTGTTTGTGTGTATTTAAACAAGAGTAAAATGAGATGTACATCACCTTCCTTCCCACTGACCAAACTGTGATTTCAATTCAGATACCAGGCCTCTTTTAAGCAACAATGGTGAAGGAAAACAGCCTGCATTAGCAAAATAGAATCAGCAGTATGTTTCTGTAAAATATCATATAGGCTGACACTGATGAAACACAAACAAGTAAGCTGACAAAGAAAATTATCTGAGAGCGTCGAAACAGTAGAATTACAAATTAGAAAATAAGCATTTCCCTGTTTGTAATAAGTAAATGTGCAAAAGGGGATTTGTCATAATTGTCGTCAGATGGTCCTAACAGATTAATCTTTCAGTTACAAAATGTTATGTCACACATGTACTTTTATTTCTTACTCATTCTTTAAATAAAATATTTTTGAGAAAGACTGTCTCTATGAATAGTTTTGTTTTGAGAGAGCATGTTCAAATTTGTTTGTCAAGAAAAGGTTAACAAAGAAAAATCTCTTTTTTTACAAAATGGCCACAAAGTCACTGAAACAAGATAATCTTATGGTATGAAATGAATAAAGTAACAGTCTATAGTTGTATTTTAAAAATTGGTGTCCCACAATTAACCAATTGAGCCAAGCTTATCATCCTCACCCACTCACCCGAAAGCTGCAATGTGTTTTTATCACTTGTAAATAACAACAACTGTGTAGGTTATGTATTTACATTACCATCTGTGCCATTAATTGTAGCTTTGAACATGCAATGACTACCATTAACTGTCAGTGTGGGTACAATTAAGCTTTGTTGTGGCTAGCAAGGTGAGGCAAGTGGCCATGGGGTGCAAATAGTCACAGCAAGATCAACAAAAGAATGAAGTAAAGAGAAATTACAGCATACCTTTATGAATATAATGTCATCTGAAAGAAGATGGATGGATGCAAAATGTGTTTAATGCTAGGTAGGTGAGATAGTTGTGGACAAAAGTGAAAATAAATTGATGTTAATAAAATGTATGCAGAGGTTGCCTTGTAAGAATAAACTCAATTGACAAGGGGATAAAAATAACTGCATAAAACTTCTTGAAAGAAACTTTAGGTGTACACATAAGTCTCTCAAGGACAAATTCATAATACAATTGTCATGACTTCTCCACTTGTATGATCTCTCTCTCTCTCTTCTGCCTCCTACCTATAAAGACATTAAAAGAAGACATTCTGTCAGGAGACATTGTTGGTGCACCTGGCCGTCCATATAAGAGGATATAGTTGAAGAGAATGTGACTGTAGTGTCAAGGTAATGTTAAGAGCTTCGAAATTAACTTAAATAAAACTTTTAATAGAAGTTACTTGTGGCTGGTGTTTTACTTACCGTAAAACTTGGTGTATAAGTCGCACTTTTTTTCCCTTTTTTTTCATCTAAAAAGTTGGGTGCGGGTTATAGACCGATGCGACCTACAGACCAAGGTAAATGCTGACATAGGTAATTTGACCCACAAGATGGCGCTACGTTAGGCTGACCAAACGTCCTCTTTTGCCTGGACATGTCCACTTTTCACGTCCCGTCCATGGGCGTCCGGGGGTCTTTTATAAACTGATGATAATGTCCGGTTTTCCGTGTGTTTGTGTGTGTGTGTTAGAGTGCGGCACGGGCAGCATATTTCTGTCCGAACCCGAACCGAGCCCGACATTATTTAATGACCAAAGCACTGAGTTTGTGTCACACAGTGGTTACGGTTACAGGCTATTTAACAGTCCGGGCGTGCGCCGTGGGTGCTCAGCTGCGGAGAGGGAGACCTCCGTGTTTGAGACGGGAGCGGGAGGCGGGAGCGGGAGGCGGGAGGTCCGACGCTTCTAGCGAGAGGAGAGGGAGAAATAAAACAAAATAAGATAAAACAGGAAAAACCTGTCTCCCTCTTTTATTTTTTTTTCAGTGTTTTATCAAGGCGGAGGCGGGCGGCTGGAGGTCCGAGGCTTCCAGAGAGGGGAGAGGTAGAAACAAACAGCCAATGTGTGTCTGTGTGTGTTATGTTCAGGTGTTGTCACGTAAATAACAGTGCCCAAGCAATAAACAGGACAGACAATAGGATTTTATTTATTTTTACACTACATTTTCACTGAAAGCTGACCGATGTTGTTATACCGTAATTTTATTTTCTGAAGAGGTTGTTTGGAAAATTGCAATCTGAAATGTAACCAAAGCTGCTTAAGAGGTTATTGTGTTTTGAATGTGTTTCAAATTAAAAGTAACGGGAAACAGTGTAGGAATAACTTGTATAACGTTTTTATTAACAAATAGTAATATAAAACCTTGTTTTCCCTGTTTGAGACCTTAAAAAATAGACTGCGACTTATATGCCAGTGCGACTTATATTCTGAGTTTTACGGTACTTATATTTTACAATGAGTAAAACAAAGTTATCAAGTCAGTGAATCTGGATGATGACAGGTTCAGAAGGGTAACGAGTGGGAGATACTGGCTGAAATTAAAAACACAATGTGAATTTTAACAAGTAACTTATTGTAACTGTGCAGTAAATCAGAATTTAGCATTACATCTGCAATAAATGATGGGACTTGGCCACTTGGGGGCAAGTTGTGAACATAATATTGGCATGTCGTCAACTAAGAAGTTGATATCCTTGTTTTTTGTGGAGTTGGGGAGCATTTTTTTATTTCCTAAATTGTGGTGATGTATTTTTTGGAATTTAAGAATTGTGTTTGTTTTATTTTTATGTTAAATGTCTTGTGCTTTCCTTATCCTCTAACATCTTGGGACCATGTTGGAAATAATAAAGTGTTATGACTTTAACATGTTATCCTTTGGATTTTTTGTTTTTGTATCTGATAATCCACAAATAAAATCGTTTTTTGGCAAACAGTTGCTGATTAATACATATAGTAGTTACAGAGTAGTGTCATCATTCATTTGGAGTTGAGTTTCTGTCAATATTGACTTTCTGCCACTACATGCGAGCAGGTAATGGTTTTTTAAAGGTTTTTCACAGAAAATAGCAGCCTGCTGTTGTGCAAAATCCACTATGAGAGTAGTGAGAATGAATCAAAACAGTCCAGCTGCAGCTGGACAGCTAATCAATGAGCTGAAACTCACTATGAAGCTCTGTAAAGCCGAGGGACTCTGCAGATTTGGGGAGGTGACCCCGTAAACAGGGCAGAGCTGTCTATTAAAAGGAATCTATTGTTACGTTATAATCTATGTAATGTCTAAAAGGCAGGGTTTGGAAAACAAAAATCAGCAAGAAGATAACTAAATACAATATGTATCTAAGTCTGCCCAGTTCTTTAGAAAGCTGAGTGGTCTTTAATTTAACACAATACTTAAACCATGCAGAAATTGCACGTCTAGAGAAGAAAATGTTATGACTGAAACAACTAAAACTTCAATTCCTTATTTTTAAAATCAAGAGATTTCTGCCCAAACTAATAGATGGTAGATACTGTTTTACAATTTAAAGTCCTGGAAGATTTGCTTGGGATCAAAAAACATATTACAAATCTCAGACTGTCCTTGGGGAATAAATCATTTCTTTTAGCACCACTAACTTTAACCCTCTCCTGTTCTCTCACCTCTTCTCCTTATCAGTACGAGACAACTCCTGATTTGTGATCAACACCTGGAGCTGAGAGCTGCCCTACAGCGTCAAACCAGGAGGTTTATCAGCTCGACTGTCCCTTGTTCCTCTCCGTCCACTAATGCAGCTCTTAACACTCTCATCACCCCTCGCTATAACCCTCATTAGCTTATCAGGACAAGACAAAAGGGGAATATTAACACCGTCTAGCCCGCTCGGGGGCCAAGCTGTGGTGTCACATCTAGATAGCAGGTATTACTGTGCGAGTCTCCCCATCCTCATCCACTGATACAACTCTGTAAGCCTCTCATTGCCTTATCATCTTAAGACAATACCCCTCTGATTCCTCCTCTTCTACCTGAGAGTCAGTGTATTTACCAAGATATTCACTGGTCATCCATTACACGTGGCACCTGAGACTCAAACACACGACCGCCAAACTTCACCTTAACCCCTCAGGATCCTCATTACCTTATCTTGGGGAGACAAGGAAGAGCAGAGGTAGCTTTAGTTAGCTTAAGGTCTGACTGATTGACTTTGCTAGTGCTTGGATTAGCTGTACGGCTAGCGCAGCTCCTGCAGGCCAAGGTGAGGGCTGTCTTAATGCAGCAGCTTTGGGGCAGAAAGCTGCCTAATTTCAGTTTCTATCGCTTCTAGCAGGGCTTCAAGAGGCTTCCTGGGAGCCACAGTGAGCGGCAGCTAAGACAAAGTAGCATGAGGTTAATCCCAGCTGTGGAGAAGTCAGAAGGTATTAGTGGATATTTAAATGAAGGGACCAGTACACACCTGTTTAAACCCTTCATGTGTCTGAACATATATTATTCATACAGTAAGTTTTTTAAATAATATGCAAACAGACACAAAATTGCAAAGTAACTGTGCAGTACTGTATATGTTTGAATTCAATCAGGACATATTTGTGGGGACATGACAAGAGAAATGGAGCTTCGTAGGAAAACTTTAACAGAAACAAGCCTTGACAAGGTGACAAGGAAATTACATTTTGATAGTGCTTTGCCTCTGCATTGCAGTGCAGTTTTGGTTGTACCACAATGAAGGAGCAGCATGTAATGCATATCTACCAACTGTCCCATTTTCACCATTTCCAATAAATGTATTTTATCAGTTTTTCTTTTTTAATTTGTTGTGTTGCCCACGCAGTTTTGCCACAGAAACTGAAATGGAAAAATCACTTTTGATGGACAGGTTCCCAGATTGGATTGTTTACCCATACCCACACCACACGCTCCTTTTAAATGTAACCTGCCAACCCAAAATCTCAATTTAGGGGGTAAAAATGCCCCATGCTTCAACTACTCATTATGTCTAAGATAGGACTTTGACATGAAAAAACAACAAACAGAGAGAAAGAGAGAGAACTAATGAAATTCAATCAATATTATTAAAATATCTGACTAAAAAAGTTCAGAAAACCTTTTAATGGTCTTCCTATATAAATCACACTAAATTAGAACAATCCCTCTCTTTGTTGTGGCGGTCCATCCAAACAAAGCCAATATTTTCCACCCAAAATACAGACCAAGTTTTCTAACGAGGTTAGATTATAATCAGAAATCAAGTAGAGCAACTTTAAGAAACTGATCTGTGATGTCTAAAGTGTGAAGTGATCAAACATAGTTCAGCACACAGTGTTTTCAGAAAAGCCTGAAACGCCAAAACAACAGGAAATTGTTACATATGTTTTTCTCCACTAAAATTTAAACCATTATCTGGTAAGGCATGATACTGAGTGGAAACAGACTGAGTAAATAAACAGGATATTTTGCTCTCACTGACCCTCCCCCCCTCATTTTGTATGTTAGTATCATGTACAGGTGTTCTAATTGACATATCTTTTTGTTTATGATGTCAGGCAATACTAAAGAATTTATTGCAGGTCTTAATGGAACTACCCAGCACAACTGTCATGAAAGAAAATGTAGCATTTATGTCTTATGATCATCTCAGTATGTCATACTTTTACAAGAGAAACAAAAAAATGTCAAGAGAATGAGTTTAGTACAATGTTAACAAACCAAACAAAGAAGAAATCTGAATAATCTGTGTTAAGAACCCTGTTTAGCAATCACTGATTCAACATTCAGGGTTCCCACACATTCTCATGGACAAAATGTAAAACTTTTTCATGACTTATAAGGGACCTTTTTTTTTTTGCCAAACATGTCTGGCATTTTTTAAACATAAAAGATTCAAACTCTGTTCAATCAGAAAATAAAGAAATGTACATGATGGTTAACAAAAGGTTGTCACACATAATCGACAACATTCCAACTAAAACACACACACACACACACACACACACACACACACACACACACACCTCATGTGTAGTGAGCAGGGAAATCAGAGGTCACAGGTTAAGTACAGAAGCCATCCAAATCAGTAGGTCAGCTGGCAGACAGAGGAAATGACAGGCTTAATGACTGGCTGCTGCTGCTGCTAATGACTGGCTGCACATAGCTAGCTGGGTGGAAGAGGAGTGTGACTGACAGATGCACACGCGCACACACACACACACATATGCAGGTGCAGTCTCACACACGCTTACAGATGAAATCAGCCCTTGGCCTCTCCTGTTCGATGAGCTGTAATTGGTGGTGAGACCCGACCATCCAGTCCTAAGAGGCGGGGCCCCACTCACTACTTTAACAGCCCATTAGGGGTTATTAAAGGGTCCTCAGGGAGCTGTACGGGTCACAACACATCACTAACCTAGCAGAGATTAATAACCCATGAGATTTAATAGAGACGATGCTATTACGGTCAAATTCAAAATAATGTGCGACACTGAAGAGGGTGATAGAATGACAAGAAGCAGCTGGAATTTAATATTAAATATTTATTTTGTTACTTCCAGTTATGTTTGATGTTAACTGGTGTCATAGCTACATGGATGTCTTTTTGATATCTTTGAAATCTGTTGATGCTACAGCTATTGATGTTGCTCTTGCACTCAACACATGTATTGCAAATTGTTTTGATGTATTAGGAAAAATGGTCTGTTGATATTTGGTAGATAGACGTTAGTTAATGTCTCACAGGTTTCACCACTAAAACCATATTTGCGGTGGCTTCTACTGTAAATCTGAGTGGGCTGGGAACTTGTACGTGCATGATGCAATAAATAAATATTAAGCAATATATTGCGCTAATGTTTCTTTCAAAGACCTCTTACTCTCAAACAAGTCTGCAGGTGCTGAAATGTTAGCTTATGTACTGATTCAATAAATGACTTGAGTGCAAGAACTGCGTGTGTGAATCTCCATCTTTATTTAATAGTGAACAGACAAAACAGTGCAATATCAATACACTACTTATACTTTTATTCATGCTTACTGTTAGCAGAGTTTTAGTATATAGCATAGCTTTAAATTGGAACATAGTAGTGTTAGTTAAAGGGATACAAGACTTAAGATTCTCATGTTTTGATGTTCGAAATATTCTTTAATTTACAAATGTTTAAGTGCTGGTATAAAGACACTTTTTTGTAAAATAGGATAAAAATACTGTGAGGTTTGAAATACTAGGCTAAGTGACTGCAATTTAAAGAAGCAAGAAAGTGAAAAGCCACTGTATTCCTATCTTTGCCCCTCACACACACACACACACACACACATATGCATGCATGCACACACACACACACACACACACATACACACACACACACACACACACACACCTGGGCTGGGGAGCAAGGGGTTGAGCAGTTTGTTGGTAACAATCAAAGCAGCGATGCATGCCGTGTGACTAAGTGACTGTAACCCTCCAGACAGACTGGGACTCTGCCTGTTAGTGTGTGGCAACACCAAGATAGCTCATTACCCATTCTGTTCCAATTGAATTTTAACCAGCGTATTTGTTCCAGTGCAAATTCTGACATTTCAATATGCCAACAGAGAAATCAGCTCATTTGAATGTGGCTTGCTTGTTTATTGTTCCCTGAAGAACAAACAGGAGGAGGAGGAGAAGTGTGAAACTTTACTGATAGGGTGACTGAGTTGTCTCAGGCACAGCAAGATCAACTTTAACGGGGGTTCTGCAGTATTCACCAAATTAAACTCAAGACTTTTCAATACCTTACTTTATAGAATCCAATTCACTATTTTTTCTTGTTCATACTCGCCAAAAAAATATAAAGCCTACAATAATTTATCAAGAGTATGAATTTGATATTTACATCACATTTGTCAGTAATTCCCATCTGTATTTAATAATAATTCATAGTGCTATATGGGATCAGACGGGATCACACCAGCCGCAATACAGCAATCCACATCTTAAAACAAATGAGGGGCAGGGGCATAAGGTGGGAGGGGCAAGTGGCACCTTACCTAATTCCTACCCCCCTACTTTCACCCCCTGGCTCTGAATACACCCATCTTCAAACTCTGCCTTCATTTTGATCTTAACTACACATCTGTAAAGTTTCATGCCTGCATCTTGCACAGTTGTGACGCAATCACATGGACAAAATCGGTCCACAGACAGACATATAAACACCTGGTAAAATACTAAAAAGGGGGCTTTTGCAGTTGGTGCCATCAGGAACACATTTTGCCATGATGACAAACACACACACAGACTCACAAAATGAAAGCAATACCAGCTGTTACATCATTGTAGCAGCTGGTAAATATAACTGATCAATTAATGTAAAATGGACCCAGATAAACGGCAGAAAATTAATGGATGGATTACAGTTTAAAAAATAATTTTAGTTGATGCCAAAATTGACATTTGAAAGTTATGAGGAATGACTGGATACCTTTACAGTATAAGTAACAAAACTTCAAGTCAAACGATACCTGCTTTTGATCCTTTCTGTACCCAGATGTAGACAAACGTGACTTTCTGTATGGTTTTGCTTGCAGCCAATCACCACAAGAGTTCTTTGATTTACTGCAACGTGGGATTGGCCCGCTATCATAGCAGCTACAACTCAAACAGTCTGTGGTGTGGTGAAGTCGAGCACAGTGTATTTGATGAAGTTGGCGGTTCAGTGTGTCGAGATGCCACCAAAACATTCTCAAGTTTGGCAGTACTGAATCCCTGTGGCATCTAAGGGCATATTACACAACTGAATGCTTCCATTCACATGATGGGTATCAAATGGAGTAGAGAAACTAGAGACTGTCTTGCAATGGGATAACTCCAGCCGTGATAAAGGTGATCCACGACTTGAAACAAATGTGGGTCAGAGGTGTAAAGTGGAGGGGAATGATCCCTTTCCTACTTCCTACCCCCCTACATCCTCATCCCCCCCAACACCCACGTCTGAACTCTGCCTTCATTGTGATCTTAACTACACACCTGTAAAGTTTGCATGGCTTTGACACTATCAGGTTGACAAAATTGATGACGACGACACATGCACTCACACACACACACCCACGAGGTGACAACAATGCCAACCATAACAACATTATCGTGGCTGGAAAAAAAGGTATCAAATAAAGTACTTTATTGTTATCAGTATCACTTTAAGGGCACTGGTATCATGATTTTTTAAAAGATACTCTGCCCTAATGATTCCGTACATTTTGGTTTAACTTATTATTAAGACAAGGAACTCTTGCTATGGCAACCCACAGTATGATACACCTTGCACACCAATGTAAAGTGTGCAAGTATTCCTTGTTCACTTCTTCACTACTCCTCACATAACAGACACTCACATGACCGTAATATCTGGATCCATCAAATGTGATGCATTGCATTGTGGGATTGTTTGCAAAAACATGGTCTACATGCCACGGTCGCTCATCGTGCATTCCTGCTTAGAGTTTGTACAGCTTGATTTAATTTGTGATTTGGAACCAGATGTGAGCTGAACAACACAGAAGCACACTTCAGTGATCATATCACCTAAAGACTAATCCTGGGCTGCTTTTCATGTACACAATGTAACGTAATGGGATAATGAAAAACTAGAAACGTAAGCAGTAATGGTAGTCTGTACAAAGATCTTTAAAGGGGCAAAAAGCGAAATCGTTTCAGGTTTGCTGTTGTGCACTGTCTATAGACCAAAACAAAGTGTGTCATGAGCCACTCCTCCCTCTACCTCTGCTCTCCATCCCCCACCCCCCTCGCCTCATCTGTGCAGCCAAGCACCGCAGCATCTCCACAGACTATTACATCCAGACGGTCCCGGTGTTTCTTCCGCAGGCTCCACTTCACTCAGCTGCCCGATATACCCGCTGCTTCTTCCCACATTAACCTGAATAACAAACCAGGGCTTGGTGCTCCGGTTGGATCCAAACGGAGAGCTGCGGCTAACGTTAGCTGGGAAGCTAGCGGAGGCTAACTGGCTGTGCTGGCAGCTGAGTGAAGTGGAGCCTGAGGAGGAAGCACCGGTTAGCCCCAGTTTCACTACAGGCAGATTCACTTGCCACAGGGGCGAGGAAATAAAACCTAAACAGCCAACTTATTTTGGCCAGAGATATTGGATAAAGCGAGATACCCCACTCAGCTCACTTCCTGATTCAGTGACATCAGCGCCACACCCCCGTAAGAGACTTGCGGCAGCTCTGAATGTATTGTCGTCAATGAGGAAAATGAACGTGATCACAATTTATGGTCAGTTCTTTCGCCCTATAGTCACTAAAGTAAATATTGGGTTCATTTTCCACAAGCCACACATCTT
>NC_065515.1:29502869-29503034 GCF_006386435.1 Epinephelus moara
TAGTCACTAAAGTAAATATTGGATTCATTTTCCACAAGCCACACATCTTACCAACACTCTGACTCTAAAGCTGCATTTTTCATCCGCACAGATCAAGAGAAAGTTAACTTTGTTTGAGCCCTGTCCGTCTCAGAAAACAAGTTCTCGCGAGATCTCGTGATCTTG
>NC_065515.1:29504794-29513694 GCF_006386435.1 Epinephelus moara
TTAGCTCCGGTAAGGGAAAGCATGAGGGAAAGCGGCTGACCGGAAGTCACGCACAAAAAAACGGAAGTTGATCACTATTTACTTCCGTGTTTGAAAATAAGGTGGATAGGGAGGGACGGCCAAGAGCTCCGAGGGGGGGGGGATCACACGAACGTACATGAACGCGCAGCCGGACCAGCTTGTAAACAATGGGCTGGAGATCAACACAGAGAAAGGGTGTGTGAGGTCATGCTATAAATTCTATAAATTACACCTCTAGTTCTTCACATAGCAATTTTTTAATTCCTTCAATCTAGAAATGATGAATTTCGCTTATTGCCCCTTTAAGTTAGGTAAAAGTACCAATGACACAGTTTAAAAATACTCTTAAAGGTAAAAGCCATGCCTTCAAATTTTTACTTAAGTATTAGCATCAAAATACTTACAAAAAGTAAAATTTTACAGAATGGCCAATTCAGAATGATGTAGTGTATTACATTGATGCATGTTGCAGCTGTTAAAGGTGGGGCATACTGCTGGGCAACCTGTGAATGTGTCCCAGCCCAGGAACCAATTGTCATATCTTAACCCGTTTTATTGAGTAATTCATTATTTGTTTATTATATAGTCTGCTAAGCAATATAAGTCACTTTGCTTCTGACTTGTAGTGGAGTAGAAGTATAATGTAAAAGAAAATGGAAATTTCCAAGTAAAGCACAAGTTCCTCAAAGCTGTACTTCAGCACAGTACTTAAGTAAATGGAATCACTTTCAGAGTGATTTGATCAATGATATCAGTTCATCAGTATCCATTTTACTAAGCTGCCAACTCAGCTGGAGCAAGTAGCATGTGCATGGTGCTTCTGTTGACACAATGTTCTTATTCATGAGTCTGAATGCTCATATAGTTATCGTTATCGTTCTTAGTGTAGATGGCCCTTAAGACACTGAGCGCATTTCTGGATTCACATCTTGACATCCTACGTTCACAATAAAACTCATTGGCATCTAATACGGTTTCTCAAATAGTAAACCCTCTATACACCCACACAGTCCTGTTTCACTGCCATCAGGCCTGTTCCTGTGTGACATAATTTATGAATTGTTTGTGCTGGTACGTATTTATTTCACTGTACAGTTAAACTGTACATCTGTAACAGTAATATTATGTAAATAGAAGTATAAGGGTTTGAAGCAATATCACTACAAACAATGTAGTTTTGTCATTGGGAAAAAATCTATACCATAAACATGTAATGTTAAGTAGACACAAGGAGTGATTTTGTGATAAAATGTTTATTTTTAGGGTGTACCATCCTCCCAGCAACCTGTGTCACCTACAGTGTATGTCTACTCCAGCTTGAGATCAACTCCACTTCCCAGATCGTTTTGCCATAAACCAAATTAAAAGTTACTGCTGTATTCAAACTGGCTGCATTAAGATCCTGTGTGCTAAAACAATTGTTTGACCATCACAATCCACTGCAGTTTCACAGAAATGTGTTGAAGTGTCATTAAATTGTAAACATTTCACTTAAAAAAAACACTGCAAACAGAAAAAACTGACCCGGAAATTAAAAGAACTATTACTGACTTAAACGACAGTGTGAATTCTAGACTCAATCTAAAGCAACATCTGACGAGCATGAAAATAAACCATGTGGCAACATAGTTTTTACTTCTGCTGCATTCAAGTGTTTCTTTTTTTTTACTTGCCAGTAACTCGATCCTAACAACATTACACAGTGTGCTTTCATTCGACAACATTTAAGATACTTTAATCATTCTGAATTGTCTGTTAAATGGCAGGTACCATGCGGCAAAGTAAAACCTGTACTGTAAATACATTCTGTTTCATCATAGGTGCGTATGGTGCAAGGAGGCACAAGAAGTTTGCTTTCATCTGCTGTATTGCACTAAACTAAAACAGAGAATATTTTAAACAATACAAGACAATCACCACTAACCTAAAGTATCATGGCATTCAACATCATTTACCAGGTGTGAATTTAATGTATTGCCTTTGGCTTTTTTAAGTGGTTAAAAAAAAAGATTCCCACCTCCAGCTGCAACTCTAAGACAAACTCAAATACAGTAGCTCTTCTGTTGTATAAAAATCTCTGAATTTAAGAAAAACAAAAAAGTCATAAAAAGACAGGTATGAGGGGATTTTCTCAGTGCAGGGTAGGTTTTAAGTTAAACACTACCAAATGAGAGAAGTAGAAAATCTATTAAAGCACACATAGACATGCACCTTTACAACACAACAAACTTAATATGACTTTCATTCACGCTTTCAGCTACAAAGACAAGGCAATGGTCCTGATTTAATTCAGGCACTTCAGATGGCACATGTGACATGGGATACACAATAAGTAAGAAGGAGAAAGGCAATGGCTGTGTAAGAGATACACAGAGAAAAAACCGAGTAAAGGGTGAGATAGACAGACAGATAGTGGGAAAAAGATATAAATGGAGAAGGAGAAGGAGAGAAGAACAAAAACAATGTGTATCTGACATATAATCTGTCATAACTCACCATTCTTCAGTCGCGATGCAGGTAGAGACATCAGCTAAGAGCCCAATCACTGTAAACCAGGAACCAATCTGCAGGCCGGAGACAGCAGACGTTTAAACACTTTAATGACATGTAATTATGAACAATTTAATCATTTTAACTTCAAGAAGGAGTGCTACTAATTTACAGCATCGGAGTCGCACCTAACATAACTACAGTCTGTCTCTTAAGGCTGTCGAACAAATAACCAGTTATTGCTTTGACTACATCTCAGGTGAGCTGGGTAAGTGCTTTTATAGGCGTCATGCAGCATCTGTTAATCATATTTCATTACTCTTCTTCTGAGTCAACAAGTTATGGCTAAGTTCAGTTTGCACAAATAGAAATTTACTGTTATTTCAAATGGTCGGACCTGGAATAATCCACCACAGCAGTCTGCCCAGGTGCCACTCAGGTAATAATCCAGCAGATCCATGCAGGTAAACGCTGAGTGTCCCTCAGCTGTCAGGTGCTCCACTCCAAGATGTCCACGCGGAGGGACAGAGTATGAAAACAGTCAGCTTCCTGCCCCTCGTAATTCTTCAGCACAATGATCCCTGCAGGATGTTTCATGTCCTCCTCTACATCTTCATCTCTCCTCCACACTCCTCCACGGAGGTGTCGCACCTCTTGAATGTAGGGCTGGCCAGCCGCACCTGCAACAGGACAACAGGTAAGAGGGATTCAGCAGCCTTCAGTGCCGGGGAAACCATTCTTTCATCCCTCTTCTCTCCTCAGCATCGACAACTCTGTCTGTTCCTCGGAGTGTCTCTGCCAAGAGTAGCCGGGCACAGCCGTCCTGTTTTGCCGCTCTTTGCCAAACACACAAACACACACACATACACGCACATACACAGAGGAGAGTGTTGTGTTTTTTTTGTTTTTTTTTTCAGCAGCCGAGCTAACCCTGAGCCGGGGCCCGGTCTGCCTTTGAGATGCTCTCTAGCCCACAAACACAAGACGGCTTTCATTATCTTGCCCGTCGCAGCGCAAGGCCTAGCTTCTAAAAGCTACTGATTTCTTTCTTCCCTTAGCCCCCTGCACAAAGGGAGGGCATTTTGTAAATTACTTGCTCGTTTCAGACCAACAAAAGGTACTTTCATTGAACCCTCCTCCCCCCCCACTGCTCTCCTTCTATCCTCCCGCCATTTGATTTTGCTCAAATTTGATTACAAGGCTTGAAAAAGGAGGGGAAGAAAAGAGAAGAGGAAATAAGAAAGCCCCACAGATGGCGTGTTCATTCAGTGCTGTGAATGGCTTTATATGGGCTGCCTTTATACATGTGGCAATCCAAAGACGCTTCAGCCGCTCCGCTAAAAAAAGAACTTGACAAAATTATTGGTTTGGCGGCTTTCTTACACGACTGACACGGGGAACTCTGCGAAAGAAAAGCCTGCCTTCTCTTTCTTTCTTCCGCTCTCCTTGTCTCTGCACCTCACACTCTCGCTGGGTCGTACACCTTAATCAAAACAAACTAAATGAGGTGTTTGACTGTGAGAGAAAGAGTTTGTTGTGAGTGTGTGTTGTCATATTAATAACCACCTGCCCTGGCTCTACACTAGGCCACATTCCAAGACGACAAAGTCACATATTCAGCAAAACGGACAGGAAGGAATTTAATAAAACGAAACACATTCTGAAATCTAGATTTGATAATACACATGCACACACACACACACACACTCACACACACATCCAGCTCAAATCAAACAGCTCAACTCAACTCGAAAACATTAGCCAACACAAAGCGCAGAGCGTTCTGTTCTCTCACAGGCTATAATCCTGTTTCCACAATGGACCACTCACTCTGCACTTGTTTTGCTCAGGAGGATAATTATAGGTCTGTACACACACACACACACAGCTTTAGAGCTCTCTTGCTTTCTCGCGAACACACACTCACACTCATTTGCAGCAGAGGGGTAGCCAGTGCAGAGTGAACTATGACTTGTTATCCCATTACCAGATCATCACACTCTACAGAATGTAGGATGAAGTGATGGTCTGATGGTCTGGGACCTGGCAGGGCCACTCTGGGTCAGACAGCCTAATAGACGGGAGTCAGTTAATTCCTGGATCCGTTGACCAGCCAACAGAGTCCAGGTCACGGGCTGTGTCATTCCATCAGTGTGTTGAAACCACCTTAGTAACCATCACTGAGGTCAAGCGGCCCAAACAATGTCTTTCACAGGCAGAAGTCTTTAAATTGTACTGCAGCCATATCTTTGTCTTTCTGATACAGCTGCTGAACTGATCTATGACTCAGAAATGAATAGCTGAGATTATATCGACAAGCCACTTGCAGTGCATAGAGTGAGGGAGCTGTATCTTAACATGGCTACACCTGTGTACCATATGGAATATGTCCAGTTTATCTGAGCTGTAATGAAGTCATTACAGAATACCTGGACTAGGAGTCTACAGCTATGATAGCTGCTCTGTGAGGCTGTACCATCGACTATAGATAAAGATGGATGCCACATCTCCTCCTCCTCCTCCTCCCACTGTACAAAAATGAAGTCAAAGTAACCTGGATATGGCCATTGCCATCTTGTGCTGGTGACATCATTTGGAGTCAGAATCGGCAATCTCCCGGCATCTGCCAACACATTGGTCTGGCCGATCACGAGCAGCACACAGGGCTGTCGATCATGATGTCATACCTCCTTTTTATCACAGCAAATAACTAATTGAAACCAAACTTATCAGAAAATCAAACACATAAACACACATCAATGTGATAAGAAGTGCCTAAAGAGTTTTTAGTTTGACCCATGTCTCATCAGCTATCATGGAGGGGGCAGGCTTTCAGTGTTCATTTTGGCAGCTATTTTAGATTTAGTCTTAGTCTTGAGACGAAAATGCTTATTTTATTTTATAACTTTTAGTTATTATGTTTTCTATATCTTTCATTTATCTTTGAACTAATCCAGGTGACAGGTTGTATAAATATTTCATTTAGACATTTTTTTTCTACACTACAAATAATTTTGACACACTTAGAAACATTCAGTCATTTTTCTTCAGCAGTTTTTGACAGGTTTAAGGGGTGATTTGTGAGTGCACACTTACTGATCATCATTTGAAAGGCTCAACATCTCTCATTTATGTACTCACAAACTTTGACACCACAAATAAATAATCTCAGACAACTAGGCTTTTTAGATTCATTGTAAACTCTGACTTGTCAATCTCAATGTTAAGAACAAAAAATAACTTGACGAAAGCCTGAATTCTCTCTTAATCTGCAACATAATAGTCTGGAAGTTTAAACTCTCAAAGAGTTGATGATTAAAGCTAAATTGTCAGCTGTCAAAAAACTGATCTGAGTTCAGATTGTTCACATACTGCACTGCCACAGATAACTGAGCATTCTGCCTGCCTATCAAACAGCTATCAACCCATAAACCTTCCCCAGACAGTCTGGATCTGAGTCCTGCAGGGATCAGAGAGAATCAGCTGAGAAGACCAGCAGCTGGTGGCTGCTTGCTCTGCTGCCAGTCAGTGGCAAACAAGGGGAGCTAACTGCAAACAGCCACCGCTTTAACTAACCAGCTCAACAATTCAACAGTTAACAGCCAGTCAATTAAATGTTACAGCTCTAAAAAACAAAAACAAACAAACACAAACTCAAAAACAATTTGCTCCTCATCTTTTAACGAAAGGTAATCTATACTAGATGGTGTATTTTAATTGCAGCAGATACAAAACATGACAAGTACATAGAAGAGAAATAAAAATTACAGAAGACTGGGAACTGCATTGTCCACTCAAATGAGTAAGCTTGATCATCTATCTGTTAGTCCTTAACATAACTAATGAAGGGTCTCCATATATTACCAAATATGTGCTGTTTAGCCTTCAATATGTAGGTTATCCTCTCTGTTAGCATGCCCGACCGGCCAAGGAGGCAATAAGGAGAAGTACAAACGACTGACGATCCCAAGATACATTTATTTCCAACAATACTATTCACCATTCACCCACATCAACACAGACACTTTCAGACTGACTCCTTATATACAAAATGTCTTTCAGTTAATGAGCTGGACTAAACCATTTGTCAGGTAAAATCATAAACATACATATACACATATAGCAAAAATTTACACAAACCCATTACCAGAAAATATACACAATCTTAATAAATATTTACACACCCCCAAAATAAACCTAACAAATACACATATATATATATATATATATTACAACAATTATATATATATATATATATATATATATATATACACACACACAACACCGTGCAACTCCCCTCTAACCATTTCCCACTTGCCATACCCCCTCCTGGAACTAATAAAAGGTGCGCATGCCCCCGGTAATTCTTTTGCCCGAACACCTTGGGAGACTAGAGAACAGGCAGAGGTAAGTTCACGCTAAAATTAATAAATATGTTCATAAACATTTCTTCGTGTGTTTCTTTCTGTACAATAATATATATATGGCAAATATGTGAATCATTAACTTACGTTTAACATAACAATAACGCTCATAACTCGGCCAGAGAGTTAGTAACGGCGGCTCGTCGTCACACTCTCTAATGGGAGGTTTGATAGCATTTGTCTCATCCATTGAACAGTGCTTGGTCTGTGAATATTTTTCCATAACTGTGCAATAAATTTTTTGGCATACAGCGAGCTGAGGTCTATAAACGCTCGTTCATTTGTACTATAATTATGTTTCTTTGGATATAAGCCCAACAAAATAAGTTTAGGATCCAGTAAAATTTGTTTTGAAATTATCTTCTCGATTATAACTCTTAACTCTTCCCAGAATATTTTAATCTTTGTGCATTGCCAAATACAATGAAACAATGTCCCTCTGACTTTTGTGCATATGTCTGGTATGTTTTTGTTATATCGATTTAATTCCACCGGTGTTACATATGTCCTCATTAACCATTTATACTGTATTAGTTTTAGGCGCAAAACCACAACATACACTTCACCGTATGTTGACAAAGTGCAGACTTTCCTCTGTTTGGTTACTAACGAAAGGACTCAGTAAGTGCCACATTTCATATGATGTTGCAGCAGTTTCCCATGACACTGCCAGGGCAATTAGCTGAGAATCCTGCCTACAATGAGAGGATGTTATCCGCAATGGAAAACAAAACAGAGAAAAGGGCCAGGTACCAAAAGTGAGGTGAATCCAGCCTAACTATGCAGTGGAAATGATGCATTACTTTACTGTGTTAGTATGTTATTATGTCTAATTAGTAGCTAACATTTAGTACAACTGAGGCCCATTGTAATGTCAAATAATTTGCAGGTATTTGGTTAGAAACCAAAAACTTGGACAAACGGACAAAAAGTCAGGAGGATCACCGAAGTCAGTAAAATTCATCCCCTGGGGACCTTAATGTCTTATCCTAACAACTACTGTCCACCCAGCAGTTGTTCAGTCTGGACCAAAGTGGTGGACGGCACAACAAACAGACCAACCAACACTGCTAACTCCCTTGTTAACGATTTGCCTCCAAGAAAATTGCAAGCATATGCTGCTGGTTTGTAGGAAGTTCAGGGATGCAGTCTTTGTCAGTTACGATCCAAAGCTATGGAACACACTACCGATAGATATCAGGTAGAGCAGCTTGCTAAATATTTTTGAAAGAAAGCTAAAAACGTATCTGATCACTTTAGACTGAACTCGCTCTGACTTTCCTGATGCAAGTCTGAAACTCTTTTTGCACTTTTACTTCCTACTTACACGTAATTTATTGTTCTGTGTTGAATCGACGCATTGGTTACGACGTGGGCTCCACGTTGGTTTGTTATGTCGTAACCTACGCCATAGCCTGACGTGCACCTCCCCAGAATTGTAACTACGTGTCGCAGTGACGTAGACCTCCTGTCTGTCGCTGTATACTGACTAGGGTTGGGAATCTCTCTGTGATAGACGATTCGATACGTATCTAGATACACGGGTTATGATACTATTCAAAAACGATATATTTTTAATACAGAATGATTCGATACGATTAAAACGATATATTTTTAATACAGAATGATTCGATACGATTCGATACAGTGTAGGAACGTTACGATTCAATATGATTTGATACGATTCTATGGTTAACATTTGTTGATGTAGACATTAATCATATATATATATATATATATATATATATATATATATATATATCATATATATAGAATATATAATTCTATAAAAGTGACATTCTTACAGTATTTTCAAATTTGTAAAAGACCACATCCCCAAGCATTGTTGCTGTATGGCACTGGCAAAAATAAAATAAAAATACAAACAACAACAAAATTACACATTGTCTGTGTTTTTGTATGTATCTTATATGGACTTGAGTCTGGAATAAAGTTTATCATAAC
>NC_065515.1:29513945-29551953 GCF_006386435.1 Epinephelus moara
CTGATGTTTACATCCATTATCGTTGTCAGTAATGCCTGCTACGGAGCATGCCGCCGGCTCTCACGTTGTTTTAGAGATGCAAACTGTTAAAGCCAGTCAACCGATTGCTAGTCTCGCGATACCCGATCCATGACTCTACAATTGATTCATCTAAGGATTCATGGCTGATTCATATCGACTGAGGAGGCTGCTACCGACGCAGCCGTATCTCTCGCTTGTCAAACCGAATATCCGGTCGTATCGGTTAATCGTTCCCAACCCTAATACTGACACCATTTCCCTCAGGGGAAACGAAGCTTGTATTTACCTTTATTTCACAGATAAGAAACAATAAATTGTGAAGACTGTAAAGCGTCCACTAAAATAGCATTTTAAGTCTGAGTCTAAGTGTGATCTATCATTCAGGGATTTATACTTCGGGATTTATCCAGGTTTCATATGAGGGAAAGATCGCCAGCCACTAGGCTAATCAATACCATGTAAAATGCCATAGGCTTGTGCCAATAACTTTAGCATGTTATATCTGTGGGGAAAATGTGTCCAGATTAACACAAGTGTTTGTCTGTGAATGCTGCAAGTTATAGTGAAGTCAATGTGTGTATTTGTTTTTCAAGTTGTCTCTATTTAGCCATGTTTAATGTGTGTTTTGAATCAACTAAACTTAAAAGCAAAGCAAAACCTCCGCCGCCGACTAGTGTTTTGGAGGTGTAACTGCAGAGTGACACAGACACACCACTGCACAGGTAAAAATGCTCACAACAGCATAGGCGACATGCGTAGGCTACGTGCGTAGAGTCAACGCATGACCATAAATCCCCTTTTACGCTTCACGCTGCTGCAACTCTTTTAAAGTCTTCCTTGATTTTATGATTTATAGTTTTACAACTCTGTGATTTTATGAATTAGTCAATCCATGTTTTGAACTGTTTTAAATGTCCTTTTATCTTGAATTGCCTTGTCTGTTTTATGTCCATTATGTCTATTTTCACATGAGGCACTCAGTACTGCCCTTATTGTAAAGCACTTTGTGCTGCATTTCTTGTATGAAAGGTGTTATATAAATAAAAATCTATTACTGTCTTGTCAGAGTTGGATGAATAGTTTTCATGATTGTCGCCCAATTTTGAAGAAACTGCAGTTTGAAGCAACGCCTCAAGCCACAAGGGGTCATGGTTAAATAACTAAGCTTGTCATTTTTAAAACGGCATCAACAACTGACAGCAGAGAGGAAACTAAAACAAAGTGTAGAGAGCCATCACTATTCTTTTTCAGTTGTTTCAAAGACAATACTGGCATTACATGGCCTAAGGGGTACTCCAGGGGTTTTATGAAGACACACGAAAGAAGGAACAGTCCAAATCGAAGCAGCAGCAGCAGCCAGGATATCCTAACTTTTATTTCTTGGTATGGTTTGAACTGCAAAAACACATTTAACACTTCATGTTGTGCAACTTGGTAGCATCTTTCATTAGACCCGCCCGGGATGGTAAATACACGTGATTCAAACAACATCCTCCGAGTTTATATGGGTTCCTGTAATAAATTTGTGGTCTATAAACCTAATCCATACAACCCCAACAACATCATTAGGTTAAATTTTTAAGACTGAAAGCACTTTCTCAAGAGCCATTATAGACAGTACGCCTAAAGTAGAGTGAATTCGACGTGTAAAATCAGTGCACTGCCCCTTTAATTATCCACCACTCCCTCTGAAGAGACCGAAACCAACAATGAATTAATCCTTATTGAGAATCATCTGTGTAGCTCAGTGGTTTTCAGACTTTTTCTGTCATGCCCCGCCTTCAGAGGCCGAAAAAGGTTGTGCCACCCCCAACACCACCACACACACATTCTGTTTTTAATCAATCATTAACATTAACTGGGGAAGCAACTAATAAAAAAGGACCCATGCTGCATTTTTGTGAAATAAAGGTCAGTATAATAGCATCAGTTTATTTTCCCAACGTATATCATATTCATTAAACTTTGTTTCCCTTTATCCCCCCACCCCTCTCTTCAGTTTAAGAACAACTGGTGTAGCTACAGCCTGATATAGCATATGCATCTGTGCCTCCACCATACTCAAATTACTACAAATTCCTCCTTTAAAATTAACTACCGTATATGACTTTAAAGAAGAATCTATAAGAATTAGTCAAGACGTCTTATACTCTTGCTGTGAAAAGTATGCAACACCTTTGAGTTTTCCCACATAATCTGGTGCAAGAAAATTCACTTCAGCATACAGTTATCTGAGAGGTTTGACCAAAAATCTCCAGAAAGTGCTCATTTCAGTCCAAATCTTTGAAAAAAACATTTAGCCCATCTGCTACAGCATATCTGCAACCTTCCAAACATTTTGAAACACTTATTTTCAAAAAGCTATTATTTTACACTCCTACAAACAAAAAAGTACATGTGAACTGTCTCTGCATAAAGTGAGTTATTAATATGAAAGTTATTGTAAGGGTGCTTCAAGAGTGACAGGCTTGGTATGGTTTAGCTGGAGTAAGCAAATAAATACCTGTGTCATATACAGCTGTAATTTTTCAACCCCCTTATTTTTATTGGAAACACTTGTCTATGTAGACACTGAATATGGACATCCTACAGTTATGAAAACACCTGAAGTAATTGCAGTTGTTAAAATTGAGACACATGAGAAACACAGAATGCACCTGAACTCTTCTGAAGGAAAACATCTTGGAGAATTTAAATAATCCACCGGAGAATATTGTTTTAATACAACAATAACCCTGGGCTGCACACACCAACCTAAATCCTAACACAGAGCGACACACACATACACACAGCGTTTCAGAGGGCAGAGATATAAAGCTGTAAAACGCTGACAGGACAGAACAGCAGCTCTCACAGCTTCCATATCTACCACTTTAGAGATATTAGCACTACCAGCCATCATCACCAGCCGACCCACATTACATTTCCCCTCCAACCTGCCTGACGGAGGCTCAACACAGCATAGCATGGACACATTTTCCCAGAGATGCCGCTTTTTTTTTTTCCTCCAAAATGATGACAATTTTGATTCAGTTATTACTGATGAGGGCAGAGATTCCCTCAGTGGTCAGAGAACATTCATAATCAGCAGTTACGTCTCCATCCGCAAACCTGAAGTAATTATTGTCTCAAGATAAAAACGGCAAGCAGGGGTGATTTTTTTTAAAGGAGAAAATAAACTAGAGATAGAAATGACCTTAATATTATTTCTCTCTCTGGGTATTTCCAATAAGAGTATTCCATCGGAGGGTTTGATAAAAGGATTATGCTGCAAGCTTTATGCGGCTGGAGTCAAATCTGGATATGGACGGAGAGCTGTTTGATTGAATAATTCTTGTTTCCTTTCTGCCAGGCTAGCAGTCCTCTTTGGGAAAAGTAAAAAATCAGCATTATGCCAGATTTATACATGTGCTCTGACCGTCTGTAGAAGTCAGTGTGCCTCTGCTGCACGTCTCCCTGTCTGTCTGCATGTTTGACTGTTTGCATGTCTGTCTGGGAAGATGTGAAAACCTGCTCTGGTGCCTAACAAAATAAACATATTCATTCTGTATTTCTGGTCGCTGAACACAATTTTAACAAGCTTTGTTACATAATGTTACAGTGGACAGTGCCCACAAATGTTTTTCTTTTGGAAAACAACTGCTGTCTTCCTTCTCACCACCATCTAACCAGGTAAGTTCAACAGAACTTACACTTGAGAGCTCAAAAAGCATACATTATTTCTCTTACATACGCAGTCTTTTATCTTATGCACACAAGATGAAAATAGATAAATCTAAAGTCAGGACCTGGGGGGCTTCAAAGTAATGATTTCCTAAGGCATGTTTTGAAACCAGAACAACAGAGAAAACTGCAATGTTGATATTAGAGACAGCTATAAACTGGAGTCTCACTGTAAGAACAACAATGTTTGTTTGAGCTGTTTACTTTGCAGGGATGTCAATCTACAATCAGTCAAACTTTGCTGGGAAAATATGTAGGCTTTCTCTTAAATGTGGGCATTGAGTTTCCAACTTTGTTCAAGTTCTTCCAAATGTCTTTTTTATTGTCAATTAATCCACTTCAAAACTACCTCTCTCAACTGTCTGAAAGTCTGTGTAACTATGAAGGTTATCATCATAACCTTGAAAGAGTTTGCTCCAAATACTGTGGCACTTGAAGCAGTTTAGCATATTTGATGAAGCTGATGTATGTGCATGATTTTTGCAGCTTTCAGGTTGGATCCACACGGTTGAATGTGTCATTGTAAGTTGCTTTGGATAAATTAACCAGCTAAATAAATGTAATGCCATGTAAAGAAATAAATGTGAGCTTTCATTAAGTTCTAGTTGTAAAATGAAGCTAAGAAAAAGGTGAAATATTTTGTAGCTTTTGTCTTTCAGTTTATGTGCAAAGTAAAATCAGACCATTTCTGACTACTTTCAGAGCCAATAATGTTTTTGAAATACGTATGAGTCACAGTAAGTGCAATACAAACATGCATTAAGCATACAAATATAATATAATATATATTAATATAATATACTGTAAAAGTAAATCACATACTGATTCAAAATGCTACCACTACAACCAAAAACTAAACAGAACATTTTCACATTAATTGCAATTTAAAAGGAGAAAACAATCCTAAAAAAACCAACTTATTTTTGGTCAGTCATAGGTTGGTTAGTGTCTGGCATGGAAGACATGTAAAAATATAATTCCATTAATGGATGAATTTTGATTTAAACTGTTAAAATCACAAAGCAGTGTTCATCTGCTGCTATCAGGCATCATCAGCAGGCAGAGCACGCTGCCGTTTAGACGTTTGACCTCAGAGTTTAGTTATCATAACAGGGTGGTGACCTCACGACCTGCAGTCATTACTGTTGCCTCCTCCAATCAGCCCTCCACAGCTCTGATAAAGCCCTCTGGGAAAAACAGGCTGCTGGAATAGAGGTGACATTAGATTTGTGTATGCGTGTGCGTTAGTAATATCAGGGAGTGTGTGTGTGTGTGTGTGTGTGTGTGTGTGTGTGTTCTATAATGTTTCTTTACTTATGAGGACCAAGATGTTGTCACAGTGATAGAAAAATGAGGAAATCCCACCAAAGTGAGGATATGTTGATGCTGCTCACCTCTCCAAGGGCTTAGTTTAGGATTAGCACTTTGCTTTAGGGTTGAGATTAGAATTAAGATGAAGCACAGGTGAGGAATGGGGTTAAAAAGGAGCATAGTTTGGTGTTAGAACTTGGGTTTAGGTTAAACGGTTACTACAGTCACTGACAGACAGTAGCAGGAAGACTTGAGATTGACAATTTTGAGGTTAAAGTAATACATCTTTATATTCCTAATGGATTTAATGTCAAATCAAGATATATTCTCTTTCTCACTCTGACAGGCTCAAAATGTCACTGAAATCAAGTGCAAACATGAATCTGTTAGGGATTTAAAATAAGCTACTTTTGGGGCATTTTTTTGCCTTTAATTGAAAATATTTGGCAGAGTTCAAAGAAAATGAGGGGAGGTGACATGAAACAAACATCCTTGTCTGTCTTTAAAGCAGGGACTTGGACTACATAGTATGCATCTAAGACCCTTAAGGGGTTGGACTTTTCTTTTTAATTCAATGTTTATTTGTACAGGGACAACCATGTTGCATAAGCCAGTACCACACACCGCAACATTAATAGCTATATTGCAATGCTCGTCCCTAGACAGGCCTTAAAAATACAGAAAATTCAACAAATATACTTGGACTTTGTATGAGGATTTGCAAGTTATTATAATACGCACATTTTGTCTTAAACATGATACCAAATGCTGAATATGACATGTAGTTTTCCATTTCTGAGGGATTTCTGTGTCATTTTAAGACAAACATATCAAATTTTGGGGGCTGCTTTTTTAACACAAATAGTATATTTGTTTTGCACAGTCAAGGAGAAAGGCATTACATCGCTCTCTTGTCAAGCTTCTTCCGTGTGCACTTTCATTTTCAATGGTTCGCATTCACACATTTTGCAAACTCCTGCACAACGCCTAACTTAAGAAAGAAAGAAATTTTCACAAACATTCCCACGTAACTCATAACGTAATTCGAGTAGCTACCCTATGAGGAAGCTGAGCGTTTGGGCCTAACACATCATCATGTCTACCTGAGAGCAGGCCACCTTTCCTCTATCAGCACACAGAGGTGTAAGATCAAACACCACTTGAACTACAAAGGCTCTATTTTCTTTCATCAGTTATTAAGTAACTGAATCGTAATTTAAAGATGGGACTTGACCGTAAAGCTGAATCCGATAAAATCAACAGAATCACTACAGGCAGAGGGGTTGATTAAATAAAAAGCCTCAAATACGACAATAGTTGTGCAACAATATCCCTTTTACTGAAAGAGTCAAATACCCTCAAGTTGTAATGTTTAAGAAACATTAACTTACTTAAATACTTGAGTATTTCCATTTTTTGCTGAGACTACTTTACTCCTCTACTCTTCTACATTTCAAAGGGCAAAACTGTACTTTGTAATCCACTTCAGTTATTTTACAGCTTTAGTTAATAGTTAGTTTGCAGTTTAATATTTTACTTGCAAAGCATATTAAAGGCGCTGTATGTAAGAATGTGGCCAACCCTGGCTCAACCCTCTTCTTAAGACAGAAACACACACAAAAAAACATCTTTAGTGCTGTTAAAATCTCCCTTTGACCTGGAGCAATCTGATCTGGTATATGTAATTCTACAATGTGTTTCAAAATAATATTTAAAATCTGGCAAATATGAATGTGCAGCGGCAATCTATTGAATTTGTACAAGTTCAAAACTTTTATACTAAAAACACTTTGACAGTCAATGTGTGTTGGGTCCTTCCATTGTAAGAGTATTTCTCTAAAAAACTCAGTACCAAGGCAAAAGACAAAATGTCTTTTGGGACTCTGACTGTAAAAACAGAAGAGATGAGCTAGAGTTCAAAAGGAGACAAGCTGAAGGGTAACTAGCAACCACTTGTTTGAATGACAGATAAAGAAATAATGTGCTGATTCAGTTAATTTAACCACAAATAAATGCTCATTTTCCTCCTTGGGGAACTTCCCTTAAAAGAAAAAAGAATCGTTACCATACATAGCAACTAAGAATTTTTCCAATCGATTTATCCTTTCATGTATTGCAGGTTAATTAGGTCTCAGTGTAGCTTCTGTTTTTAAGAATAATTTGGAGATCATCATTAATCCAAAATTGAAGACACTGCATTGTGGCAAATAAAGGCATTAAACAATTGTTTGGAGGGCCTGTTGCATCTATTGTCAGTAAAGAGTTTGCTGGTTACCACCCCTCGTACATCATTTTGTGTTACCCACAATGTTGCATTCACATATGGTCTTGTAGGTCACAGAGATATTTGTAAGATGTACTTTATGCTCTTCAACAAACGCCACTACTGTAAGAGCTAAACTTGAAACACCAGTCAATGACAAGTGCCAATCCAGATTTAACAAGTTTAGACATGCTGGTTTGTGAGAAAACGATCAAAATTAAATACAATTGTACATTTATAGTTCAGCATTCTGCGCATGGAGTAAGCAGGCAATAAAACAAGTTCTCCAATGATGATGTGTTCTCTTGCCTGCATTGTCAAATGCAAAGTCTGTACTTACAGTAGTTGAATAACTTGCACATAATTTAAGGGGGAAAAGATCTGTCTAAGGTGACAGACACTGGTGTCAGCAATTTTGAGGCTGCTGGAGCACTTCAGTGGCTGCAGAGAGAATTTTGAACTGCTTATCCATTTGCATTTCCTGTAATGTGTACAGGAGTACAAAACAATCTCAGTCCTTGCTAACAACACTGCATTTCATCATTCACCTTCAGTCCCCTATCTTGTTACAAAATCAGAATATCTGACCAAACACTTTGGGTCCATATTTGTGACTTAATCTTAAAATATCACAGACTGCTCACCAGTCATGTCCTGTAAAACTGTTGCCCTAACAGATGCCTCTGATGATCATTAAGTAAAAAGGTACTAAGAGTTTCGCCTGAAAACTTTTTCTTACTGATGATGAAATGTATCAAAATACAACTTCATCAAACTTCGTCTTTAGTAAATCAATAGAAACTGTTAGACACTTGAAAGTAATTTGTTTGTACAAGAGACTTAAATGTTAAACATGTAACCAGATCAATGAGCATTTTAAGGATCCAGATCATTTCAAGTAAGCAAAAATTTAGTTAGTTGATGAAAACATGACTTATTAAATCATAATGTAAAAAAAAGCTGCATAAACCGGTTCCATTATGAAAACAATTCTCTGGCAAACATGTTAAAGGCGGTACAAAAAGTATCAGCATGTGTCACGTATACGTATGAACGTATCATGTCAAAAAGCCAGCAGGAGCACCACGCCTATTGGCAGAAATGAGTTGTTCTCATGAAGTCACTCCAGACAATGATTGGTCAGGAAAATAACAAGAGGTCACAGCACCAGCCATCAAAACTTGACTAGCATTCAGTTCAAATTAGACGAGCAGGAAAGATTTAAATGCTTTCTTTACTTGTTGTCTTTAATTAAAAGGTAATTAAAGAGAAAGCGTTTCATAACAGAGGATGAGAGTGTCACCAAAATGCACACACCGACAGTTTCAAAAACTTCTCATCAACTAATGACAAAACTTTTATCATCATGTAAATGTTTCCATAAGGAATAAAGACAACAGTGCAAAGCTCGCTGTCATATTAAAGCATGCAAGTCACCTTGATACACGTTCATTTCAGCCTCCTCAGTGCACAATGCAAATGCAAAGTCCAACTGCAACTCACAAAACACAATCAAATGCAGCCCTGCATGGATCAAAACTTCATATCATCCCTCTTCATCTCCTCCAGGCAGCCTCACAGTCTACCTCCTGAGCGGGGGAAAAAACCCTCTCTGTCCCCAAAGTATCTTATTGTCATTCCTAATCACTCCTCAGAATCATAAACAATCTCACAACTTTTTTTCCTTATTCATCCCTCTCTGTTTATGCAGTTCCCAGAAGGCATTGCCTTTTAGACTCTCCCACTCCGGCGGCAGAGATGTCAGGAAAACAAATAACGGCGGGAAACAAAACAAAACAAAGTCTCCTGAAATACCTTGTGGATGCCCAGAGGAAGACGCTGGACAGACAGATGAGCAGATAGGTTTCCTCTGTCCTCCTCTCTCAGGCTGCCTCCTCTCTCGGCGTGCTGTGGAGAGTGACTGCTCACAGCCCGCCTGGCATATCTAATTAGAGCCAGGCTGTTGCCACTATCGGGCAGAGGATCTACCTCTCCAATCTCTCCTGACTCAATCTTCCCCATCTCTGATTTTCTTTTATATTTATGCTGGAATATTTAATTGTAGACAAAAGGTTACTCTGGGCTCTATTCATCGCACACAGGCAGAATAATCTCCTTTAAAAGGCTTGACATTTCAGGCTTTTCAAAAGGGGCTGAAAAAATTATATCCCCGCTTTTGTTAATCAATGAAGTAGAACTCCCCCGAACAAAAGAATTAAATTGCTTGGTTGGGTTAATAAAACACACAGAAATAGCTGCTTCCTGTGGGCTTTTGTGCTTGCCACTGGCTCCCCCCATATGCAACCAGCACTGTAATTCCATATGATTTGGGGGGCAAAACTCTCATTTCTCCACACAGTTGGCTTTTTAAATCCTATTGAATGAGCAGTCTGTGAGGCTGGCTGATTGGGACCTCTTGCCTGAGCCTGGCTGCCTGGCTAGCAGAACAGGCTCTCTCCATTCAAATATGACTTCCACTAAGGAGAGACAGCGGGTCCACTACAATTTACAATTTCTATACTGCCCCTGCCTCAGAAAAACATTGTAATTATGCAAATGATAGGGGTAATAATTAGGCCCTTCACTGTCCCATTGTGTTAGCTGCTGTCGTGTTTCGGTCCAATGGTATGAGAGAAGCAGCAGGGCACGTTCGGGTTTAAATTGCTCCTTACAGACAGCCTGCAGATGTTCACAGCATCTTCTGCCCTATAACTAGCCATCACCCCGAGCCAGGGAGCCTCCATATATATACACAACACAGTGGCAGCAGACTCTGATTTAGCTATGGGAAAGCTGCCTAAGAGCAGGATGTCACTGCAGCATACAGCTGTTGTCTTATCCAGGGGCCTGCTGGTACTGATTACTCCATTGCAATCTTCAAACTGTTTTACCTGTGAACACTACCTATAGGCTATATTATGCCTACTACAAGAGCAGCTCAATTAGCCAGGCGGTGCTATAGGTGTTGTACTGTAAGCCAAGAAGAAGCAAATGTTTGATTATTAATTTACTTTCAAGTCATTAATCAAGAAAAAATTTGTGTGCTTCTCAAATGGCATGATTTGCCTTTTTTTTATGCTTGACATCACTGTAAACTGAATATCCCTGACTTTAAAGGGACAGTTTACCCAGGAATCAAAAACACACATTTTTCCTCTTACCCGTTGTGCTCTTTATCAGTCTTAATTGTTTAGGTGTGAGTTGATGCCTGTTGAGGATATCGGCCATAAAGATGTCTCCCTTTTCGACCATATAATGGAACTAGATGGCACTTGATTTATTTATTTATGGTGCTCAAAGCAGTAAAAAATACTTTTAAAAAAAAATCAACAGCAATGTCTCGTTCCAGAAATCATGACCTGGTTACTCAAAATAATCCACAGAGCTTGTTGTGAGCAGTTTCATGTAAGAACTTTTGTCTCTCTACACCACAATGCCTTCTAAGCATATGACCATGCAGAAGGAAGCGTGCATCTACTGCTAGGTCCCCTAGCACCCCTGAGTTCGTTAATGACACAACTCAGCCAAGGAGAAAACCATTAATGTTTACATCTCCTGCTGTCACAAGCACTTGCCTCTGTTTCATAAAATAAAAATAAAAATAAAAATAATCAGCAGTCACTGAGGTATATACTGTACCTATAGGTGCAGTCACACCAGGAGAGTCCCGCGGACTTGGTTCGATTGGGCAGGGAATGCCGAAAAATTTCACACCTTCATTTGGTTTTCACTTTTACAATGCACTTTTTAAAACGGACCAAACAGCCTGGACAACGTCACGCAGTTACAACAGCTGCTCCTTTGGGGGCGGTATTGCCCGAAATGACCACTGACCAGGAAGGAAAAAAGCATGAGGTAGAAGAAAACCCGGCTCATCGATTGGCCAGGACCGAAAATGGTAATCCATCCCCTTCAGCCAGCTTGGTTACCACGAAAACAAACCTCTCTTTGGTTCACTGGATAGTCTGTTTGCATTTCCCACTGTAAGCGAACCGCACCAGGGTTCACTTGCAAGTGAACCGAGACCCCCAGTTTTCAAGCGGACCAGGGTTCCGCACCGTTAGAATGAGCGTTCACACCACTCCAAATGAACCGAACTATCCGTGGAAGTGGACCAGGGTTTGTTTAAAACCGACCAAATAGCGCTAGTATGAATGCATCCTAAATGGTTGTTAAAAACAATAGACAACAGGTGATGACATAATGTGTACCAGCAAGATCAGGGATGTTAATTTGCACTGAACTGCTGATATTTTACTGAGCATTAAACGGTTGGTAAGAAATGTTGGAATATGACTTCTCCAGCATTTCTATCATCTAAGTGGAACAAAATGTCCAGCTGCCAAGAATTAACATTATGCTGCAGCTGAAGCACTCTCAGAGTTTGTACTCCCAAACTCTGTAAGCCTCATCACCATTATGATGTTTGAGTGTCATATCAAAACTGGGTCACCATTCATTCAAGTTTTTAACTGTATACGAATGCTGACCACTCTTGAGCAACCAAACACTACTGACAACTAAACTGTATCGGTCAGGTAAGCCCTGCTGCAGTCAAAGGGCCAGTACAGAGAGAGGCTAAAGAGAACCTACTTCCCTCAGGCCATCTGACTCCTGAACAAGGACACTGCCCAGGCTCCTGACAGACAACTCTTCTTCTGTTATTGTCTATTGCCTTCACTATTCTCCAGCACCCTTCCATATTGTACTTACGTACATATTGTGCAGCGCACATATTAACTTAGTTGTATTTATTTTCATTGTCTATATTTCAACAAGTCCGAAAACTTATACAGCAACATAGGTTGTACGTTCCTACCCTCTTAATGGGCCCCACAGGAAAGTCTCCGTAAATTAGGGCCCCTTCTGGTGGAAGACATATGACCATATGACAGTTAATGGTCGCAGTTTTACACGTGATAAACATCGTAAAACAGTTGCAGCTGCACCAGAACTGTGTGATTAGGTTTTAAAATAAAGATGACTGTTTGGATAAAAATAACTATGTTTGTTTCTAAGGTAACATATTGTAACATAGGCTATCTCATGTGACATCTGTCGCATGACACTAGACAATACTGAGTTACGTTCTTAAAATGGCTTACGGGACACGAACATCAATCTACTGGATGAAAGTCCTGTGCTTGTTTGACCCATTAACCGTTCCTCTTGCCCTTGGTGGACTTTTTCACTTTTTATACTGTGTTGCCTGACTTCCTCCTTTGATCCTGTATGTACTACCGCAACTAGATGTGGCTGCCTAACAACAACGTAAATACAGGTCGTCATTTCTACTTGTAAAAACGACCTATATTATGAGGTTGTACATATGAGGAGAAGAGTGTTTTCTTTATTATTCTTTATTATATTACATATATTGTATTTTTATTTAAAGAACAGTACTGCAGAGGACAACAAAGCATTTCACTACACAGTGTAGGAATATGTCGAGAATGTGACAAATAAAACCTGAAACTAGAGCGAAAAAGAGCATAGCTTTGTAACGTTCTTAGTTTTCTTGAGAGCATTGATCAGGTGATGTGCCAGTCAAAAGATGAAGACTACATTTAATTTGGCTGACGAGTGAATGTTTTTAAACATTCTGTTCACATATAAATGTTTCAATAGCTATTCAAACAACAGCTAATACCAAATGTAACGTATACATTTAGAAACTGTTTACATGGCATTAGTTACAGTAACACTTGTAAACTCTTGAGATGTGTCACCTTGCCACATAGTAGGTCAATCCTGGAGAGCTTAACACAATATGATTTAATTCTGTCTGGTAAAACATTCCAGCTAACCACCACATCATACTCAGGGTCTTGGGCAAAGAGCCATCTCATTTGGTGAACAGCATTCATTAATATAATACTGCATTTACCATAAGTCTGGGCTTGTAGAAAGAAAAGCAAGGGCTGTAACAAAGCCTTTATAGTCTATGCAACCAATATCTAAGCTTTTATCTCCAAATATCAATTATTTATGATCATCAGAGGCTGGACATTAAGCTATCTATTGTTACACTGCAAAGACATCCATCTAATCAACACGTATATCTATCATTAAAAAGTTTCCTTTGCAGTTTCCCTTCAATTATCCTGAATCGTGTAATCATCAAATGAGGATATAACAGCCATCATTACTCACAAAAGAGCATTATATGTCAAATGGAAAGGACTAACCTAATGCATGAAACAAGACCTTGTCAGGGACAATTTTACACAATTCAAAACAATGTAATGCATGAAAGGTAACAAAAAGGTTATAGTATTGGTTATCCTTTCAAAGTTGAGAAATAATTGCTTAAACAGAGCCCTCTACATCCATACAGGTGTTTTAACTTATTCTCGTGAATTAGTCCTGCCCTAACAGTTGCAAATAAGTAAACAGAGGAGTGACCAAGATGCAAATCAAGCACAGAAAAATATACTGTATATATATATATCACCTCTGTATGTTTACTATATGGGGGGTACCAAACATTGAGTTGCAAAAGTGGGTCACTGGGTAAAGTGATAGCATGCACATGTAATCATGCAGGCCTAAGTTACATACACACAAACTCCGAGGCAGTGAGAGTGTCTGACAGTCAAAAGCAACCACTCACCTACACAACCCTTTGGACCAAGGAACTGACTGCAGAGGCCTTGATATAAATCAGTATATTCCCTGCAGCTGCCCTCTTCTGCCTGTGGATTAAGAAGAATCAACTGTTAAATTATATTAATTGACTTATTTTTTAAAAATGTTGACTCAACACAAAATTATATCACTTTTAAATTAAGACTAATTCATTATAGGCAAAGTGTACCATTACTCAGCTCAACTCATATTCTAAAAGGTTCTGCTACTACTGTGTAGCTGGTCTGGTGTGACCAATACCTTACACGGGCTAGTGTTAGCAAACTTCAGATTGATATTGCTAACTGACATGACTTTAAAGGGGAACACCACTAAAATTAAGAATTCCAGTTTGTTATTTTCATGGCCTAGGAAGTTTCAGTCAATATCTGTGAACAACAGCTTCTCTACATTTAAGCCAGAAACAAAAGAAGTCTCAAACTAGAGATGTCATCAAGTATAATGTCTGGAGCTGCTCCACAGACAACAAATGATTCTAATTTTGTGCACCCTTGTTTTTATACTCAATTGAGCTTTATACTATTGTAATGTTCTCAGTTCTAAAAATAAAAATGAACATTCCCTTGGTTGCTCTCACAGCATGTCCTAACAGCAAGCGAGTATCTGACTATCATACCACATGGCGTTACATCAGATGTTCTCTATCCACACTGGAACTCCATCACGTCGTGCAGCTGTGGTATGTACTTCTTTATTATTCATATTCACAACAATACTAGAACAGGTGCGCATCCCACACAAAAATACTTAACAGACATTCAGCTCCTTGGCAATCTTCCTCCAAGCAGATACCAACTTATTTAGGATTTTGTTGTGAAATTAGGAGTATCATATAGATAACTCTTCAATTTAACCTTGTGAATCAGCCATTCCTCTCGCTTTCAACGCCAGCACCTCAGAACACATCCTGCTGCATATGCGTAAATTAATTTAGTCATTGATGCTCGCTTGGGTTGCATCCAGTTAGAACATGGTGTTAGTGTCATATAAAGCATCTTCCCAAAGTGTCTATGGAACAGCTCCAGACTTTTTACTCTATGACATCACACATTTGAGTTTTAGGGCTCTAGTTTCTGGATTTGGGAGAGAACTATCCATGTTTACAAATATTTTTGGGGTTTTCTTGGACCATAGGAATAACATGTATCGAAAATGGGTGTAGTGTCCCTTTAGGTTAGTCCTTTAAACATGCTACACAAAATTTCAGCAATTATATATCCTGTAATATTTAATGTTATTTAAACACTGTTTAATGGAATTTACATAGCAAATGCCCTTGCTACAGTTTCCTACTCACTCCAGTACTCTTTAGCTGCCTGCAGTACAGTTTAAATGCTCTCATTAGCTTTCTAACCAACAAAACTGCATTTCAAGCTAATGTGAGAGTGGTTGTAGCATTAGCAGTGCAGTAAGTTAATGCTAAATAGCCACCATAAATATTCATTTTTAGCAAATGCAAAGTAGCATTTAAACATATTTACAGTTAAATTGCACAAGTGGAAATTACCTTAAACATTACCTTAAATAACATTAAGTGTGCTAATAGTAGCATTTAGCTTGGCCACATGGAAACCTCTAGCTTTTAACTGGTGTAGTTAACAGCTAAGCTATGATTCTGGGCAAACACACTGAAATAAAATAATTAAAAACCGTTTTAATTACCGACAATAAGTTGACATTAACGTCTAACTTCCACTTTCATGCACGCGGAGGAGCATTTAGCCGTGAGACAGCAGGTGACTGAGGAGTCTTAATAGTCTTGTAGGCGGGGTTGTCATGTCTAACAATTAGACAGTTTGACCGGGGGAGTACGCACAGTGAGGGAACAGCGGATGTCAACGCTTTACGACAATTGCCCTCCATTTCCGGTACAAACACATGCATGTCCGAGCGACGAAAATATGGGAGGTCAAAAGTTATGATCCTAATCTACAGCAGAAACGGAACGTAACGCACAGACATGGTAGGTCGGGCATGTTATTTACTAACTGGAACAACAGTATGTAAAAGGCTGCACAATTAACAGCCTGCCTTAAAGTTTTAAAACGTAAATTATAAACGGCTAAGCTAACGTTAGCTTTACCCAAATGTGCATGACCCAACATGACGTGCCAAACCCAGCTAATATTTGATTCACCGTTTTGATTAGCCAGTGAACCAACATTAGCATGGCAAGACATCATTGGCAGTGGTTTGAAATTAACGTAGCTAACGCTAATTGGACTAATTAGGCTTCACACGAAGCCACCGCTTGGTTATGTGGCATTTGTTTACATTGCAGCCACAGGAGGACAGCTTGTTAGTAGGTGCTGGCGACTCTGTGTGTCCTCACAATGTTAATCTGATGTCTCTCTCTGTCTGTGTCTGTCTCTATATACAGGCCAGTTCCATGGTGGCAGTGGGACTGGCTTTGGCAGCAGCTGGATTTGCAGGTGGGTAACTTAGTTTGTAGTTTAGGACCGAGCACCTTGACACAAAGTCCAGCAGTTTATCAGATAACTCACCTTCAGGAACACAGATTTTCTTAACAATGCAGTACCTGCTGCAGCATTTCATATGCTGAAATTAGGGCAAGGCAAGGCAGCTTTCTTTGTACAGCACATTGCATACACAAGGGCAATTCAAAGTGCTTTACAGAGCGATGAAATATACAACATAATAAAGGAAAGAGTAAAGAGAAAACATATATAAAAAAGGTCAAATTAATTACTAAATGAATTAAATTAAAGTAAACTGTAATTCTAAACTAAGAAAATTAGTTTTGTTTCATATGCTTTAAGAGTTTCTTTGATGTAATGAGTAATAAGTGGTTGGAATATGGTTCATTACATTGAACATCAATTTGACTACTTTATATGTGTGATTTTTGTATACATTAGTAGCCATAGCATCAGAATCAGAAAAGGATTTAATGCTAAGTAGGATTTCACTTACAAGAAATTTTCATTGGTTTTTGCTGTATGCATTAAACATACCATTAAACTTAAGAGGAATGAAACAAGCCAAAGTACTGCAACACTAAAGACCTTAAATATAGACCTGAAAATTTGCAGTAAAGATGCAGAGATACTATTAAAAAGTACTATAAAGTTAACGTAACGTTTTAGGATATAATGATAGTGATATGGAGAAAAATAGAACTGATTTTAAACATATCTCCCAACCTCACTACTGAGAGTACAGTATCAGTAGTATCAGTGTTAAAATTTCTAAAAGCAGTACAGACATTTCCACAACTTTACTTATATATAAATATACACAATATAAATATGCTGGACGCGTGCTTTCCCTCTTCTTTGTCTCCCAGGTCGATATGCCATGCAGGCCATGAAGCAGATGGAGCCTCAGATGAAACAGGCCCTTCAGAGCTTCCCCAAGACGGTAAGAAGGAAACACGCATATATTAAGTATATCTCCAAATGGAAGTACGATATGTGCTGGATACCTCATGATGTCTCACTTTATTTTTATTAAGTGATTTTGCTTGCAAGGATCACTTAGCAGACCAATCATGGTGGACTTTTAACTTTATATGTTGCTGCAGGCTTTTGGAGGAGGGTACTATAGAGGTGGATTTGAGCCAAAGATGACCAAGAGAGAAGCTGCCCTGGTTTTAGGTGTCAGGTATGTGGACACACTCTGTCTGTCACCCAGCACTGGACCTCAGTTAAAGGATAACTTTGGTATTTTTTTAACCAGGACACTGTGCTCCCATGTTTTAGGCATAAGTCAGCAGCTAATGGGAACAACTATTTTTGAAATTGGTCCAGCATTGAGCAACAAAACAGGGTACAATGATACCACTGAGGCTATTTGAGCGTCTCAACTTACATCCACTAGAAGTGCTTCTTTGTGACGGATTGGCTCAGATTATTATTGTATGTGTCAGACAAAATTATGAAAAGAATCCCTACAGAGATAGATCTTTTTGTTAAAGAGTAAAATCCTTTTTGATCAATCAGAAATGGCTCCAAAATCGCTATCACTAAACCCACCAGACTCCATTTACATAAACGCTAATTTCATCATCTTAAAGCCTACTTCATTTAAAGACAGCAGAAACAAAATAAAATTCACAAAAACAGTCTTGGTTTGTCTCGTCACTGTTCCAGCAATTACTGACTCTGGTTTGTTTGAATTAAACCCTTAATTCACCCAGTTAGATGTGAAACTATGCTGGCTTTATACATACTAAAATTATTGTTTCTTTAAATGGAGTCTGGTGGGTTTGGCGATGGCGACGTTGTGGCTGTTTCTGGTTAAAGAAAAAGGATTTTACTCTTTAAGAAAAGGTCTGTCTCTGCAGGGATCCTTTCCATAATGTTGTCAGACCCTTAGAATAATAATTTGAGCCGGTCAGCGGCAAAAAACAAGCATTGCTGGCGGACGGAAGTTAACAAAAATAGTTATACTGCAGCTTGTTTGGCCGCTGCTTGCTGCAGCCCTCTCACTCAATACTGGACCAATTTAAAAAACTGTAGTTCCCATTAGGCACTTAGCAACAAAAAAATGGAAATATGGTCCTGGTTGAAAAAGCCAAAGTTACCCTTGAAGTCCACCAGTTGCATGTTACTGTACATCCAAGCTCACACCAAAATTAAAGAATTAGGTCTGTGCTGCATGTTCACCTGTGTTTCTGTCATCTGTCTTTGTACTTCCTGTCAATTTGCTAATCACTACTATTCACACTGATTATTACAATAATAACTGACTGCTGTTGTATCGTTCTGTCTTTCAGTCCCACAGCCAACAGGACTAAGATCAGAGAGGCACATAGAAAACTGATGATCCTCAACCATCCAGATAGAGGTATGTGGTGCTATACTGTAGTGCTCCTACAGACATTGGTTCCCATAGCAAAAAATCCTGAAATGTTACCATGGACACTGTGTGTGTGTTTGACAGGTGGATCTCCCTACCTAGCAGCGAAGATAAACGAGGCAAAGGATTTCCTGGAAGGCCAGACAAAGAAATAGAAGTGATGATGCAGGCGATGAAATAAATGTGATTCCACACTGCTCTGATCTCTGCTGTTGCACTTGACTTGACTCGGGCGATTACTAGACTTTTCTAACTGATTGTTCTCAAATAAAATCATGCTGTACAAATTGTTAATGGAAGCTTCCCTCGTTATTATGTTGTGTTTTAGACGTGTACTTTCCAGGGAGTGTTTCTCTGTGGTGATTTTCCACAAGACAGGAACTTTTAACAATTGATTCACATTTAAACCATACACTTATCCTCATATATACATTCAAAGAGTTTTTGTTCACTTTGAATTGTCAACGAAAACCCACCTGATTGAACTCAGACTGCTGATGTATGGACAGGAGAAACAACGTCACATGAAAAGTTATCCCACAAAGCCCAGTGTATATCAGTACCATGGTAAGGGGTTTAATTTAGGGTGGGTTACACACACATCACATATACTAGAGAGGTAAACACTTCTCTGGCAGTGAAGCAGCAGCAGTTGGACGTTCCATTTGCACTCGCAGTGACTTAATATAGCTCTGACACCATGTAAAAGAGCCAACAGTTAAGAGTCGGGCTGATATCTAAGATAAAATTGTGCTGGATTGCATGCATGCATTGTTTGCCTATGAGTCCCTTGTGGTTAGACATGACATGCCACTATCAATTAAACTATAAGGAGAGGTAATTACCTAATGTATTTACATTTAATGGTTATTAAAGAAAAAAATGCTTACCATAATGAGTACCAAAAATGGGTTTAAAGTTGTAAAAAACTTGACATTTACACTTACGTGACGCCAATCCTTCAATTTCTTAATTTTTAGCTTGATGAAGGTAAAATGTGTCGCAACGTAGCATTATAAATGAAGCATTGTGGTGCTACATAGATGCCTCGACCTACAAATCATAATCCAGGCATAAGGGAATATGCGTGTTTTGTACAGACCCCAGCAAATATCACATATATATTTTTCCCCAGTGACAAACAAATGCAATATGAATGCGATATGTTGGGTTTTTTTTGGCATATTGTGCAGCCACAACTTATGTTGTTTTACATTCCATAAGAGAGCCAGACAAGTGGGTTTGAGATCTACATGGAAGATCAAGTTTATTTAAGAACTAACTGCATACAAAACATATTGCACATCAACCAACCAGAATGATCCTTAAAAAAAAGAAGAAAAAAAAAAAAACATACTGTAGTTGCCCCAACAAAAACACTTGGGATGTCACAACTCTCAGTAGTCCAAATTGTCATTTGTCTCAAAAGGAAACTCTAAGTAACTCACGTTTTAGTGTCGAGAAAAAGAAGAGCTTCTCTTGTTTTGCCCCTTTTTTTTTGTTTAAATACTGTACATTTTTTAAATAAATAAACCAAATAAATCTCCTTCCTCAGAGGAACAGTCGTGACCAGTTTCCAGCCAGCCAGTCTGTGGAAGAACCATGAAAATGACATCATCGTCACCTGGGCTTGGTTTTCCAGAAACATCTCCAACACCAGGGTACTCAAAACAAGACTTTTGCTATAGAGAGCATTTACAAGGGGATATCAATCTCCAAGATACTGCAAACCGGCTTTGAGTCTCTTCTGATTTAGCTGGATTTCTGGGAGGAAACAGCACTCATTATCCCTGCTTGTCATATATCTGATGGAAGTGCCCGATGTTTAGCAATGAGATGTTTCCAGGAAACCCAGCACTGATGGCTACATCTCTGTCCAGCACTTAACAGTAAACAGGCCAGTTTCCAGACTCAACTACAATCAACTTTTTAACAGAAAAAAGGCTATGTTTCAGTGCAAAGAAAACAACTCCTCTATTGTTTGTTTCTTTTCCAGACAATGCTGTAATAACATTTCTTGTATGACCAAAGTGGTTGCATATTGAAAAACAGAAAGCAGCTAATGTCAAACTCCTCAACAGATATATATATAAAGGATAACTGGACTCTTTTTTTTCCCCACAAACATTAAGAATAGACACACCTGATTTTAAAAAGATATGCCTCTGAAATCCTTTCAGGGACTTTCAGTGTTTGCCTCCACCCGCCTACAGTGCCATAAGGGAATATAAAGCACAAGGAGACAGCTTGTGGTTCAACTGTGGCAGGCAAGGGTGACAGAGTAACACGGAAACAAGTGAAAAGATTTCAGATGGTGTGCAGAGCCAGGCAACAACATGTTGAATCTACTCTCAAGGCACAACAGATGATCACGTGTATGTCAAACATACTTGGGTTTCCAACAAACCTATCTGCACTGTGGTACTGCTCATGCAGAATATTTAATTTACAAACTACAGATGCACAAAACATCCTGAAAAATGTTGTGGAAGCATCTTTCTGAGCCCACCTGGTAAAAGGCGGACATGTTTCTGTTCTAAAATCCTGCTTTGATATTATTTGTACTGATAAAAAAAACAACTGCTGCATTGATACCATAGTATGGGTTTGAGTGGAATCCCTGTCTGCATTTTATAAATACTGCATTCAGTCCGACCTCTCCCTGAGCTCTCAATGAAGAGCGGACTGAAATGTACAGTTACGTAGACGTCTGTAAGTTTGTGTGTGTTTGACTATCTTTGGCAAGCTCATACAGGAAGAACTATTGTAAAAAAAACTGTAGTAAAATGAATAGTTGGACAGAATGTGTGTGTAAAGGGGAGGTTGAGGTTCAGACCTCAGAAACCTTGCGCAGTGGAACAGGTTTCAAATACTTGCAAAGTAAAAAATAACAGTGCTTGTGTTTCATTTTAAAGGCTGCTCCAGAGACAGGGAGATTAAATTAGGCGCAGCCAAATCATTTCAAATATTTGAAACCATTTCCTTTGCTCAGGTCTGACTAGGAGAGTCCATTAACAACAGGTTGCAGGTTAGAGTCCCCCTGGTAGGAGACTTTGGCGGGAGCTCCGGTGGCATCGCTGCCCTCGCTGGCGGCAGCGTTGGAACCATTGGTGGTTGCCGGGGCAGACGGTGGGCCGTCCTCTGCAATGGCATCCACCTGACCCTGGACAGAAATGTGGGACGGACAAATTATGCACTTCTGATGCATTCAAACAAATTCACAATGACGTAGCCAAGAAGAAATCATTTCATTAAGCGACTTCATAAAAGGTTAACTGTGATTCTGCCAATAATTTCTGCTGCATTCATGTGATGTCGGAATAATCAAAAAATTATTCCCTAATGAAAAAAATGTACGTGAATGCCCCCGTCAAATCGAAACCACAACTTGGAGTCAGCGAACATTTCGGTACACGATTTGCTGAGTCGATGTCCAATTATGCAGAAACATGGTGGACGAAAGTAAATGTGGGGTTGATGGAGTATAACTTTTTTGTTAATTCAAGTATTGTTAGAACATTTTTTTAATGGCATTAAACCTCACAATAAGTCAAGTAAAGCAATATTTTAGTGGTTTTAGGGAATGTACTGTTGCAGCAAAGTCTGGGACAAAATCATAAATATAAAGCTTCAAACTGTTTCAGCTTACTTTGATAGCAAAATGAATTCCCACTGAGACATTAGTCTCAGCCAACCTATCACCCAGATGCTTCCACATTACGACTTAAAGCTCATGAACCCACCAAAGATGAAAGATTGCCTCTCTATTGGACGATGGGACCATCCATGGAGCACTTGAATGCACCTCTACTAACACATGATGTAGGTACTAACCACATCCTTGCTCTTCTTGGTTTCCTTGTTTGTGGTCATCTGTCTGCTCTGAGATTCAGCCCGGGATATGTAGTCAGCCACTGTCACTATACAGACAAGACGACAGAGAAAAGAACCCACTGGTCATGATATTGTTCTCAGAGGCCAAAATGCTCTCTCAGTGCTGTAAAGCAAAGCGAATCTACCCCAGACCTTTAGAGCCTATTCACACACACACACTGTAGTTTAGTAGTAAACATGGATAGTAGCAGAAGTTGCAAATGAGGAATGTGGAGAAAATAATTTTTCACATTTGCCCCATTGTTGGTCAATTGCTGTGGAAAGCAAGCACGTTTGACGGTTTTTAGAATGTTACAGTAGATCCTGTCAGGCAGTCTGAAAGGAGATTTCCAGCACTTTCAGACTCTCCAAACAGCACTACTTCTCGTAGGTTTAACTTGAGGCCACATATACACAACATCAAAGAAAAGGAAGTTGGAGGTCAGGCCTACTATGACACATACAAAAAAAACAACAAAAAAAACAGGACTGCTGTTAACAGTTTTACAACATGTAAACAAACAAGCTGTAGCCTGACTGTTAGTGAACAGGTAAAGAAAGTAGGAAAAGAAGATGCATTCAACCTGCACAGCAAACCGGTGTGGACGGTGAGTCAGCCAACCATGTCCAATAATTTAGCAAAAGCAAGCAACACTCAGTTACCACGTCATCAAAGAGGCCTGAACGATTTTAACACCTTTTTGGTTTAGTATGTTGTTGGTGTCACACGTAAAACAAAACCAGGCCTTGTGCGCAACCTTTTAGTCAAAGCATTAGGATCACTGTATGGGGAAGGGGATACTCGCAGTTGCTATGGTTACCTGGCTGCCTCTCCTCAGGCAGGCGGGCACGGCGACGGCGACTACGGTTACGACGCTGAGGTTTAGCCTCTGAGTCATCTAAGGGTGTTAGGTCATCACAAAGAGAGGGATTTGGGGCTTAAATTGCCTTTCAACCAGAGACCTGTCTTTGAGCTGCACAGCTCAGACAGCTAAAAAAAAGCACTGTTAACGCTAAGAAATGTATGACAGACTTTCTTACTAAGAGACTCTGCCAAAAATGAATGTACCCAGACAACACTGTTTTACATGTATGCACTGTTTGAGTTTGTGTGTGTATGAAGAAGTCCTGTCAGATAATCTTTCCAAATAAAGCGACCTCCTTACCGATTCCATTTTCACTCATTGAGGCGTTGTCTGACTCGCTCATGCCATCCATCAGTGTGGTGTCCTCGTCTGTTCTACGCCGCCGGGATCTTCTGCGGCGATTTGCAGGCATGTTTGACTCGCTAGCATCTGTATCAGCTGTCTGGTCAGTCTCAGTGTTTGTCTCTGCAGCACCGTAGGCATTGTTATCCTCATGGTACTGATGCCCTGCTGCAGAGTCAGATTTACAGAAAATAACTTAGACCTTGAGTCTAACTACTGAATGACAAAACATTTTATTGTGTGTGTGTCCCACTCTCATATGCTCTATGAGGGGCTTTTACCAGAGCTGTTGCTGTATCCTCCTCTTCCTCCTCTTCCCCGTCCTCCAGGGCCCCCTCGGCCTCTGCCGGGTCCAGGCCTCCTGCGACCATCTCTTTGTGGTCGGGAGCCTCTCTCCCTCTCCCTGCAAGTTCAGTAGTCAGTCACTCAATAAATAATATGTGCATGTTTGAAGCAATAACACAGCTTACACTAGAAAAAGCTTCAGACTTTGTGTGTCTTTATTAAATTTACAAACAGCCTCACCTGTCCTGGTCCTCTCCAGCAAGAGACCAGTCACTGAGCTCATCTCTGCGCTCTGAATCAGTCTCAGAGGCATTGGACTGCTCTGAGTTGGTGCCTGGAAGAATCAGGCAAACACAACAGAGAGGCAGCAACACAGAAAGGTAAGTGAAAATGTTTCTTTTTGTCCAGATATTTCAACTCCAGCACTATTTTGTTTCTAACATCTTGCACAAATGTACCATTAGTTTACAAATTTTAATACACCACTATCTGGCAGGAAATAAGTTGATTATCTTTGTTGACTATATGATTTTTGAAAGGTTCCTACCATATCCAGCGCTGTAGCCATGGCCTCTCCGCCCACGCCCTCGACCATTGTAGGAGCGACTGCCATGTAAAGAGGACGAGGAAGCATTGGCACTGCCATCTGCGTTATAACCTCCTCCTCCTCCTCTTTCGCCTCTGTCGCCTCTGTCTCCTCTGTCTCCTCTGTCTCCTCTGTCCCCTGGGCGGTGACCCTGGGTGATCTGACGTAACTGTTCATCAATCTGCATCCTCTCCAGACGAAGCTGCTCGACCTCCTTGAGGGGAAAAAGAAATGGAAAATGGTAAGAAAAAAAGAAAATGAGACAAAAGGAAAAGCAAGAAACTGAAAACATTTGTGATTGCATTTTTTCTTTGTGATTCTTTTTTTTTTTCTTAAAAAGCGTTATCGCCTGATATACATGCACAGTCATCATACACACATCTCCACCACATCCAGTGTGCCTTTTGTTGCATGTTCTGAATGTTGCTAGGCTGCTTCCCTGTGTAAAATCCAAAATCTGCCTCAGCTCTTCCTCTAGCTGCCGGCCCTCCACAAGAAGCTCCACCATGTCCTACACACACACACACACCGTGCAAAACAAACACACACAAAGCACCAACACAGCACAAAACATGCACAAAACAGGACACACAAATACACATGCACAAAGTGCAAGACGTACACACAGTGAAATTCACACCGCAGAACAGCAAAGTGATTAGCTATAAAAATTTATCATAAATCTGTATGGCATTCACAATAACTGTAGACTGAAAATATCAAAATTATAATTATCAGGTATTCCCAGAGGTGGTAATAAACTGTGTATCCAGCTGTCCAACCTCAAGTAAATGTCCAGCTGGTTATTATCAAACTTCAAACTACCTTCGGCTCCTTCAACCCCGCTGCCTGTGTGGTGGGTTTCTGTCCTCACACATTACCATCTAGCTGTGACTGATTGAGCTGTTAGCCTCAGAATGGAATAAATGTACAAAGACTAGTTTGATTCATTTACCAAAAACCTACAATGTGACCAATCAATCTATGTCATCTCATGAGCTGCGTCTGACAGATCCTGATGCTTTTCATGCGGTTTAATTTAGTGACTAGACTAGCCCAGAAAAATAAGTAGTCACCCATAAAATGTGTAGCTTCTGCTCCTATTTCACAAAGTTTCACAAATATTTTAATTCATAAAAATGTGCCACATCATTATGATGTTAGCAGAGGCAGTCTTTACACTCAAATACTACTGTGTGGTGAACCTTGCTAATTCTTTTCATTTACTGCATAAAAACATATACTAAGTATTTTTACATTTTTGCATGATTCATGTTAAATAATTTATAATTACCATTTAGTTTTACATACTTCCCTATCAGGTATGGCTTTATGTGAGTACAAACTGAAATCAGTGTTACTGTTAAGCCTATAGCAAAGCTTATGACTATATTATCACTTATCACTATAGACATGCTGGTGGCCAAATAAGTGCCAGTTAGACCTTATGTATGAAAATGATTCCAACATGTGTCCATGGTGCCACCTCATGCTGCCAACTGAATGAAACACTGGTTGGCCAGGAGATGCATTAAGAGGCAGCCTGAAATGGCTGTAAATTGAAGCTGTGGCATTGAGTGAAAGCAAAGAACAAATTGGCAAAAACATACACAAACATCCATCAAAACAAGCCCTTTCCATATTCAGCACACACACATACACACACATATATATATAAAGATCCTTAAGTATCCTTACATTGAGGTAAGAGATGTGGTACTCCAGCAAGACCTGAACGTTGCCAATACTTTCCTTAGTACCAACAAAGGTGAATGGGACCATTCCCTGTGTCAACAAAACAGGAAAAAACACAGCGCACATGTTAGTATCGGACTGACTTAAGTAAATGATAAGTGTCTACATTATTTGTCTAGATAAAACAAAACTGGTGAACCTTATCAATGCTCTATGAGCTAGCTTTATCAGTGGCAGTAAAGACGTGGCAGTAGCAGGCTTACTTCCTGTCGGGGCTGCTTGTTGTCATTGTCTCCTTCTATCCTGACCCTCACCACACCTGACTTGTCCACAATCTCCTGGATGACCTTACCGTTCTTACCAATCACTTTGCCTGGGAACAGAGAGACACAGATATTGTAATGAACATCAGATGAGTTTGGGGTACTTTCAGGCTCATGCAGTAAATGGGTGTGCCTACATACCAACAAGGTTTCTGGGCACCTGAACAGAATCCTCCACAAACTCCAGGTAGTTCCTCGCCTTCTTCACTGCCTCCGCTGTCTGAAAGACAACTCAGGGTCACTTTATCTGGTATACATTCAACTAACACAAATGCACAGTCAACAGTAAGCATCTGTTTGTTCTATGTCCTACATATTTGTTTCGGTTTAAACACACGTTCAAATATGTCCACACTGTTACTCTCAACGTTTACTGTTGTAAGGCCTTGTATTCATTTGGTCCTTTTTTAACATTGAAACACTCATGTCTCCACCAACACCCAGGCACACAGCACCCTACCTCTCCATAAATCCTGAAAGTGCCAGTCTCCTCATCCAGGTCGATGGCAGAGACACCTGGAACTTTTCGTGCTTGCTGGATGTTGCTGCCATGGCTGCCAATGGCCAGGCCCATCAGATCCGTTCTCACTGTGAACTCCTCCTGGAAGGACGACACCAGCTGCCTGGAGCTCTGCACACACACACACAAGTAACATTTGATTTGTTTCTAGTTCATCTTTTAATAAGTGAATCTTTTGCTTTTAATCAAGTCACAATCATTGAACCTAAGTTTTCTAGCCAAAACAGACAACACAAAAGTTTGTTTTCTATCCACAACAAAGCCAATTTAGCCAATCAGAATGCTCTTTACTAACAGTTCCCTTTTATTTGAAGTCTATGCATTAAACCACATACCTGCAGAGAGTATTTTTGGGAAAACATTAATTTAAATAATATTTAAATCACCAGTACTCCAAAACATTTGATTGCCACAGCCTAGTTTTGAGTGAAACCATAAGTGCCCCTAAAAAAGTTTAACTTCATAATGGTATGATCATATGATTACTAACTGCCCCTCCTGTTGCCACGTTGACCAACTACCTTTCAAATGATCATGTTAAGGTTACCAATTATTCCCTTAATGCGTACTAAGCTGCCTTCATGACCTTCAGCTCACCACAGTGACTGAGCCACAGTGTTCTTTTTACCAACTGACCTCCAGGTGTTTTGTGGCCTCGTGGTTTCGTGACATTAACAGCAGCTTGGTCCTGATGCTGCGCAGGTGCATGTCACTCAGCAAAGACACGCGCTTCACTGTCGCCTCATTGGTAGACTATACAGATACAAACACACACATACACACAGGAAATAAAAGAAAGCATTATAACATACATTGACCTGCTCCCTTCTTGATGACGACTAGAAAGAAAGGAATAGGTGACTCATCCCCTGTACAAACATGGGCAGGACAAAGTTGCGACATATCATGTAGTGGTGTAGATGCTATAATAAATATCCAAATGTCACCACAGGAGTACAGCAAGGCACTTACCACAATCAGTAGCTGGCTGGTCTCAGGGCAGTATGAGATGCGACAGGCTCCAACAGCTTTCTTAAAGTCCTTATGGGCGTTCTCATTCTGGCACCTGTAATATAAAAAAAATGTATTACTTTAAACTTCCCACACCCTGATGAAAACAAATGGTTAACCCCTACATCTGACATACAGCTGACAGGGGACTGGGAGAGAAATGCAAAGTACAGACCATATAACAAATAAAATAAACAATCTTTAATCTTTAACAATCATTAATTATGAAGATAACAGGCACTGAATTAATTTTAAGATTTGTCCCTCCCTACTATTGTAAGTGTAAAACTGCTGTACATACGCTTCTTGTAGATCCTGAGGAACAGGGACAGTGCACTTGTGAAAGGTGTTCTTGGTGATGGCCTTGTTGGGGTTGACTGGCCGCAGACGCTCAAAGGTCACTATCTCATTGTAGGTAGCGTCGCAGGCTGCGTACTCTATCACATAGAACTGAAAAGACAGACAGGGTCAGTGTGTAAAATAAAATTTACAAACACCAACGTTACTGAGTTCAGTTGATTAACTTATAGTAATACTGAATATGATGACTCGCAATCATTGTGAACTGATTTTTAGGACCACAAAAGCAGTATTTTAGCCACATTAGCATTCTTTACTCAGCACTCTACTAGTTATAAGTTAATATATATTTATGGCCGCTATATTGGTCAATTTTAATGAATGTATACTTTGTTGGATATCTTTTTTATGCAATTTTAAGCATACAGTGTAGACACTTGTCTTGATAAGGAACAGTACTCACCGTTCCCTTCATCATGCGGACTTTAGCCAGCCACCAACCACAAGGCTCCTGTTCATTGGCTCTGGAGAGGATCTGACAGGAGATTAAGAACGAAACAGGGTGAGGGATACGGAAGTAAACAATGAAACAAAAAGAGAAGAACATATGCACGCCCTCCTCACCTCCACCTCATCCCCCTCTCCCATCTCTTTCTTGCCATCAGCAGGCGGTGGCAACCTGACGTCACTGAAGGGCACCTGGCGCTCTGGCTGCCAACTGAAAACAAGATTCAAGATCATTTCTTACCTTGCTAATAGTGTCCTATATGTGTCTTAAACATTAAAACTTGACATGTTCTATAAAAACAGCTGGAATACAGGAGAAAGGGAGACTCACTTGTTCTCAAAGGCAATGGTGAGAGAGTCATCGTGGATATCTTTGACAACGCCCTGCAGGACAGACAAGGGTAAGCACATTACAACATGACAACTGACTAAAATAAGGGCCACCCATTTAATTTACAATAACTGTGCAGGATACAGAAAGAGTTGACTATCATTCTTCACGCAACCTTTCCATTGTGATGGATATAAAAATATTAAGAGGCATGCATTACATGGTTTTAATTTAAGTGTTGAATACTGCAATGTTAAGTGCACATTAAAACCTAGATTTGGCAGCATATGATCTGACTTGTTAATCAATAACTGTGACTTAATAACCAATAGTGGTCTTGGCCCAGGCGGACATAAGTTCCCAAATACAACTTCCCCCAGCAAGTTCTGCTGATTATTGAGAGAAACAGAGACATGTTTTCCTGGAGTTTCATGTCACTTTTCAAGGCTTTTGGGAATCAAACACAAAACTGCATTCAACTCAAATGCTTTTGGTTGCTTAAAATCTGGGCAAATAAAACTGTAAGTGCCATGTGTCATGACTAGAGACCAATAAGAGGAAGTGGTATTTTTTTATTTATTTGAAACAAGGTTTTAAATGCCAATAATTTGTCACAAAGTGACATTAACAGCATTTCCAATGCAAGTGCAAAGGAAATTGTGAGTAGGACTGAGATGACTCACTTTTTTAGTATTCAATTAATTTTTTCAAGACAATTCACCAAATAGTCTCTAGTTGTAGCTTTTCATATATGAGGATTTGTCATTATTATTTGCCATGTTTGATGGTCTTGGACTAACAGAGTCAGACGACACATACAGCTGGAATGATCTGAGCAACTGTAACGGCCGTATTATAGTATTTTATAGAATTAAAACAGAATCAAGTAAATCACCTTGAAATTGAAAAACTAGTACAAAAATACACCACCATTAGATGCATCTCTAGTTGAATGTATACATTTGTACCAATGTCTTTTGCACATCATAAATATACCTCAAGACTAGCTGTAAAAAAGCTTATTGACTGACCATACACAAACACAGAACTGCATATTTCCTAGGTATTCAGGAGCTGAAAAATGTGAAATTAAAACCCCCTGCTCATCTTGTTTGTTTATAGTGTCAATTACATTATATTTTTAAACCAGAAACATAGAACTGTAAAGCCATGAAATTTAAGAGTTCAAGATTCAGCCTGGGCAGCTGACCAGCAAGCATTTGGGCAAAATGAGTCATGAAACCAGGGCTGGGTCGTCGGGTACACAGAGAAAACACACTGAGGACAGTATCAAATAGTAGCACAGGAGTCATGTGAGGAATTGAGGTGAGGCCAGAAAGGAAAATGAAAGAAGGAAATGAGTCCATGTAGCAGAGGAGACGAGAGAAGGAAAGAAGGAGACACATAGAAGAAGAGATCGGAGGAAAAGAGACGGGACTGTTGCAGACAGCAGGTCTAGAAATAGCTTTTAAGTCTACGGTATCAGTGACCCTCTCCTGGCATGCCAGCTGGTCAGGATTGACAAGGAACAGCTGGCTCACACATACAAAAAATAGTTTCTGCGTGATGAAGTATCAAATAATAGACAGCCGCTGAGTAAATGCAGTTTAACGAGAGCTCGAAAACACTATCATTAACTCGCCACGATGCCTCCTAAACATCACATACTTCAATATGATACATAACCAACAGCACTAATAACAGTCAAACTACTCTAATAACCGAATAAAACATACACGGTTTCAATCGGCAGCACATATTTCACAGCTTAGTGTCTAACCACAATTTAACGATACTTGAGCCTCATCTTTTGACGTCAACAGTTAGGCAACTAGCAAGTTAGCTAACTTTAAGCTCCAAGAAGCTACAACCGGACGCCAAGCACTTTTAGTAAAAGCATTTATCGGTTATATATTCAAGTAATAAGGCATGCCATATTGCTTCCTTCACTATGGGTGTAAAGAAAGGTCGCTAAATAGTGACAGTAGACGAAGACTAGCGAGCGATGCCATAGCTTAGCCAGCTAATTTTGGCTAGCACTGCTAGTACAAGCTAATGGCAGGCAGCTAGGGGCTTCAGAGCACGTCGGATATAGTTGCTCTGGTCCGTAAGACTTCAGCTCAAATACTGTATCGTGTAAGGTGGCTAAATTGTTTCATGCTGAATTGATAAGCCGGTATTTACCTTGTAATAAGCCCCGTTGGAGCCACGGACCTCCACCGCCAGTTCTTCCATATTGGACACGCAAAGGATGTTGGGACGACAGGTGCTCCTTGAAGCATCAGGGGAGACGCTTGAAGGCTGGAGAGGTAGCTGCTCCAGGGCAGTGCTATGTTTAGTGTTCACTGTTGTACGAATATAACTCACTGAAAAAGGCTTTAATGTGTTTCCTTGCGCCGATAATTCAGCAAACTAAAGCCTCGTCTGACATATATATCTCCCTGATGTATTTTGGTTGTCGTGGCCCTTTAAGAGAGTGTAGTAGGGGCTGTGATCATATGTAACTAGGTAGCCTACATTTACTCAAGTACTGCACGTGAGTACAATTTTGAGGTACTTGTACTGTACTTGAGTATTTCCATTTCATGCTGCTTTAAAGTACTATAATCCACTACATTTTAGAAAACAATATTGTACTTCTCACTCCCCTACATTTATTTGGCAACCTTAGTTACAAGTTGCTTTGCAGATTCAGATTGTTAATACAAAATATCAACTAATAAATGATGATGTGTTATTATGGGTTATGCTACATGGCAGTATATCAAGTATATGAAAAGTTAGCTCCACGTTTACCAGCTGCAACATAAAAGTGATGTACATTGAGGTAAAGCATCGGTGATTATAATCCAGGGAAACTGTGTTATTCTGAAGAGGGCCACTCTGCATAGTAAGTAATAATAACTTTATAATAATAATAATAATAATAGCCTACATTTATTTATATAGCACCTTTAAAAACAGACTTTACAAAGTGCTTTGACAAACAAAGCAAAAGCGGAATACTCAGGGGTAGAAAACGAGAAAAATAGAGGGCAAAGCCATGAAAATTACACACATAAATGTTAGGTAAAGGCAAACGAGAGTAAGACCAAAAGGATAAAAAATACATATATATATATAAAAAAAAAGAATAAATACAAATAAAATAATAAAAGATAGACTCATTAAGATAAATAAATAAATTAACAGATAAAAACTAAGGTTTAAAATCTACTATTTTATTGTATGTCTTGAATATGGATCTGAGTCTGTAATAAAGTTTAACATAACATAACATAAAATCTAAAATAGACGACATCACATCAAGGCAAGTCTATAAAAGTGGATTTTAAGAAGTGATTTCCTAAAAGAAGAAGTACTTAAGTATATTTTGATACCAATACTCATGTACTCAAGTAAATTTTCAAATGCAGGACTTATACTTGTAACATAGTATTTCTACATTGAAGTATTGTGACTTATGCTTAAGTAAAAGATCTGAGTACTTCTTCCACCACTGCATAAAACTTAACTCCAAACAACAGTTACATTTGTAATTAAGTAAATTCACTGAATTACCTTACTTACTGTAACTGCAATTTTGAGATACTTTAATTGAGTACTTCTCTTTATCCTATAGGCTACTCATTTCTCCACTACATTTATTAAACAACTACATTTAGGATACTAGTTACTTTGCAGTTTAAGACACTCCATACAACATATCATTGTATAAAAATATGTTGCACTGTTTTGATCAAATATATTACAATAAAAATAGATGTAACTTTATTTGTCCCACTCAAGAAATTTTTATGCTAAAAACGCTCTGTATACATTAGCAACGTGAATAGTATGAAGAGTATAAATATATATTTATTGTGTATTTCTTTTTTATATGTACAATTTCTTTAGTGATACATGATATGTATGTCTATGCATGCATGGTAAAAAAAAGAAAAAAAAAGAAAGAAAAACATTTATATATATTTCAAACACAGGGAGGTGCACATCACAAATGAAAAACTATGCTCTAAACTAAAAAGCAATTTAAAATACTGCACAGAGAGGTGCACCAGTGTTACAAATGATAAAAATTACAAACATACAACTGTACAATGGTGCATCACGCAGTAAGTAGCATAGAATATGACTTAACAGCAGCGGATTTAGTTTGAGGTGCATGATAACAGTACACGATAATAATTTGTGTCAGTGTCCTGCAGTTACAGAAATAAGCTGTACAAACTAGTAACCACCGGGGGGAAAATCTCCTGTGGAAATGTGGTGTACCTTGGTGGTATCACCCTGACACAAATGCTGTTTACATGTAAATGCATTATTAATAATAAGTAAACAATAATTACAATATAACAGGGGTCACTCCTCTGCATAATGAGTATTACTTAGAATGTTTGAAGTCTGTTTTGCTGATAATACCACCATGGTTTAGTAAAGTAAATAAGGGACTTGCACTGATGGAGTATTTTTACAGTATATATTGCAATAGTAGTATTGTTACCAAGAATGAAATACTCCTTCCACCACTTACTAGCGCAGTCAGTTACTGACAGTTATTTATTTTTATATAATTTTAAATATATTATGGGGATTATAGCAGGATAATTAGTTTGCCCATCTTGTTTAGTGCTCCTTTAAATCACATTGAGCTGCCTCACATCCACACATTACAAAATGTCTTTCAAAGTGTCATTAAGAAAATGTACATGAAATTTTTAAAAATGCAATTCCCAACATTTTTTCCTTCATTGTCCCTATGAAACCTTGGTTTCTCCACCTAGTATGTATTACTTATTTGATTTAAATGATTATCCATATATCTTTGGGTTAGGCTTCTGCAGTCTATCTCCAGTCTTGAACCTCCTTACATCATAAAATGACACTTTGCAGGTAATATGGAAGAAAAATACAGCGAGCAGCAGAGAAAACTCAGAGAGTAGTTACAGATGGAGCATCTCTTATCATGCTCTGATAAAGCAAACTTCATGTTGTGCTTACATCTAGGGGGGAAGAAGAAGATAGAGACTGCACCTGGAGACCTTACCTCACCCAAGTGAAGAGTTGTGGCTGCTCTGCTGTATTTTACAGGTGTGAATCAGCAGTGAATCTCTGCTGTGTTAAAAGCAGTCACATCTGCAGTTCTAATTGTAAGTTTCACACACAGAGTCTGAATTTCACATTGCTGTATCTTTATTATTTTGGTTTACAGAGGAGTAACAAATATTTCAGCTGATCCTAAATGTGTAGGCTATTGTCATGTAATGTGGTGCGTTGTTTTTTAAATTTTTCTAGTGCTAGGGCCTATTTCCCACAGTCAAAATGAACCAGTTGGGCTGCTTTACTAAGTCAGTTGTCACATTTATCATACATATTTTAGCAGATCTTCATTCATACTTCACAGTGGAAATGACAGTGTAAAGGTTGTGGCATACAAAGCATCCACCTTCAGTGTTAAAATGTGCCAAAATATCAACAGCACTGAAAATACCTTTATGTTTAGTGGGCAGGTTATACTCTCCTCCTGCTGACGTGATTCCAACATAATTCCAGCCTTCATTCATTCAACAATGCAGCTTGTAGTTAGAGATATTTTGAGGGCTTTTTTTTGGCCAAGTATATTTTTCATTGGGCTGCTTTAAGATAAACACACATCAGACTCTACATTGAGTGTAGTAGTCAGTTAAACAGAGGGAAGGCGCCGGTGTGTGTTTTAGAAACAACCACTGTGACACCTAGTGGCCAACAGATAACCTCCTGGGGACTGTTCCTCCTCTACATCAGATATTTATTCTGATTTGGCACCACCATGAGACTGCACCAGAGACACACTGCAAAACTCACTGTAAAATCAAACTGCAGTGGGGCATATCAGTGTCACATGTTGACAAATATGGACAATATATGACTGTTAGCTAATTATAGCAGGAGGTAATTTGAAAATTTTTGGATTTGGTCACAAAAGTAAGATGTTAAGTCAGGATGTGCTGAGGTACAAAAATTGGTCAGTTTTACGTTGTCATTGGTATGGAAAAGTCACTCTGATGTTTGCATAGTCATAAAATCAAAATTATCACATAACAACAAAATGCCCGGCACGACCTAAAATTAATGAACCTAAGAGAGGTTTTGAATGTTTAACAAAAGAGTAGCCCCCAACACCAACTCTAATATAGGCAAATTTATGCTTGCTGTTTAAGCAGTAAATGTATATATTTTCAATTACAATTAATTGGAAAAACGTACCTATTTTTCATCTATAGATAAACTCTTTCTCCAGTGACTTAGAATACTTTTTAATAATTTATATCGTCAAAACTACTGACTGAGCCTTTTAGGAAGTACCTAATTCCCTGAAGGTGTCATATTCAACAGGTATGTTAGTAGTTATAAGTGTTGTTTTGTCTCACACTTTTTGTTCTATTTTTTACTATGGGGACAAAAATAATACTTTTCCACAATGGAGGTATATGACACCCCCAACAAATAACATTGTCATCATTGTCATGTTATATTTTACAGCATGAGAGCCAAACATTTACAAAAAAAAGTATCAATTAAAATACCTGACTTTTTTTGTAAATTCCACAACAACCCTGTGAGGAGCTAAATGCACATTCACACATGTGGGAAAACAAAAGAAACTGAACTTTAATAAGCAGACATCGACAACTTATCACCTGGCGAGCAAAATCAAACTCTGGGCAAACACAAATCCATAGATTAATAATAATTAAATGAAGACATATGCAAGTAAGCAAACGCACACCCCAAAGCTACCAAAAAGTAGCCTTTATTATTAATACCGTATAATACAATGTGAATATTAAGTCATACCAAAAGCACAACATCAATATCAGTGATACTGTATAGCATTTAATCATGTAGATTTAGACAATTGGATGCATTTTGACTTACATATGAGAGGAATTGCTGATATGTAATGACATAAGAAACAGTTTTTTCTCTTGTCTGATTTACTGCAGTGGCTGCACATCCCTGTCTGTATCATTACAGAACAAGACATAATGATCACACTCTACTTTTAAATTCCACTGCATGTAAAAAGCTTAAAACAGGCAGAGAAAACTGCTGCCCAGTGAAAGAAAGATGATTTATTATGCAACAACAAATAAAAAGCATATATCTGTAGGGATGTTTTAAGGTATCTTTTGATGTATTCCAACAGCGTGATGAGGCATAGATGAAGACAGCGTGTTCCTGTGGTGTTTGGGTGTAATTCAGTGTGTACGTGCGGCTCTGTGGTGAAAATATTCTGCTCGGTCTGAAGACATTACCACAGACCCTCACAGTCTGCCTGATAGGCTGTTCTCACGTTCTGATTTAAACCAGTTTACCAATTCCATTATGCTAAGCCCGAACACTGGTTGGGAAATGATGAACGATTATGTGAAACACATAATCTCCCTGCTGCACCATCATTGCAATATGACAGCCAAATTTCATTCATCCTATCCAATTTCTTCCTTATTTAAGGAAAGAAAATTACTGGTCCCAGTAATCAGATATGTAGCGAGGCTGTGTGCAAGAGTTAAGCCCACTCCCATTAGGCTTTCTGCCTTGCTCTTGCTGTAGTCAAATACACACGCACACACACACACACACACACACATAGGAAGACAGATACACATGTTCCACATGTCTGACCCTCCTCAGTTCTCACATCCCCTTTCACCCGTTTCAAGGACTATTATTTGGCCTTGATATATTCTCTACAACATCATCCGTTAGTGATGCCAGTTTGAAACACAGTGTCCCTTAAGTGGTTTAGAGAGCTGCAGACAGGCAGTTCTCCCACACACACACTTCAAACTCCCTCCTCTTCGTCTCTCTCCTCTGAAAAAAAGGCAACAATGTTCTTTTCCCAAACAAAAACATCATTTTTTGAAATTAGGCTGAATTAGATAAGAATGCAATTTTGTCTTTTTGGCTGTGATTATCCTCTGACAAAAATCAAATGTAATGAGGAGGCATTATTTGGCACCAATATTCATTCCCCTTCTCTCTCTTTCTATCTCCGTGGAGTAAAATCACCAGCGAGCTGCTATATTAAACACCATGTAATTTATTGCTAATACACTCTGGATATCATAGGCTCTTGGGAAGCTCACAAACAGTGAGAGGTGTATTGAGCCTATGGCTGTTTGCTCTCCTCCACACATGTCCAATTTCTCTCTCCAATCGGGAATGCATTATAGGTGTAATTGAAAATTAGTAGTACATCTTTTCTGTTTTTTCTTTTTTTTTCGGGGGGTAATTTATCAGGCTTCATTGTTCCTGTGTGACACCTCCAGGGCCTGTTTCTAACAAGGAGCCTGGAGCACCGAGAGGCTTTCTGCTTGCCCAGGCCCCGCAGCGCTTTCTCTGCTTTGTCACTAATTGTGGCCTCCTCTCCACTGAATTGTGATTCGGGTAAAAGAGCTTGTTGGCTCGATGCAATGAAGCTGCCGGTGACGCTCTCACCATTATCAAAGATACTCTTGATCTTTTCAAAAGCAGGAAATAGATTTTTTTTCCCAAGCCCCTGTTCAATCACACAGGGGGTTGGGGGGGGGGGGGGG